>NW_027397074.1:35515666-35708820 GCF_003265705.2 Callorhinus ursinus
TCTTTCTTTCTTTCTTTCTTTCTTTCTTTCTTTCTTTCTTTCTTTCTCTTTCTTTCTTTCTTTCTTTCTTTCTTTCTTTCTTTCTTTCTTTCTTTCTTTTTCTTTCTTTCTTTCTTTCTTTCTTTTTTAAAGATTTTATTTATTCATTTGAGAGAGAGAGAGATAGCGAGAGAACAAGAGTGGGAAGGAAAGGGAGAAGCAGGCTCCCTGCTGAGCAAGGAGCTTGATGCAGGGCTTAATCCCAGGAGCCTGGGATCATGACCTGGGCCAAAGGCAGCGGCTTAACTGACTGAGCCACCCAGGCGCCCCTGGTCTTTGTTTTTCTATCACTGACATATTTTACTTAGCATTATACTCTCTAAATCCAATCATGTTGTTGCAAATAGCAAGATTTCATTATTTTTTATGGCTGGGTAATACTCCATTGTATATATATAGCACATCTTTATCCTAATTCATTAGGTGATGGACACTTGGGCTGCTTCCAGATCTTAGTAGTTTTTACAGTTTTATTAAATAAATTGGCCATATATGTCATTAGTTTTTAGTACTTAATGTGGGATAATATTCATATAGTTGATGATTTTAAAATTAGCTTTAGATACACATGAGGAGTTCCATAGGTACCTCTCAGGGATCAGTGCAGCAATTTCAGTATTGTGTGCAGGCTACATGAGTAAAGATAAACAGGGATGTTGCCATTATTAGATCCTGATTTTAAGCAAAAAATTCAACTTCTTTTGGGAAGATTTGAGAGGGAGAGTGCGCCCGAGCACACACCCACGAACTGGGGGGAGGGGCAGAGGGAGAGGAAGAAGCAGGCTTCCCACTGAGCGGGAAGCCTGAGCAAGGCTCCATTACAGGACCCCGGGGATCATGATCCAAGCTGAAGGCAGATGCTTAAATAACTGAGCCACCCAGGTGCCCCTAAATTCAACTTTGATAATACCTCTGAACTACTTCAGTTTCTCTTGTGAATCCAGAAACTTAGATGGGTTTCCGTAATTCAGATTCTAAGTGAATAATCTCATTCTTTTAAAAGTTTAACTTTTCATCCTTTTTTTGTTCCTTATGAAATTTGTTTTTTTATTTTATTTTTTCTTTTTTATGAAATTTGGATTTTTGTGGCTTTTTACTTCTATTTTAAAGATCAAAGTTGGTATGTACAAAATATATAAATTTCTAAGCATTAAGATATTTTCCCTCTCTTTAACCCTTTTCACTCCCATACATCCTTTTTTCTCCCCGAGTCCCTCCCAACACAGAGAGGGAGGGGTTAGTATCTGTCATGGTGCATGCACATTTAATTGAAATTCATTCAATTGTGTTATTTTCTGAGTTAAAGTGATATTATTGTTTTTGATAGTTATGTTCTGGAGTTAGGGAGGAAGGATTTAAATAGAAGTTCATTATGACCAGACCTATCAGTCTTTGTATCTTGAAAGACACCTATAGCTTATAAAATGATTAGATTTGAAAATGGGCACCATTTATCTCTTTAAATACTCTAGACTCTCTAAGGTGACACTTAAAAACATTTTCTCCAATCATTTCTAGTGCAGGGTTTTCCTTTGCATTAATAGTCCTGTCGTTCTTATTACCAGTTACCATTATCTTGTGGCTAGCTAGATCTGAGTCCATGGATAAGGCAATGTAGCATTATTAAAAAATAAATCCAGGGGCGCCTGGGTGGCTCAGTTGGTTAAGCCATTGACTGCCTTCGGCTCAGGTCATGATCCTTGAGTCCCAGGATCGAGTCCCACATCGGGCTCCCTGCTCAGCAGGGAGTCTGCTTCTGCCTCTGACCCTCCCCCCTCTTGTGCTCTCTCTCTCATGCTCTCTTTCTCTCAGATAAATAAATAAAATCTTTAAAAAATAAATCAATTCAGTCAATTCAGTGAATTAAAAATTTTTTACATACTACTAAATTTAAATTATTGATTATTTGGCTGTTTTATATTATTGTAAACCTTACTAAATAAAAATTCTCCTTAAGCAGCTTATCATTTATTTTACTTATTCTCTTAGGATTTAATGATTTTTAGAAAGTACTTTAAATTTATTACATTGCAATATTACCTTTATCCCTTTTCACTGGCTGTGGAATGAAGAGTTCAGACATTAAAATATATAATATTATATATTTTAACATGTGAAATTAATTGTGACTAATACATCCTTGCAAAATATTCAAGAATACAGAAACATCATTGTTATGAGCAACAACCACTTAAGAAAACTTTGCCCTTCACCAAGCTACCTGTAAATTTTTTAATGTATTGTATTGATGCTATCCATAAATTTTTTCATGTACTTTATTGATGTCATTATTCCAGTTTTAACATTTTTCCTTGGTTTCCTTATTTTTTTCTGTTGATTTTTCATTTTTTTCTTTTGTTCCCCACCCTTATATGTAATGAGATGTCTTATTTTTTTCATTTGCACTTATATTTTTATCATTTCCCATCTGTTAGCAATTGCATTTGAAAAATCAACTCAAACAATTTATTGTTTACAAAGTAAATGTTCTTTGACAACAAAATCTAGTTAGACTTTTACTGACATGTCATGTGAAGTCTGCTGCAAACGTATTTTCAATTTTCATTATTTTTTATTTCACTGATCATCATTACAGCAAAGGTTTTGGGATAGATATGATCATTGCTTTTCCTTTAATTATCTTGCAGACAGGTTTAGGAGTGAATATTTTTGTTTTCTGTATTAAATGTGGTAGGTAATGTAGAAAATGAAAATGTAGGTAAACAAAATGATTAAAAATTCCATGAAATATCAATTGACAGTCACAAGCAAGACTTTGGTATACATTTTAAAGAAGATATATTTCTATTTACATTATGTAGATTTCCCAAAAGGGTTATCCTTATTATAGTGTTTTCTGACTTGTTTGTTTAAAAAGTGGACTTTGAAGAGGCTTATAATATACTTTGTCTTAGTTATATCTGAAGTAGAAATTGAGAATAAGTCTGTGTATTTGAGTAGATGTTTTAATATTTAAAACATTTAAAAAATGACAGTATTTTTCAAAAACTTGTGGCTCAAAACATCACTTTAGAGGGATACACTCAGAGAATAGCTGAGTTATTTTAAGTAAAATGTATATAAAAGATGTTGTGATAAATGATGCGTAGGGCAGCTAAAAATTTTTTGAGACTCAAATATCATAGGTATGTGGTTTTTTCATGTGGGGCAATAGACTCTACATGTAATAATAATTCATTTGCTTTAAGTTTTTACCTATTTAAAATTTGATTAATTTTCTTCTGAATCAAGTGATAAATCCTATGTGACATGATATTATGTGTTAATAAGCACTAAAATTTTTAAAATTATAATTATATTCCCAATTGATATATTTTTTACATGTCTTCTTAACGTATAGGTGATGCCTCTCAAAAGTTTTTTTCTTCATTACCTTGTGGTGGACTTGGGGTAAGTATGAGTTTGTTTACTGCTTTTAAATAACATAAATTGCCAAAAATATCTCCTTTGATTTATCTATTCAGGCCGTGTCTCCGTAGAAGTTATCCTAGACTTCAGGATTGGCTAATAATTTATAGGGCTCAATTCCCAGTAAACATGCAAATCTCTGTGCTCAAAATTTATTAAGAATTTCAAGATGGTAACACAGTGAATTAATCCAACTGTGGGGCTCTTCTAACTCTAGGGTTCTGTGGGACTGCACAGGTCACGTGCCTGTAAAGTTAGCTTTGCTAGACTTTTATGTAGCTGGAGAAAAGGTAACCCAAGAGGGTTTAACAGTTTTGCAGCAGAATTCAGTTCTTAATAGAGTCACACTGAATATGCAAGTACATTATATTCCTGATGAAAATAGCATTAACTTCACAAAGTGCTTTGCCTTGTAGCACATTTTGTTTGTGAACCTCTAGGGCCATTTTTGTCTTCAGTAATTAACAAAGCCTTTTTCCACCCAGGATATTTACGCCACATTTCAAGGACAAATTTATTTGAATCCAGTGACATATGAAGAAAAATGTCTACATTTTTGTGGATGATTAGAACACATCCTTTAACCTGAACTGTATTTAAAGTTAACCCTTACCAGTAGCAAACTGTCATCCTATAGAACTAAGTGTTAAGTCATGTTAGGACAACATAATTCTAGATCAAGTTTCAAGGACTGAGAAATTTAAATCACGTAGGCTTCTTGAATATTGAAGGGAAAGAACTGTGTATGTCATATTTTAGGCAATATTTTGCTATAACTAAATTTTATACAGGGAAATTCCATATATTTTAAGTTAATTCTGTCATTTTAGTGATTCTAGATTTCACAAGGATAATCTTTCTATTCCTTCACCTATGATTCTGCCCTCTCTAGAAATAAGAATGGCAACTACAACAACCAATATCTGCTTGGATTTTACAGTTTGCTATCATACAACTGAGGTTTATAAGAGCTTTGTAAAATAGTTATTATTGTTTTCTTCGACCCAAGAACTGTGATTTTTATTTTTTTCATAGTTTTAGCTCCTTTTTAAAAAATTTTTAGATTTTTTTATTGTTATGTTAATCACCATACATGGCATCATTACTTTTTGTTGTAGTGTTCCAAGATTCATTGTTTGTGTATAACACCCAGTGCTCCACGCAGAACGTGCCCTCTTTAATACCCATCACCAGGCTAACCCATCCTCCCACCCCCTCCCCTCTAGAACCCTTGGTTTGTTTTTCCGAGTCCATCATCTCTCATGGTTTGTCTCCCCCTCCGATTTCCCCCCCTTCATTTTTCCCCTCCTGCTATCTTCTTCTTCTTCTTTTCTTTTCTTTTTAACACATATTGTATTATTTGTTTCAGAGGTACAGTTCTGTGATTCAACAGTCTTGCACAATTCACAGCGCTCACTGTAGCACATACCCTCCCCAATGTCTATCACCCAGCCACCCCCCACCACTCCAGCAACCCTCAGTTTGTTTCCTGAGATTAAGAATTCCTCATATCAGTGAGGTCATATGATACATGTCTTTCTCTTATTGACTTATTTCGCTCAGCATAACATCATCCAGTTCTATCCACGCCATTGCAGATGGCAAGATCTCATTCCTTTTGATGCTGCATAATATTCCAGTGTGTGGTGTGTGTGTGTGTGTGTGTGTGTGTGTGTGTGTGTGTGTGTGTGTATACCGCATCTTCTTTATCCATTCATCTGTTGATGGGCATCTTGGCTCTTTCCACAGTTTGGCTATTGTGGACATTGCTGCTATAAACTTCGGGGTGCATGTACGCCTTCGGATCCCTACATTTGTATCTTTGTGGTAAATACCCAGTAGTGCAATTGCTGGATCGTATGGTAGCTCTATTTTCAACTTTTTGAGGAACCTCCATTCCTGTTTTCCAGAGTGGTTGCAGCAGCTTGCATTCCCACCAACAGTGTAGGAGTACTTTGCCTTGTAGCACATTTTGTTTGTGAACCTCTGCACTTTCTTCACATCCCCACCAACATCTGTCGTTTCCTGACTTGTTAATTTTAGCCATTCTGACTGGTGTGAGGTGGTATCTCATTGAGGTTTTGATTTGGATTTCCCTGATGCCAAGTGATGTTGAGCAATTTTCATGTGTCTGTTGGCCATTTGGATGTCTTCTTTGGAAAAATGTCTGTTCATGTCTTCTGCCCATTTCTTGATTGGATTATTTGTTCTTTGGGTGTTGAGTTTGATAAGTTCTTTATAGATTTTGGATACTAGCCCTTTATCTGATATGTCATTTGCAAATATCTTCTCCCATTCTGTCAGTTGTCTTTTGGTTTTGTGGACTGTTTCTTTTGCTATGCAAAAGCTTTTTATCTTGTTGAGGTCCCAATAGTTCATTTTTGCCCTTGCTTCCCTTGCCTTTGGCGATGTTTCTAGGAAGAAGTTGCTGTGGCTGAGGTCTAAGAGGTTGCTGCCTGTGTTCTCTTTTCGGATTTTGAAGGACTCCTGTCTCACATTTAGGTCTTTCAAGCATTTTGAGTCTGTTTTTGTGTGTGGAGTAAGGAAATGGTCCAGTTTCATTCTTCTGCGTGTGGCTGTCCAATTTTCCCAACACCATTTGTTGAAGAGACTCTCTTTTTGCCATTGGACATTCTTTCCTGCTTTGTCAAAGATTAGTTGACCAGAGAGTTGAGGGTCCATTTCTGGGCTCTCGATTCTGTTCCATTGATCTATGTGTCTGTTTTTGTGCCAGTACCATACTGTCTTGATGATGACAGCTTTGTAATAGAACCAGAAGTCTGGAATTGTGATGCCGCTAGCTTTGCTTTTCTTTTTCAACATTCCTCTGGCTATTCGAGGTCTCTTCTGGTTCCATACAAATTTTAGGATTATTTGTTCCATTTCTTTGAAAAAAGTGGATGGTATTTTGATGGGGATTGCTTTGAATGTGTAGATTGCTCTAGGTAGCACTGACATCTTCACAATGTTTGTTCTTCCAATCCATGAGCATGGAACATTTTTCCATTTCTTTGTGTCTTCCTCAATTTCTTTCATGAGTATTTTATAGTTTTCTGAGGACAGATCCTTTGCCTCTTTGGTTAGATTTATTCCTAGGTATCTTATGGTTTTGGGTGCAATTGTAAATGGGATCAACTCCTTAATTTCTCTCTCTTCTGTCTTGTTGGTCTATAGGAATGCCACTGATTTCTGTGCATTGATTTTATATCCTGCCACTTTACTGAATTCCTGTATGAGTTCTAGCAGTTTTGGGGTGGAGTCTTTTGGGTTTTCCACATAAAGTATCATATCATCTGCAAAGAGTGAGAGTTTGACTTCCTACTTGCCGATTTGGTTGCCTTTGATTTCTTTTTCTTGTCTGATTGCTGTGGCTAGGACTTCTAATACTGTGTTGAATAGCAGTGGTGATAGTGAACATCCCTGTCGTGTTCCTGACCTTAGGGGGAAAGCTCTCAGTTTTTCCCCATTGCAAATGATATTAGCTGTAGGTTTTTCATAGATGGCTTTTATGATATTGAGGTATGTACCCTCTATCCCTATACTCTGAAGAATTTTGATCAAGAAAGGATGCTGTACTTTGTCAAATGCTTTTTCTGCATCTATTGAGAGGATCATATGGTTCTTGTCCTTTTGTTAATATATTGTATCACATTGATTTGCGGATATTGAACCAACCTTGCAGCCCAGGGATAAATCCCACTTGGTCGTGGTGAATAATCCTTTTAATGTACTGTTGGATCCTATTGGCTAGTATTTTGGTGAGAATTTTTGCATCCATGTTCATCAAGGATACTGGTCTGTAATTCTCCTTTTTGATGGGGTCTTTGTCTGGTTTGGGGATCAAGGTGATGGTGGCCTCATAAAATGAGTTTGGAAGTTTTCCTTCCATTTCTATTTTTTGGAACAGTTTCAGGAGAATAGGTATTAATTCTTCTTTAAATGTCTGATAGAATTCCCCTGGGAAGCCATCTGGCCCTGGGCTTTTGTTTGTTGGGAGATTTTTGATGACTGCTTCAATTTCCTTAGTGGTTATAGGTCTGTTCAGGTTTTCTATTTCTTCCTGGTTCAATTTTAGTAGTTGATACATCTCTAGGAATGCATCCAAGGTAACTTCTTATTCTTCAGCTAGAACTGCTCTAGTAAACTCTTGGAAGTGCCCAAGGAATGAAGAATGAGTACTGCTTTTGTCCCTGTATGTCCCACACAAAGCACAGTCAGTATCATAAAATAAGTCCTTAATAATGTCCCCAAACACTGACTTTATCCTTGGTGGCAGCAATGGTAGTAGGTAAATCTAGCTTCAGCAAGCAGAGGCAGGAGGTGGAAGACTGGATCAGTTTGACTTCAGTGCTGGAGAAGGCTGGAGAGAGGCACTTCTGTTTATTAGATTCACCTCTTGGTCTTCTGAAGGTCTTCTGGTGGTTTTATGTAGGTCCAAGTGAATGTGAACATGTGTATGATGTGTGTGTGTGCACGCACAAGCTTGTCTATGTTGGTACTCTAGAGAACTAGTTTGATTTGGCCTTTTTTTTTCTTTTCCAGAAACCAAGTTGTGTTCTTAGGCATTCAGAAACCTTCTTGCCCTTCAGATCTTGTGTTTTGTTATAAGTCCTAAGAGAATCCTCTAGATTTGTACCAGTCTAAATTTTTACTTTTGGGACAGTCCTAGACATATTAAATATACAAAGATAGCCAGTATGAACTGAGAGTGGTCCAACTTCACAACATGGGGCACTTCAGAGAACTTGGAAACCACCAAAATTGCTCTTGTGTTAAGGCACTCTTCCAGTTCACATTATTGGTTTAAATTCCAAAATACTTAATACTCCCCAATTATTAAAGTAAACTCCAGTCCCTAGAATATACACCATGCTACTAGGTGGCTTTAATATATACCTACTGAAGTCTGATGGATTGACTAGCTTCTGGGGAGACTACCTAGGACATTGTGAAATCAGAAAATCCCTACTTCTTATTAAGTTTTCTCCTAAAATTGCATATGATAATTTTTAAGTTTTTTAATTACAGTATAGTTAACATATAGTGTTATATTAGTTTTAGGTGTAAAATACAGTGATTCAACAATTCTAAACATTACCCAGTGCTCATCATGATAAGTGGACTCTTTGCTTGTGATAATTTGCCAGTAGTTGGTTAGGTTGCTCAATGGGCAAATGGTATGTAAGGTGCTTTAAAGTATATTTTCCAGAATTGCATTTTGAGTGACAATCGCAAGGGTTTCTAAATTTCTTTTTGTTTGGTTCTCCTTTTGTTTGTTACTATGGCAAGACTCACTTCTCATTAGTGTGTGATTGCGCTACAAGAAAATGCCTCAGTTGCAGAGAGCATTTTACCAAATCCCAGGACTTGGCCATCATCTAATGAAATAGATAATTAAGGGACTCTGGAAATAAAAGCCAGTGCAGGACCACTTTAGTTCTCACTCCTAAGGGTATATCACTAAAAATAGTGATCATTTTTTCTGGCCATCTGACCTGCTGCTGTGTGAAGAAATCTTGAAATCATTTCTCAGCTTTATTTTTCCCTCTTCACTTGATAGGCCACAAAAAAAACCACAAAAGCAAGGACGAGCAGGCTTTTATGATAATGTCGTCATCAGCTCCCAGCTTCAAACGCTTCTGCGGCTTTTGAGTTGTCATTTATAACTTGGAACTGAATCGACCCATAATTCCCTTGATACACTTAGAGAAATTGATAACAGATTCTGCACTTCTTTTATGGCTCGGAGGAGGCAACTCCAATCACATCACTATTGGCAGGCAATATTATTTTTTGACATGGTTGTAAAAGTATAAAGGAGCTTATGGCATTTGTTTAGATGAGGAATGGGCTCTCAAGCTGTGCTGGGGTTTACAGGACCAGATTAGTGAGAAGCAAAGGGAATATGATGTTTGCAAACAGGATATGATTTTATATATAAGTTTGGGTTTCATGCTCTGTTCCCTGGGGAAAGCCCTGCAGACAGCAGAGAATTCCACTTTTATCCTACAACAGACAAGCTCCTGGTGCCAAAAGGCAGAAAAATAAATGTGGTCAATGGGCAGTGTCAGACCCTTAATTGGAGGAGGAGGAGCTGTGGAAGAGGTAGAACAGTTCCCTAGGAGGAATGAGGAATTGCTGAGCATGGGCAGAACCTGGACCCGCCTAACTGGTCAAAGATGTGCCAAAAATGAGGCTCTGTGAGGTTTAATCAAGGTTCCTTCTCCAGCAGCAACTCAGTCAGTCTGTGAACACGAGGCTGGCTTTTTATTACAAACTTTTACTCTGTCGGTATTCTGTTTGATTACTCCTAAATCTGACACACTGTGGAGGTTAGAGATGTCATTTTTGTGATTTGGAAAGGGAGAGATGGGGAGAGGGATTAGGTGGTTATGGAGAGGTAATTTAGGGCTCATTTCAATTGCCCTGAGGTTTTCAGCAGACATTTCAGTTATGTACTAACTATACTCACTGTACAGGAGGCAGGTTTGGATGGAATGTCTCAAGTTTTCTTTCATTCTGTCAGACTTAAAATGTAAACTCTCCCCTCTGATATACAAAATTTACATATATGTAAATACTACATGTACACACACACACACACACACACACACACTCAAAAGAAAATTGTTTGCTATTTTCTACTACATTTGTATCTTTGTATTATTTTACCCATTACGTTACATTGGGTCTTCCCCATAACAGTAAAAAAAAAAAAAAAAAAAAAGAAAAAAAATGTTCTGGTGGCAAGTCTTTTAAAGGACCTCTCTGACTTTCTCTTTGGTATTATAATATCAGAAAATGATTTATTTTATGACCAAATCTGTGGACATATAGTTAAATTCAGTGTAACAGAAATATTTGATTAATACATTTTTCTCCTATTTAGAGTGGTTTTCTTTGAAACACAATCAGTTATTTAGAAGATATAACATATTGCCATGAAATGAAGAGTGAAGGGCAGGAAAAAGAAGACTTTTTGCCAGTGATTAGATAAGGTGCAGGAATGCAAAGACTAATGAGACCACTCTTCTCAGTTGCTCATAGCCTGTTCATTGTGCTGCTTTGGACAAATGTGCTTTGAGAACACAGAGAAGGGGGCTTCCAGAACAGAAAAGAAAGAAGAGCGTTGTTGGGACTATTTAAGTAGTAATAAGCTAAATAAAATTTCAAGAATGATGGGTAATGACATATTTGTATGAGTTTGTGGGAGGGGTATGGGGGTGCATATCCAGACATTAATTGTTTAGGCCATAATAACACACCATATTTTTAACAGTCACACTAACCTATTGCTGATTAGTAAGGAATTTTTTTCCCTAAAGCAACAACAACAAAAAACCTAATGTTTATGCCAAAATTTGTATGTTCTGAAGTTTTGATATTGAGTCAGGAACCCCTTCCTTTTATCATAAGTATATGCATTATGTGCTATTCCCACCCAGTTATCCTAAGCAGGCACAGTGCCTGTTGTTACATCTGCAGAAGGAGGTGGGGGTGGCATCTGTTTCTTACATGCAGTAATCAGGATAATGTTGATTTCCCCTGTATTAATGCTCAGCTCAAACCTGGCTTGCAGTCAGTGGTTCATTTCCTCCACTGCTGCTATCAGAGATGCATCACAGCCCTCTTCCCTCCAGCACAGTGAGGATCCATTAATATTTGGGATCTGTCTTTTCCCCATCTCCCCTTCTCCTATTTGGATTTTCATTGGTTTTTTAAACTGGATGCAAATGATACTGGCAGGAACACCCCATAGCCCCTGGAAAAAGTAAAACTGATAAGCTGCCCTAATGAAATTGTTTCAGAGTTTTGGTTCATGATGTGGATTCTACAAAAAATCATGTTGCCCCAGATGTGGAAAATACAGTACAAAATATTATGCAAGCTAGGAAATTCCTTCTAAATAACAAAGGAATTTTCTAATATTGCATAGATTATGCTAATTGTATATACTCAGTAACAGTTGCAGGGAAGTAGATGACACTCCCCACAGAAATAAACATATATACATAACTGTGTTTACTACCAAAAGTAAAATTGTATATAATCTTTTAAGTGTCTAATGTTCATTGTAGGAAAGAGGACAATTAGAAATGAAAAGCTTAACTTCCTCCCTAATTCACTTAGCTGTAGTATCTCATTTGTGATTAAATAATTTCTATTGCTTTTACTTTATGGCTAAGCACAACAGGACACATTTTGAAATTCCACTTTCATTTTATTATTTAAAGTACACATGAATATAAGAACAGCTATTAAAATTCTTCTGTTGTCAACATGAGATACCTTAAAAATGCCATCATCAAAGCTGTACGCATGTGTTTTTCACATTCTCAGGACCACAACACCTATAAAAACTATATGAGCAACACTGTCAACCAAAGTAATGTCAAACGCAGAGAAGAAGAAAATATATCCATTTCTGGAATTTCTTGTTCTATAATTTTTCTCTGGTCTGTAATTCAATTTCTCTAAAGAAATTGAAACTTAGACTCTCCTGTTGCTAAAGGTAAATGGATTTGATGAACATTAAGCTTTGAATTCAAGAAATGTATAGTTCTATGAAACAAAAACTCTGAGAAATTAAAAAAAGTACTTGAATAAATTTGAATATACAATCATCTGCTGGTTGCCACTTCTGACTGTCAAGAAAACATAAGGCCTGACTTTAGATGAACTTTTAGAGTTGATAAAGGAAACGGAACTACTTAGAAAAAAGGAATCTTTGGTCAGTTTCTATGTTGTGCAGCTTGGAAGGCAGCTAAATCCTGGCCCATCTCACCTTTTCATTTTGATGTGAAAAAACTGCATTAATATTTTCATTTATCATATTTCTACCCTGGATAGTTTCTGATCCAGATACTCATCCCTACAACAAACTAATATCCACCACAGAATATTGATACAACATTATTGGATTTGTCTTTGTTAAGTATTTTGACAGAGAAAGTTTAGTAAAGCATAATTTCTCCATTTTTCAGATTATATCATTTTTCAAAATCCAAAACTAAAATTAGTTTACTGAATGCTTGAGCCATAACAGGCAGTTCATGGCATATTCCCTCGGACTTAATCATTCCAAACTCCTGGGTAGAACCTATAGCTCCTGACTTCTAGGCAAGCAGCATCATTATTACTGTACAAGGTCTTATTTTAAGATTAAAATAATAAGTGAAATTAAGGACTTGAAAGACTAATCAACGACTTATCTTAGCAACAAAGCTTTTAAATGAAGACTATTAAAAGACTGCTATATTTGAAAATGACACGCATCCAAAATCACTTGGTTAGTTTATTTTGTTACCATATTCTAAATAATATGGTATATATGGTCTCTAATTAATATTTATTGTGGACACATGTAAATATCCTTTAAAGTGATCCTGTACCATTTTGAAGTGTTTCCATTCAAAGAAATAAAAAATAAGGCCCGAACATAGTGAAATTCTTTGCTGCTAAAGACATTACTTTTTTCCCCCTTGACCTATTGCCTCTCCTTTAGACATTTCAACATTATTCATTCAATTTTAAATAAACAGGTATTGAGAGACTCCTATGTGCTAAGTATGGAGCAACTCTAGCTGCATATTCTTCTTCTAAATTTTTTATTTTCTTTTCAGTTCTCACTCATATCCCTTATTATGGATACCACTTTACTCTGTGTTAATCTTCCTCCCTTTATATTCATCAGCTTTGGTGAAAAGGACCTGGGAGTCCATGGTGATATGGACTGAAGGCAAAATATCTGGTCTTTTCATTGAATGAGATCCAAAGTTATTTTTCTAATTAAATATTTGTACAAGACAGCCTTCCTTTCTCAGCTTTCTTTGACAGAGGCATCATATCTTCATTTTGAGAGCTAGTGAGTGCATTATCCAGCATCAGCTAACTATTCTATTAAAAGCAAGTATGAAAGAAGTCAGATACCCAATACTAATTGGCTTTAGACGTAAACTACTTATAGCTTCTGGAGGCTACCTCAATTTGGGGCAGAATTCATTCACTCATTTATTCACTTGTTAATAAGTATTTATTGATAGCTTATTATAAGCCAGGAACTGTAAGTACAGCAATGAGTAAAACAGAAGAAAAATTCTATCCTGGTGGAACTTATATTCTTGTGGGAAAGACAGATAAACAAATACCCATTAGTTCAAATATGTGTTCGTAATGATGAATATTATGTAGAGAAGAAAGCAAGGAAAGAAGATGGTATGGAATCTGGGGACAGAAGTGGTGGTTAATGGGAAGTGTTACCTTTTGGAGCTTAGCATTGATGAGTGAGGGATGATCTGGGCATCTGGGCTTCTTGTGGTGATTAACTTAAGGAGGGATAATAGGGGGCACCAGAGCAGGCTTGTCAAGACTGCTCAGAGTTCTGGGTCCCCGTCTTCACTCCTGCCTATGAAAATGTGACCATCTTGGGGGGTAGGGTTGTTGTATCTAGAACACACAGAATTCCTGGCCTCCTTTTTGACTCCTGGATTGAGGTGTGGTGGATTTATAGTCACACCTTGAGATCCTGAAATCTCTTTTAAGATCTGACCTTGGAGTTATGGAGGAGCTTGAAAGTGGGGGCACAATTAGCCAAGCTGTGGCTGTGAGATATCTGGATAGCTCCAGATCTTAGCAGCATTATGTGCTTTGGGGTTCCCAGTTCCTGGGAACATTATTTGGACGTAGTTTCCTATTTAAATTGTGCAGCTGCAAATTAGGTATAATACTCTAACACCTGTAATGCCCTGATATTTGCATTATATTTCCCAGTGGTTTTTCATGTACATTTTAGCTGCTTCTTTAATAGACAGTATTATATTGTGTCCTCAGTTGTCTGTAGCTGGTCCTTGCTGATTTATATCTGAGCTGCTAGATTCAGGGTGACTGATCTATTGATCCCATTAGATTAGTGCATGAAGCAGAGTATGATGACTTCTCTATTTGTTCATGACGAATTGTGTGTTGCATGTATATAGCACAAGGAACACAAACTTTGGAGTCTGAAATTCAGGGCTGTTTTTCTATTAACCTTCTGTTTGTGATACTCAGTGTCTTCATTATTAAATGGGATGAATCAATAAAAAATTTCAGCCGAGTTATATAGGGCTGTACTCTAAACATCTAACTAAAATTATAACACTTAACTTTGACCCAGAAGATTGACTTAATGAAGGGATGATCTATTAGGCGAGATGTTCTGGCCTCAGCAAGGACAGAGAACCCTTTCAGACATACCTATTGATTCTCATAGAACTGGACTTGATTCAGTCTCACATCAGAGAGTAGCCATTCTTTACATGCAGCTCCCGATGATAACCTACCTCACGTCTTTTAATCCTCACGGCATTCCCAGAAGTCTTGTTACTAAAGGTGTAACTGAGGCTTCCTATTCTGCAGAAAAGGAAACTGAGGCTCAGAGAGGGGACTAACTTGTTCAAGTCACACAATTAGTAGGTGGTGAAGTAGAGATCTCTTGATTCCCAAGCTCTTAAACACAGTCCTATACACGCACAACTCACCATAATGTCAATCTCATGTGATTATCAGCACTCATTTCCCAAATGAGAATAAGCCTTGCCATAAGAAAGCACAATTGTTCCTTTTGCCAAGAACATTCTTTTTATTGTAATTCCTATGAAGTATTAAATCCCTGCACTCAGACATCATTAATTTGGGGCAAAAAAATTATGAACCTCTACACAGCATTTTAATTCGAACTAGACAGTGAAAAACCTCTGCCATTGGACCAAACTACTGTGGGAAGAGTTAGACTCTCATTTCACACACCTACTGGGTCAGAGTTAATTAAGCTGTCTTGGTAGGAGCAGGGATCTAATATGCACTGTCTAGTGATTACAAGGATTAGAATATTATGAAATACCCTTTCCACAGTATGTTCATCAGATTAAATAAAGTAGTAAGAAAATACTGAGATGGTATTACTTGGCTCTATTTCTAACTCAGTCTTGATAGGACTGACCAGATTACTGTGAATAACAACAATAAGGACTCTTTTGAATGACCACATAACCCACAAGAATTCATATATTATTGGCAAATCCTTGAGTCCACTAGTATCTTAAGAATCCTTAGAGTCTCAAGATGTAGCATTTTGCCACAACAAATATGTTCCTGTACTTATTCTTATCACTGACACATAAATGGGTTATTTTTCTGAAGATGGAGGGTGACTTAGAAATTGTACATGCAAGGTCAGTAGGGCTGCCAGAAAGCAGTTGATCATATTGGAAGGGGGTCTGTGGTAGAGCATTAATGTACATGGCATGCCCCTTGTCTCTTCCAGCTGCTCCATTAATAGTTCACGCCTTCTTTCCATATGGAATATCGGTCACAGTATTCATTCATCATATCCATGGTTTTACTTGGAATCTGAAGGTCCGCCCTATAGCCACTCTAGTTCTTTTTCATCTCACCATGACTAAAGAAGCTAAGGTGTGGGCATTATAACCTACAAGTGATCCCAAAGGAATGGGCTGTCATTCATGTGTTCCTCCCATTGTGGAACAAAAGAGAGGAAGCATGTGGGTTCCCCACCCATTGTCATCATAAATCCATCCCAACTCCATTTCAAAAGTCTCAAGATTTCAGCAGAACATCCAACGTGAAATGAATATATACATTCAAAGAACTGGCATGTTGTATCGCATGGAGAAGGGAGAACACCCATTGTTAAAGGCTGCAGAGCCGACCAAAGAATGAAGAATACCATAGGTCCTCAGCCCAGAAATATGACTCTCAACATTACCATATGAGAGGAAAAAGTGACAGTCACCTAGAGTTATAGAAGGCTCTCGAGAGTTTTTGAAGTATTGCTATCTACATAACAGCAGAACTCACCCTGAGTGGTTTTATGATTTTAGGAGATATGTCCTTCTGTCCAGACCTGGAGTCAGAGAAATCGGCAATGCAGTCTCTTTTAGTAATTATTATATATCTGAAGTCAGTTAGTTTTTTCTTTCTTTCTTTCTTTCTTTCTTTCTTTCTTTCTTTCTTTCTTTCTTTCTTTCTTTCTTTTCTTTCTTCCTTTCATTTGGAAGAGAGAGAGCACGCATGAATGGAGGAGGAGGGCAGAAGGAGAGGGAGAGAGAATCTTTTAAGCAGGCTCCATTCTGAGCGCAGAGCCTGACATGGGGCTCGATCTAATGACCCTGAGATCATGACCTGAGCCAAAATCGAGAGTTGGATGCTTAACCAACTGAGCCACCCAGATGCCCCTCTTCATCTTTAAAATGGGGACAGTCAGGCCTCTCTTATTGCATTATTGTGAGGATCAAATGTAATGATGTAGGTTATCTGTGGCAACTGTGTGTAGAGAGTGGACACTACTCCACTCTGATGAGTGGCCCTAATTAGGTCTTGTTTTGCAAAGAATAAATAAGCTGCTACCTCAAGGGTGTGATCTAAAAGCTTCTTCAAAGCCCTGAAACCTTCAGGTCTCACCTGACATCATACAACCCAACTAGTGTTCTCCCATTAGAATCATGGCACTTTAGGGTGACTAGTAAGGCGAGAGCAGGGATTTTTTTTTTTTTTAAGATTTTATTTATTTGACAAAGAGACACAGTGAGAGAGGCAACACAAGCAGGGGGAGTGGAAGAGGGAGAAACAGGCTTCCCGCTGAGCAGGGAGCCCGATGCAGGGCTTGATCCCAGGACCCTGGGATCATGACCTGAGCCCAAGGAAGATGCTTAACGACTGAGCCACCCAGGCGCTCGGAACGGGGATTGTTTTTAGAAGCCCTTGTGATGAGGCACATGGGTAGAAAAACTTGATTTAGATATTGGAATATTTGGATTCAAATCTCTACATTGTCACTGCTTCAAAAGTGTTTCTCTAACTCTAAGATATAGATTCTAATTCAATAGAATTGGATGGGGCCTAAGATTCTGTCTCTCTTATAAACACCCATACATATGATGTCAGTGTTCCTGATCCATGGACCACACTTTGAGTGACAAGATCCTATGTGACTGTGGATGGGCAAATCATTTAATTTTTCTGGGCTTCCATTTATTTACCTCTGAAGTAGAGGTGATTAATGAAACATGGTTTGTCAGCCCCTTTGGGGATCAAATACAGCATTACTATGTGGTAATACTTTATCCAAATTTAAATCAACTTTTTAAAAAATCAATTTTTTCTGGATAAATTAGATAGTGGGCTCCAATTAGCTTGACACTGAAGATCTGGTTGATTAAGACTTATAGGGTTAGGGATGCCAGGGTAGCTCAGTTGGTTGAGTGTTCAGCTCTTGATTTTGGCTCAGGTCATGATCTCAGGGCTGCTGGACTGAGCCCTGACTCAGGCTCCGCATTCAGCAGGGAGTCTGCTTGAGATCCTCTCTTTCTCTCTCTGTCTCCCTCAAATAAATAAATAAATCTAAAAAAAAAAAAAAAAAGACTTGCAGGGATAGCCTGTCTCCTTTGGGCAATAGTTATAAAAAATGGAAATTCTATGAGGAGCAGGGGTGAACCATGACAACAGAGGTCTGGGGCACTAGGAGTACCCCAGATGTTGCTGGTTGTCAAGCCAGAGAAAGCTAGCAAATGAAAGCTATAAATCTAGGTGTGGTGCTAACTGAAGAATAGAAAAATGTTCTTCACTAAATTAGTGATGTAATGCGGGACTTGAGTCGGGAGTGGATTTTCACATTTTAGATTTTTTAGCCACAGTCAAACCCTGTCAAGAAATATATTACATAGAATTAACCTTTTTTCATTCATTAATTGATTTTCTTGACATTTATTAAGGATCTATTATATGGCAGACCCTAAAGATACCCATAGCCCTGCACTCATGGCACTTAACACTAGCTCTCATCATATATCATTAAGAAAAGATCTATAGAGGGCACCTGGGTGGCTCAGATGGTTAAGCGTCTGCCTTCTGCTCAGGTCATGATCCCGGGGTCCTGGGATCGAGCCCCATTTTGGGCTCCTGGCTCAGCGAGGAGCCTGCTTCTCCCTCTCCCTCTGCCTCTCTCCCTGCTCATGCTCTCTCTCTCTCTCTCTCTCTCTCTCTGTATCTCTGTGTCTCAAATGAATAAAATCTTAAAAAAAAAGATCTATAGAACACACAATATAGAAAATCTTTTTTTAAGTTCCTATCTGTATTTGTCTGCTCAGCCTGCCGTAAAAAGATATCACTGACTGGGTAACTTAAACAACAAATTGTTGTTTACTAACAGCTATATAAATATAAGCTGTTCCTAAACAATAGCTCAGGTACCCCCATGAAGTCAAAATTGATTGCTTTCCAAGTTTCACAGTCATCCTGCATTTGGAACATCATATAACTAGCCTATACTGCAAAGAAATCCAGAGAGAACAGAAAAGAAACAAACACATACAAAACAAAAACATGTACTTAAAAAACCTGATTAACTTTTTAAATAATCATTCCCCCTTTCTTCTTGAGATGCTAATGCCCAGGGTAGAAAAATACATGCCTTTATCCTATCCCTGACAGCAATGAAGATTCGGTCAACTCTATGCTGTTTTAAAAATATATATATTTTTATACTTCTAGAGATTAGAAGTTCAAGATCAAGTTGTAGGCAGGATTGGTTTCTCCTTAGGCCTCTCTCCTTGGTTTGCAGATGGCCAGTTTTTCAGTGTCCTCACATGACTTTTTCTGTGTGTGTGTGTGTGTACATCACTGGTGTCTCTTCCTCTACTTACAAGGATACCAGTCACGCGCCCTCTTTAAAGGCCCTATGTGTAAATATGGTCACTTTGAGGTTAGGTCTTTATCATTTGCATTTGGGGGAGCACAATTCCATCCCTAACAGTACCCATATCTACGGTTGACTTTGATTGAAATCCCAATTCTGTGCCTTATCAACTGTGTAACTGTTCGAGTTACTTAAGCTCTCTGAAGCTGAGTTTCTTCTTTTGTAAAAGTGACTAAAAATACCTTTATGAGGCTATCATGGGGAATGAATTAGATAATGTTTCTAAAATGTTTAACACAGTGTGCAGCACTTACTTGGTGCTCCAATCCATCCCCTACATCTTTCTTTAGATACTGACCAGAGATATTTACTTTATGCTTTCTTTGGGTAATAAATTTGACTTTATTGTCTCTTCCACTGAATCCACTAACAAACTAGGCTTTTCTCTCTCTGAATCTTTCCTACTCCTACCACTTTTACTCTTCCTGGAAAGAAAATACGTACTGGAATCTTCAGCTCTAGACCATAAGAACAGAGACTTGAGGATAGAAAAATACTGAAATTCTCAAATACCTCTTAAGTGAAAAAAGGTATTCTATTTCCTAAAACAAACAAGACATTTGGCTTGCAGATGCCCCATACTGTATAGAGCTTAAAACAGAATAAGCTATGTGGAAAAATTAAAACTAAAGTTTCTTAGAAATTAAACTGAAATGACTTCAGTGATTTAAAAATATTAGATAATTTCTAAGTTACTGAATCAGGATACTGTCTGCAGAAATAGCTGATCCACAATGGATGATTAATTTAAATGATATACTTTACCTGCTGTAATGCAAAAGTTAAAGAGATGCTTAATTTCTTTCATAGTTTTAACTTTTATATAATGTGCCTAAAATGGCACAGAATCAGTACTGTGATGAAAACCTATTTCTTTGTTGAGTCTGGTGTCTCTCAGGAGGTTTCTAGGGGCATCTGATCATTATTTAAGCTTAAACTCAATTATTCAGAAATGCCCCGTGGCCCAGGCAACAGCATAGCATAGCAGCAGCTGCTTACTGCTTAGTATTGGCTGAAGAGTTTTAGTTCCCAACTTTCAGGGTGAAATATTCAAGGCATCCGTGGAAGAATCATGTACCACATTAACCATGCACAGTGCATATGAAACCTGTTCTGTTAATGGGTAAACTAGTATTATATTTAACTCTGGGAATATTTCCGAAAAGAATCAACAAGCTGCGTTTAGATTATACAAAGGAGACTGTGCCTAAATTCCTTTTCTTCTAAGTCATTCTCTTTCCCTTTTAAATACTTTCACATCCACTTTCAGTACAGGTAGCTTAATTTCTATCATGTGCGGCTTTTCAGAGCATTAGCTTGTTTCGGGTGCCAGTGATTGAGCTATGCTGGATGTGTTTGGAAAAGGCCAACATTCATTCAGGAAACTCCAGTTGAACTAGATCCATATGCAGCTAAGAAAAAAAAATGTAGCTTTCTGATTAGAAGTAGTTTCTGGCTTCCAGCAATATCACAGATGATTTTTGTTTTTGATGTGCTGCAGAATAGAAAGTAATGTTGGAACCAAAACTCTGGGATTTTTTTCTTAGTGAACATTTACTGAGAGCTTACTTCTTTCACTATTGTGTTGCACTGTATTAAGCACTTTACATGCATTGACTAATGCTAATAATAATCCTATGACAAAGGCAGTATAATCCTATGAAGAAGGTGGTATCTCCATTTTTATTTAGAGTATGGTTAATAAGCTTGTCCAAGTTTGAACAATTTGTAAGTGGTAGTTTTTAAGGTCTTATTGGTGGTCATTCTCTCTTGGTATATGACTTATCTTATGCAGGCTAATTTATTAATAAAACTACTTACACGGGGTGCCTGGGTGACTCAGTCGGTTAAGCATCCAACTCTTAGTTTTGGCTCAGGTCATGATCTCAGGGTCGAGAGCTTGAGCTCAGTGTCAGGTTTGCAGTCAGCGAGGAGTCTGCTTGAGATTCTCTCTCCCTCTACCTCCGCCTCTATTTCTCTCCCACCTCCTGTGTGGGCACTCTCTCTCTCAAATAAATAAGTAAAATCTATTAAAAAAAGCAATAATTAAAAGAAAAACACATTTTTTAAAGATTTATTTATTTTAGAGAGAGAACATGCATGCATGTGCACATGCACAAGTTGCGGGAGGGGCAAAGGGAGAGGGAGAGAGAAAATTTTCTCCAGTAGACCCCCCAACTGACCGAGCCCTATGTGGGACTCGATTCCATGACCGTGAGATCATGACCTGAGCTAATATCAAGTGTCAGTTGCTCAACCATCTGAGCCACCCAGGCACCCCACCTAATACACGTTTCATTTTTTTTTAAAGATTTTATTTATTTATTAGAGAGAGTGAGAGAGAGAGAGCACATGAGAGGGGGGAGGGTTAAAGGGAGAAGCAGACTCCCTGCGGAGCAGGGAGCCCGATGTGGGACTCGATCCTGGGACTCCAGGATCATGACCTGAGCCAAAGGCAGTCGCTTAACCAACTGAGCCACCCAGGTGCCCCCTAATACATGTTTCTAATTTTACCTCTAGTTTCACCTTTTCTTTCTACCTCTCTTACTCAAATAGAGTTCTGTGTACAGTTTGGGAGGAAAGTCCTTTCTTTATGAAATCAGTGCTCCTCAAATTATTATGTGGTAAAGGACAAGATTTTGCTTGCTTACTTTTTATTTCCTGTCATACAGCAATGCTTTTGTAAAATGCAATAAAAAAGAATTACTAAAAATGAGATACCAAAAAAACATATAAAACAAAAACTCATTCTTACTGGATTGAACAGATATAAAATTATTCTAAACAATTGCTATAGAAGTTGCTAAATGCTTGCTTTTGTTTATCTTGTTGTAGAATGGTACCACCATGGTTCCATGGACCAAACTGAGTAACAGTATTCTAGACCAGTGGTTTTTGCTATGGTTGAATTTAAATTGACCATCTTGTTATTTGTTTTATATTTGTTACATCTGGTTTTCGCTCGTTTTCTTTTTCTTTTACTGCTTTCCTTTGGATTGAATATTTTTAAAAATTGTATCTTTTATTTCCACTATTGGTTTATAAGTTTTTTATCTATATTTTTAGTATTTTCTCTAGCACTTATACCTATTAATATATATCAAAGTCAGCTTCTGGGTAATATTATACTACTTCATATATAATATGAAAATCCTATAGCAGTTTATTTGTGTTCTCTCCTTCCATTCTACATACTTTGTTGTGATACCTCTGATTTTTACATATGTCCTAAACCCCTCAATAAAATTTTTATTATTTTTGCTTTAGATAGTCAATGTTTTAAAGGAATAAAAATAAGAAAAAAAGGTCTCTTTTATGTGAAAGCCTTCATTATTATCATTTTTAGCACCCTCAGTGATTTTCTTTACCATTTTTTGTAACTCAGGTCTGATGGAAGTATAATACTTCAGCAGTTATTTTTCTGAAAAATCTTTATTTCACCTTTTAAAGATTTTTTTTGAAGATATTTTTGTTAGTATAGAATTCTGATAGACCTTTTTTTCTTTGAAAACTTTGAAGTTGTCACTCCATTGTTTTCTAGCTTAAATAGTTTCTGCTAAGAAATCTGCCAAAATTCCTGTTTTAGTTAAGATTTTATGTGATATGTCTTTTCTCTGGCTGCCTTCAAGATTTTTAGTTTTTAGCAGTTTGTGATGTGCTAGGTGTAGTTTTATCTGTTTGTATAGTTGAATTGATGGCATTTTTTTTTCTAGTTATGGTCTGAATCTTTTGGATCTGTGGTTTCACTGTTTTTGAGAAGTTCTCAGTCATTATCTCTTTAATATTTCTTCTGCTTTATTTTCTCTTTCCTCTTTACAAGAATCCATTTACCCCTGTATTACACAGCTCAGGTTACTTGCCTGTCTTGTGACCTTAGCTCCAACCCCTCCTCCACGGTTAACTAATTAATTATTCAGCATTTTTTATTAGGGTAGATGTGTCAGAAATATGAGGCTACATTTTTAAATGCCCGTAGGCATTACTACAATTAATAAGTTTCAAATTAATTTAAAAATATTGCTGAATTAATTATATATTTCACCACTGTGTATTTTCTCAAGTAACAAATTTTAATGTGCAATGAAACTTTTTGTAGTGCTGCGAATATTTGTAGCATTTACTTGAAATGTTAACCTGAGCATCATTGCTCTACCCTTATCCTCAAGCAAAGCTAGAATCCTTTATAAACATACCCCCTTAGTTATATTCTCCACTTCCTATTTTAGAATTTTCAGACATTTTGTAGAAGCAAGTCACCCTGGACAGCAGAAGTTATGCACTGATAGCCCAGGAGCCATATTTAGTACATAGATAATCTTTTAGCCTGGCTGGGGAGTTTTTAAAAAGGGAATTCTTAATCTTTAAGATTGGAAAATTACACCAAGGGCATGCCTCTCATTTACCTTACATTACATTACATCTACATTTCCACTCTGACCTCTGGAGTCTTTTGAACATGTGGCTACTACTAGAGCCCGAATTTGCACCACTTCTGTATGTAAGCCTCTCGAAGCTATTTTTTTTTTTGTACTTTTTCCTGTTTATGGATTCTATTTGTCTATATAAAGGGTCACCAATACCCCTTAGTTAATATTTAAGTTATAGCTGCTGCAGGTCTGAAAAGTATTTAGGGAGAAGCTTGCTATCGTTATTGCTGTTTTTAAAACCATAAATTACATTGGCAATGTATATTATTCAGTGACAGAGCTTTCAGAGAGTTAGCTTACTTAGAACTCTGATTATTTTGTGAACTGTGTGTCGCACTTTTATTTTGCGTCCATTTTTATGTGGTCATTCTCAGAGTAAACAATTTTTTTAAAGGAAAAAACTGAAAGCAATTAAGTGGTTACTGGAAGGATATGCACGTGCACAGAGGCTTCTGAATAAGAAGAGGGAGTGGCACTCAGGAAGCATTCTTGATTTCTTGCAAAATCCTGACTGTGGATTTTAGTCATTTTAATTCACGCTCCTAATGCAGACTGGAGTAAAAGAAACTGTGAAAGCACTGGTTTTTGAAATAGTGTACCCAGCTCTCAGATACTCAGAATCTGTTTCAAAGGAAATGAACACTTGGAAGTAAGTGAACACTTGGAAGTGTGAATGTATTCACAAATAGCACTTAGATATTTCCGCTAAACAGAATGAATCATGGCAGCCTTACTGTATGCAGGGACAAACCCAACATTCTCATCAACAAACATTTCTCAAGGACTTGACTTTTAATAGGTAGAACTTGTCTGTTTCTTTTTTTTTTCTTTTTTCTTTTTGGTATAGATGCCAGTAATCTTATGATGTCTTTGATCTTTTATTTTGCCACTGATATTATGTAATTATTTCTTTTTTGAAATAATGAAAAGAAATTGCCATCCCTTTCTTTGATGTATTAGGAAAAAATAAGCTGAGATTGAAGCAAAAGAATGGGAAGATCTGTGAAAGTTTTTTCCTGGCTGTCACTACCATTTGTGAAACTGAAGAAACTGAAAAGGACAGAACAACCCTTTAATATAAGTTTATATTAGTGTCAATTCTATTCAGGAGACAAAATTATTTGGATAAATTCAGGAAAAGAACAATGTTGATAAAAATCATTCTTGGTTGTATTCCCAAGGAAAGGCAAGAGAGAAAACACAACTTTAAAAGTTAACAATGAAAATATAAAGCAGTTTCCTCCCTGTTCCCTCCCTCTCCTCTTCTCTGCATTCTCTGTCTCACTGCTCTTTTTGCTTCTTATTCTTTCTTTCTCTATATTTTCCTTTTATTCTTGCCATATTCCATAAAGGATTTAAAGCAGCTTTCAAAACAAACATGAAGTGTGTGTGTGTGTGTGTGTGTGTGTGTGTGTGTATTCAAAGTAGGTGTCATCATGCAAAAGTGAAAATACAATGAGCTAGGACTGAGATTAGCATATAAAGTGTGTATTATAATAGCTACTATTTTTACTAGACAAGGACCACAGATTTTACTTTGAGATTTCTAGCAGCCAATATGAAGAAGGTAGCACTGTTATTTATAGGGTCTCAGTGTTTCTAGGGCAGGATTTTTCAACCTTGGCATTGACATTTTGGGCAAGATACTTCTTTCATGTTCTGTCCTGTTGCACTGTAAGAAGTTTAGCAGCATTCCTGGCTTCTACCCAACAGAGGCTAGAAGCTTACCTGGTCCTTCAGTCTTGACAACCAAAAATGTCTCCAGAAATTCCCAAATGGCCCCTGAGTGGGGAGAGGTGGTGGGCAAAACCACCCCCACTGAGAACTACTGCTTTAGTAAAATGGCAAACAAATTAGAAAATGCCCAACTACTCCAGATACAACTTGTGGTATTTGAATTTTTTGAATATTTTAGCAATTTTATATGGTAGAATTTCAATACCTTTAAAGATAAAATATTGATGTTATCAGGTCTTAGCTGATATATTTCAGTAGGAAGATCTTTGATTCCATAAATAAAATTAGAATCTTTTTGTTTTTTATTTAGTTTATTTAGATTTTTATTTTACCAACATAAAAAATCAATATGGATTAAAAATTTATACTCTTTTTTTTCCAAGTTCTCATTCCAGCTGCACTAATTACTAGCTAAATAACCTCTCTGAATTTCATTACAGAAGTGCTTAATAATAGCATCTATGCCAATGGTTGTTGTAAGAATTGTATCTAGGCATAGTGCCTGGATCTTAATAAGTACTCTATAATTATGAGATAATTATTATTATTGTCATTGTTATTTATAAATAATAAAGATCAGAGCTTTATAGAGTAAGGGAATATATAATAAAAATGAAAAACCTGAAATGTTCTTATTAGGTTTCTATCACTTCCTCTGTATATTTCCTGAATTGCATTCTGCTGTGACTCAAGTGAATGAATTGTTTCCGCCATTCATGTTTCATAGATCAGGTTTGATTCAGCAGTCCTCCTTTTTATCTTTTATAGATATAGAGATTACAACATGATGTTCTTCTTTCAGATGTGAAGAGTATTACCTAGTGGCTAAGTTTTTATAAGCAGCTATGTAACTGGTCCTTTTTGGGCCCTTACTCTCTTTTCTACCTCTATGCTTCCATAGAGACAGCATCTTCCTAACTATTTTAGGAGACTAGTATGAATAATTGCTATGTGCTTATAAATTGCTGGCCTTCTTTCTTTCTTTCTTTCTTTCTTTCTTTCTTTCTTTCTTTCTTTCTCTTTCTTCTTCCTTCCTTCCTTCCTTCCTTCCTTCCTTCCTTCCTATCGATGAGTCCCACTGGCCTCTGCTTGATTATCCTGGGGTTTTCACATTGCCAGTTGCCCTGGATTCTCTGAGGTCCATAATGAAGTGGGTAATGTGACATTCTCCATCTTTTAACATAATTTTTCAAATTGATACCAAAGTATTTTACTTTAATCTCATTTTTAACAGCATATAAAATGTATTGCCTATTTCAGTTGTTACTTACAGCCTTCTCCATCTCTTTACCCTTGCTACTCTACTAAATAGACATGAAGCTCTCGAAATAAAGGCTACGAGGATCTCAGTTCCAGGCTCTGTACTGTTTTCAGAATTGTGCTTCCTCCTCTGATGACTAAATCTTTTTTATGGGCCAAGCTTGTATAATTCTCTATTCTAGAGTATATTTCCATCCTATCTCGCCACGTTTGCTTTGTTCCTAACACAGAAAGACTTCTTGTGGGACCGCCTTATCTAACATTTCTGAACCACAGTTTTGGACACATGTTAGGTCCAGACCCTTCTACATGTTTATAAGTGAGTTGAACTTTTGGGGGACTATTTTCAAATTGATGGATTTTAATTCTGGCAATAAAACAAAGCCTCTTTGGACAGTTCCTCAGCAGACTACTAAAACTGCCTTCATGTTTTGTACATTTATACAGAAATATTTGAAACTTGAAAGCATACTATTTTTCAAAATACTCTGTAAGCAAAAGCTTGGTAAAAATTCCAGATGAATTCTGATGGGGGCAGTAAGTTGTATATTGCCACATTAATTCTAAAATACAGTTATATGTCACTAGCCATGTAACAGCATATCCTTTGGGACTTCTGTGCAGTATCCTGGTTAGATCTTTTCCCTATCATCCAGCCGAGTAAATTCCTGACCTTAAAAATGGGACACGAAATTAGAATTAGTCATGTTTATTCATATGTGTGATAAATATGCTCTATTTTTCCTAATTACACTGATCTTCTCCACAATTACTAATATATCCATCTCTTCAAGATCAACTTCAAGATCAACTTACTATTGGATGCAGTCATTTTAGGTAATTGCTCAGTCTTTCAGCTTCTTCCAGATGGCTTTTGGGTATCTGAAGGAGGGATGGAGACCTGATGAGGTCCTTTGACACTTATGCTGTCCTCTGGATAGTCAGGCTTCTGTGGCAATTTCTCTGGTGCATCTTATTGTTTCTGATTGCCTAGCATTTGAAGCAGCTGATTTTCTCCTGATTTCACTGCAAGATGAAGCCTGGCGGGGTTCTCTGGTGGAGTGCTTCTGCTGCACCTTTGGTTTGCCTTTCTCCAGTCTCTCCGGACCTGAAGGGATGGCTTTTGGCTTTTTCTTCCTCTTTTTGTATCCTATCTAAAGCCTAAATCTATAAGCTCTAGGCCTGGTTGTCATAGGTAGAAAGAGTCTCTTTGCTGAGTATCAGAAAGGCAATGGTAGCATTGTCTTGGTGCTGTCACTAATGTAAGACTATAAACTGAGACCAGTGGCTTTTTTCTTGATATATAAAGGAATTTGGGAAAAAAAATCCTTTTTGACCACAAAATCTAGATTTTTATGTGTACTGATGCAAAATCCTATTTTGAATGTCAGTTTCTTCACATTTCTTTTGTATCAATCTTAATCTCCCTTTTAGTCTGTGTACTATTGCCTCCTAATTTACGTGTACATGTGTGCATGGCTGTGCACACACACGTATCAGGCTGAAGAATAAATTGGTGGACAGGCTAAGGAGAAGTGAATGTGGTATATGGAAAGAAAAAAGATACAAGCATGTTGATTTTTTCCAAACTATAGTAGTTTTGGTTTTAAAAATTTGCTTTGCGTGTCTTAACAACTTTAGCAAGGTCTTAATAACAAGCTAGTGTAGTCAGCAGAATGGCTTTCTGCTCCACTACCATTTCTTTCCCCTTTCCTGGCCTAATCTAAACAATTTACATTGTTTACAATTATTTTCCATATCCAGAGCCAACTCTGTGTCACTCTCCTAATCTCTCTACCTTCAACTTTGAAATGCTAGAGCACCTGTCTTACAGTTCTTCTGGTCCCAACTTTCACCATCATCGTATTGCCATTTTAGCTCCTTAATCCCGTTTACATATATCCATCTAAATCTAATCCTTCTTGCTCTTTTTCCTTCTTTTCCAGCCACTCAGTATCCCATTCCATGCCAAGAACCACCAACAATTAGTGGAGTCAACCATCCTCTCTTACCTAGAGTTTTTTCTGTCAGAAATTCTTGCAGCAGTTAAAATCAGAGCTTTCATATGACAGTGACATTCTTGACACTATCACTAATACAGGGAAAGGTTTTGGCAATCTCTTCAACCAGTAAGAGGGACATAACAGGAGAAGAAATACTTTTTGCCATTGAGAATAGTAGGAAGTGGATTTGGGAGTCTCTTCTAGTGACAGAGTTTATAGTCAGGAGAGTTCATGAGCCATGCATGCTTTCTTACCATTGGAGCTCTTATTAAACTATAACATGGCAAATACATGTGGGTAACTTTTAGTAACTAATTTTGGTAGCTAATGGCCCTTTGAACACATATCTTAGGAAAATATGTTTATAAATTGACTTATAAATGTTTTTTGGGTATAATCTTGCTATGGACTGAATTGTTCCCCCCCAAATTCATATGTTGAAGCCCTAATCCCTGATGTGATTTAAATTTAATAGGGCTTTTAAAAGGTAATTAAGGTTAAATGAGGTCATATGGGTGTTATCCTAATTTAATAGGAATGGTGGCCTTATAAGAAGAGGAAGAGAGTGGGATCTGTCTCTCTCCATGTGCACTCACTGAGGAAAGGCCATGTGAGGACGTAGTGAGAAGGTAGACATCTGCCAGTCAGGATGAGAACTGAACCAGAATTTCAACCAGAAACCAAATTGGCTGACACCTTCTTGGACTTCCTAACCTCCTGAACTAGGAGAAATAAAATCCTGTTATTTAAGCCACTCAGTCTATGGTATTTTGTTATGGCAGCTGAGCTAAGACAACATCTGTTAATAATTCAGAATTACATACAATTACCTGCTTATGAATAGATGATATGCAAAATCTTGACTATTATTACCATATAGTTACAAACACTGGTTGAAAGTTGCTTAAATAAATGTTTTTTATGTTTAAATATAAGTAAATGAATGGATGATAAATTTCATAGATTCATAAAGAGCACCTGTTTAGAGATAGGCCTGAACTTTGGATGTAGCCAAAATCTCAAGTATCCATTCCATTGAGCATCTATGTGCCCAGCATTCTTTCAGTCAATAATCATATCTTTATGATAAAAATAACTCCCATATGCTATAACTCTTAGCATCTGTTATATAGTAGGTACCTAACAAATGTTAGCTAAATTTAAAAACATAAGTATCTTGATTGGTAGAGAGGTTCACACATCAAAATTGATGGCATAGACATGGAGTATTACCTCTATGAGAATACTTCCAGGAAGATAGAAAGATATAGACAAAAAGGTGAATTTTAGAGTTATTTGTGGCTATCTAAAGCCCCTTAGTGTTATGGTTAAAGAGACGTTCCTAGGTGTTGGAATATTTTTCTAATCAAGTGTATGTTTATAGCTTTTTGGAAGAAATTTTTCTGATTTTTTTTTTTAAGAAAAAACTTACAGTGTATTCCAAAGTCAAATAAAAAGGGGTTTGGAATTATATGTGGTTTTGACTCACCCATTAAGTCTTTGGGATTTATTGATTTATGTTTGCTTGCCTTCCCAATAATTTTAAATCTGATTAATGAGGACTTTCTATGGTACCTATAGCTTTACAATAGTTGAAAATTGGCTAAACACTGTGCAGTACAATGTAAATGTTGGTGTTCATTTTTCAACTTGAGCAACCATCTTCCTCAAGGATATATCTTTGTGAAGCTCAAATAAGTGCTTATATTGTTCAGTAAACATAAAACTTAATTTGGAGGGCAGATGATTAGGTTCCATGTCCATTTGATGATTATTTTTTTAGCTGGTAGTGTTGACCATGATGATGTTGACTATTTCAAGGACTTAATGTTCTTAGAAAGCGAGGGTTATTTCAGGATTGTGGTAGAAAGACATGTGATGTCAGAGTCAGGGTTCTGTATGAAGGTCCTTGGGCCAGCTGAGTAGCCTCTCTAAGCCACAGCGTGCTCATTCAGTAAACACTTATAAGGCCTCTACCCTGTGTTAGGCATTATAAAATGGGTGTAATAGTAGCCTAAATAGTAGTAGCTAAGATTTGCTTATCACTTTTTCATTTAATCCTCACCAAAATCATATGCAGATGGTACTTTAAAAAGTTGCTGTGTCACAGGTAAGGGAACCAAAGCAGAGAGACCTTAATTAATTAATTGCCCACTGTCATTCAGGTTTTAGCAGTGAAGCTGTAACTTCACCCTGACAATATGATTCAGAAACTTCTCTCTTCACCACTATGCTGTTGTTGAAAAGATCTTAATTTTCTGTTTATTTATGTATTTATTTACTGTTTTCATTTATTATTTATTCATTGATCTTGACAGAATTTAAGTTGGTAAGGATCTCATGGGAAAAGGCATGTTAAAATGCTTAGGAAACTGCTTAGTGCATTGTGAATATGTATAATTGTTATTTATTGTATTTGTTCCATGTCACTAGGCCTCTTTAACTTAATTCTCTAAAAAAAAAAAAAAAAAAACTTTATTTTGTGTGGGATTTCCTTTCTTTTACAACATTTGAGAAGTCTTGCTATTTGCACAGTCACAAATTTTTTATTACATTTCCTAGTGCTTCAGATAATTTATGTGTTGTAACTTTAGAGACTTCTACCATTTGATTCTGTTTTTTTTAATTTTTTATTGCTGTCTTAATCACCATACATTATGATTCTGTTTTTTATATTAATATATATATATATATTTATACATAAAAATATGTAACATATGATCATTATAGACCACTGTTGTTACATTTTCCTGTCCTTGTTGCATGTTATCTTACTGCATGCATGAAAGAGAGTAAATAGTGTTTTATAAAGGTAAATCAAAAATATTGGTTTATGCTTTTTTTCATAAGAATGTTCTCTTATAGAAACAACCATGTATTTTTAATGGCCTATCCAATTTAATAATACCAGTCTACATTAAGACCAACCGCTAAACTGTACTAAATGTTAGAAATTTTAAGCTTCTACTTTGAAAATCAAATTGCTCCTTGCAGTTGAATTTGGAGAATGTTTTAAGTGTGAGGACCACACACTCCTTCCATGTAGGTAGAGAACCTGAACTGTGGTTGCTACTTCCTACTCGCTGACTGCTGCTGCTACTTGCCTAATAATTGTCTTTGGCTCCCCGTAAACCTGCAGCCAGAAAGGTATTTGAATTTTTCCCCTCTAGCACTTGCAAATCCGATTTTTATGTATAGCTAAGTGCTCTTAGCTTTTACTCTATCTACTACTGGGGCCTGGTTTCTAGCGGGCCTGTAACTACGCCAGATCCGGCCTATGTAATGCTGTTTGTAATGAGAAATCTAAACAGGGAATGGCAGCGAGGCATGGCAGGAATGTGTTTCCATTGGAGAAGTCAGTATAGAGAAAAAGCATAAGCAAAGCTGTGTCCAGAAGGTCTTTTCAACTGGCCGGGACGGAAGACTAATGTTATTGTACCCAGGCTGTTACCCTGCCAGCCCTTCCTCACAAATTTGCTTTTTCTCCCTTCCTTTCTCCCCTCCCCCGCCCTTCCTTTTTCATCTATTCGTTCTCCTTCTTGTTTTCTCTCTCTCTCTCTTCGGGCATGCTGACTGTTTGCTCAGGTGGACAGTGACACCATTTGGAATGAGCTGCACTCGTCCGGTGCTGCACGCATGGCTGTTGGCTGTGTCATCGAGCTGGCTTCCAAAGTGGCCTCAGGAGAGCTGAAGGTGAGGTCTGGGTTGCATTAAGTGTGGGAAATCCAGAGAAGAAGCTGAAACAGTGATGTTGTTGTTTGGGAATTGTGGAGAGTGTGGTGTGCTAATAAAAGGAAAGGGGTGGAGGGAAGAGGGCAGGAAGATGGCCACTAAGGTGTGATAATAACTAGCGTGTATGTAGGTAGTAGCTGATCTTGCTCACAAGGCCTTCCTCTCCTTGGGGAAACTGCGGTCAGGGCATTCTGGTGTGTTTTTAAGAGCACAGAAATGGTGAGTAAAGCTATGGTCCAGGTTAAAAATACCCAGTATATACATGTCTGTCATGTCCTCCCGGGATTCTCTTTTCAAGCAATTTAAAAAATATGATTACTGAACAGTATGTATAAGCGCAGAATACCACCCAGAGAGAGGGGAGGGGCGGGGAGGGGAGAAAGGTAAATACCAGAGGGGAAGGACTGGGAGGAAGAAGGAAATTGTTGATTAGAAGGGTAATGATCCAGGGTATGTTTTTCCATGAAAGAACTTCAAAAATGATCTACGCTTTATTGTTCTTTTCTTTTTACGGTCTCTTCTTTTCTACATCGTATGAAAAGAACAATGTCCAAACCCCAACGTTTCCCAGTCTAAACAATTTATAAAAGCCAGAGACCTGACAGACGTTGACATTTTATTTGGTATTTTAACAGCGCTATTTAAAGGTATGCTATGTGCGTCTTGAATGCAGTTGCCCCTATAAACTTTGTTGGTGCTAACATGACTTTTTAATGCACTAGTTCACACACTTCATAAGGAAATCTGGGTGGTGTTTGATTTGGTATTTTTAGCAATTGTAGGGACAAGGGAAATATAAGGTGAACAACATAGGCACCACAAATTTTGTTAATCTGAAGTAAAATCTAATTAGGATTATTTTTCATTTTATCTAATGAATTTTGATTCAGTTACACCTGACTGTTCCACTTGCTTTTGTTTTTTTGTTTTTTTTTTTAGATTTTATTTATTTATTTGAGAGAGAATGAGAGAGAGAGAGCACATGAGAGGTGGGAGGGTCAGAGGGAGAAGCAAACTCACTGCCGAGCAGGGAGCCCAATGCGGGACTCGATTCCGGGACTCCAGGATCGTGACCTGAGCCGAAGGCAGTTGCTTAACCAAGTTGCTTAACAGCCCATGACTGTTCCACTTGTGATAAAAAAAAAATGCAGGGTAGGAAGGTACACTTTACAATATATTGTCTTCCCAGAAGCCTTTACTTTAACTCTTTAAGAAGTCAGAACCAATAGAAATAGAGTTTTGAAAAGGTGAGCTGTATTTAAAATATATATATGCACACCTTATGTGTAGTTGACTTGATCAACATCAGGACATTAATTGCTCATCTCAGGGGATTTATGGGGTCATTAATGTGGTGCATACTACTCAGTCTTTACCTTTGGTAATGAACTACTGGAAAGAGGAAAGGAATCAGCCTTATGGAGAGGTTTTGGCTGTCTGCCAGTAGCACTTTTGGCAATAATTATTCCTGATTGAGAACGTCATTTGTAACACTGGAATAAATTGACATTTTAAAAGAATGATCTTTGAAGGTCCTATTTTCAAAGAATTAAAAAAATACAACAGCTAAGCCACAGTATTATAATTTTTAAAAGATAATGCTGGCACAGAGCCATTTAATAACAAAATGATTATGTTAGCATGCACCGTTTCTAATTGTCATGACTTGGTGGGAGTTTAATCAGTGATTCAGAAACATTCTCAAGTAGAATGTCCACATATTACACTCAAAATCATCATTGTTGTTAGCTTCACAGAATGCAGAATTGCCAAATGTATATACGAAGAGTATTGAACAGAAGCCTAATTGTTTTTTTAGGAGGTAGTTATTTAAAATAGCCAGTTACAAACAAAGGGTCAACAACATAGAGCATGGACATGGTGACCACCAGCTGTACTAACATTGGCTATTTATGTTACGAACAAGAATTCATGCAAACCCTTTTCTCCCCTTGGTTGACAAATCATCAGGCATGGTTAAAAAGAGAGAGAAGAATAGAGAAAAAGAGCCAGCCTAAAAATCGAGAAATCTTGGTCCAAACTCTGCTACTTAAATGTTGTGTCATTGGTGGCCAATCACTTAACTTCTCTGGGCTTCAGTTTCTTGTTCTGCAAAATCACCCGGGTGGAATTTATAATGTTGAAGGTTGTACACGGTACTGATATTCTTTTTTAAAGATTTTATTTATTTTTTTGACAGAGAGAGACACAGTGAGAGAGGGAACACAAGCAGGGGGAGTGGGAGAGGGAGAAGCAGGTTTCCTGTGGAGCAGGGTGCCCAGTGTGGGGCTCCATCCCAAGGCCCTGAGATCATGACCTGAGCTGAAGGCAGACGCTTAACGATTGAGCCACCCAGGCACCCCTGGTGCTGATATTCTGAGCTATTTGCAAATAGATCTGATTCTCAAATATACATACTATGGCATACCAAATAGTAGATATTTTAAAACTAATTTCAACTTATTTTGGTGACTATTTGAGATACTGCAGTTGGTTTGTCTTTCTGATTGTTAAACCCAAGTAAAAGTCCAAGACAGGACCATAACAAAGGCACCAGTGCTGACACGTCAAGAGACTGAGCCCCTTGGTTGCAAATAGTTTGGGGAGGCTTATGGGAATGCCATATGGGAAAGGTAGCAGTGACAAATGATTTGCGGCCACAGTGAATAACTAATACAGAGAACCATGTTTAAGGACCCCCAGCTAACCAAAAATGTCACTCAGTGTCTACTTGTCCCAGACTCCAATGTGACAGGGCTGGTACACTTGCTGGCCAGGACCATTAACACTCATGGTCTTGGAGTCATCGCTTCATTCAGATCTATGAAGAAAACAGGGAAGCTTATTTGAGGATACTGGTAAGTTAGCCTCTGATAAGAGATGTAAAAAGAAAACTTCAGTGTTTCATTTTTGGTTTTCAGCATCTACATTCAGTTCTTACATGTTCTACTCCATTGTGCTAGTAAATCAATATAACCTCATGAGACAACATTGGCATATTATAATTCTGTATTTTGTGAGACTGCACGAATTTTGCCTGGAAAACAGAATAATGAAGAGCTTGGGTATTAAAGAGGGCATGTACTGCATGGAGCACTGGGTGTTATACACAAACAATGAATCATGGAACACTGCATCAAAAACTAATGATGTAATGTATGGTGATTCACATAACATAATAAAAAAAAAGAGCTTTATTTCAAATAGGGTGGTCCTGGATGGAGTGCTGAACTGAGAAGTGAGAGACAGCTGGAGGTTAGGTCACTGAACTCTTAGAGAAGGAGGACCTAGGAGATAAGAAGTGTGTATGAGAAAGGAAAATGCTGAGGATAAATGTGATTACCTGGAATTTTTGCTTGATGCTTATACTTGTATATACTTAAGGTATACAACATGATATTTTCCACCACTTGTTTGAACCAAGTATTGAACTATTTATAACTATTTATAACTTGAAAAAATACTCATCTTTTAGAGCTATATCTATTGCTTGATGCTTACACTTGTATATATTTCAGGTATTCAACATGATATTTTATACGACATTTGACATGCTCACTGGAGTTCAGTGGAAATTATGGGGACTTTAAAGTTTTCTAGGTTTTTAACAATATATACATGTGTATTTTCATGTATAAAACACTCACACAAGTGGAAATTTCTGTAATCAGTAGATGCCCAAACTGGCCATTTCTCAGAGTCTAGTACTAAGGAACACAAATATTCTGAAAATGCTGAAATGTTAGGTGTACTGGAAACTGTAATTGGAAGAATACTTATCTCAAAATGGTTTTATTTGCTATAGGACAATTATGTCTAGAAATAAATACATCTCTTAAAGATGAGTATTTTTTCAAGTTATAAATGGTTCAATACTTGGTTCAAAAAAGTGGTGTAAAATATCATGTTGTATACCTTAAGTATATACAGATTTTGTCATTTATACCTCAGTAAGGCCAGAAAAAAATGATTCAACACTTACCAGGCTTTCTGAGGATTCATTTTGATGCTATTTTAGCAATGCTATAATATAATCATAAAAAATAAAAATTGCTTTAGTTTGTGGAAGTTTTTGTCAAAAAAACCCCCACCTGATTATCTGAATGATGGATGGATTTCTTTAATGTTTAAATAGATACTGTAATGTCTTGTTGCTAATAAGTTCTGCTATTCATTGAGTACCTACCGCTGGCTGGGCAGTTTACATGTAATTTGTCATAATTCTCACAATAGCCTTTGAAGGAAGTACCACCAACAGGAAACCAGCTCAGAGACATCAAGTAACTTTTTAAGATCCTGTACAGTTTAATAAATGGCAAAGGCTGTAAATCTCATAACCCTTTGGTTTTTTTCAGCTACTCTATAAGGAATTTCCTATAGAAATAGCGCAAATATGTAAGGGGAAAAAAGGTTAAAGCCATCTCAAATGGTCTAGATCCTCTCTTTCTAGTACTATAAAATATTTAGTACATACGAAAAGACAAGTTACACTAATAACTTACAAACTATAATGATAAACGACACACCTATGAGCCTTTCATCCAACTTAAGAAACAGTACTTTGCTAACACTATTAAAGTTCTCTCAGTACTTACCTCTTTTCTTTCTGACTCAGAAATAATTATTAATCTATTATATTTTTTAAATTATTTATTTTCCTTTCTTTAGTTTTAACCATATGTTGTGACCTTTGTACAAATGGAATCTTATTATAAAATATATTATTCCTCAGATTTCTTTCTCTCCACTTAAAATCATGTTATGAGGATTTATCCATATGTATTTATACAGTTGTGATTCATTCATTTTCATTGTGGAGAAGTATTCCCTTGTACATCATAATTTGTTTATTCTGTTGGACACTTTGATTTCTGGGTTTTTCCTCTTCTGAATAATATGCTATGTATAGTCTGTAATATGCCTGCTATTTCACAATGGCGTTACTAAGAGTGAAATGGCAAGCTCCTAGGCTAGAAACATAGTCAGTTTCAGTAAGGAATGTAAAGTCCAATTCCAGAGTTATTTGCCACAGTGACATCAGCAAAAAATGGCAGTTTAAACCTCTGAAAATCTTTTCTCCATAAAATCATTGACAAAACTGGCAGAATTTGTCAGGATAAATTTTTTAAGAATTCTGGAAATCAACCGGAATTGTCCAACAACTCAGGAAGCGTGTGTTCAAAACAAAACCAGCTGAATCTTGGTAAGAACAGGGAGCTCTGTGGTAGTTTAATTCACCCTATTCTCATCTTACGCCTTCCAGCTCCCCAGTAGCCTTAACAGATAACACAGCCTGCATTTGTCAGTGAAAACCAGTAACTTGGCAGTCTCCAGACAGGGCAAAATGGGCCTGGAGCTTCTTCAAAGCCTCATTCTCTGAGAATTGTCATTATTTGGCCTGTCTGGTGCTTCAGTACCAGACCCTGCTTGCAAGGCTGTCTTTATTTGATGTGACTTGGAGTTCACCTGACATGAAAAGGCTTTTCCCCGGAAGCAGTTGTTGAAAAATTCAAGGCAGTTGGTCAACTTCATGGCCACCTGAAGTGGTAGATAACAGTGGAGAAAACAATAGACTAACCAAAAGCTTCAAAGGAAAAACTGGGGAATGAGATGTGCTAAGGGCTATGAAGAGCCCCATCAGATACCTACGAATCCAGAAGGCCACATGAGTGATAGGACTGTGTTCACATTCAGGAAAGACCTGAGAAGACCCTCGGCTCTCATCTCAAGGTGATTTTCAGACTCTGTTCAAAGAGGAAGTGAAGGCCAAGGTAGAATTGTCAACCACCTGGCTGAATATTGAAAATGTGTTCAACACACACACACACACACACACACACACACACTTAAAAAGAGCTTGGGACTATTGGTGCCAAGCATGTCAGGAAATTTCTGTCCAGTCATTTACTCACCACTAAATTAACCAAGCAGAGGCTTCAGTGCCTTACTCAAGAAAGAATACAGACTTTATAGAATTAGTTCAGGAAGGGCGATAAGCAAAAAAACAGTGACATATAATCTGTGTATACATTGTTATTTTATACATAGTAAAACTTTATTCCAATAAAGAAAATAAGTCTGGGGCTCCTGGGTGGCTCAGTTGGTTAAGTGTCTGCCTTTGGCTCTCTGCTCAGCAGGAGCCTGCTTCTCCCTCTGCCTGTCACTCCCCTGCTTGTGTGCACTCTCTCTGTGTCAAATAAATAAATAAATCTTAAAAAAAGAAAAAGAAAATCCCCCCCAAAAAACCACAGTGACAAGCCCTGGGGAGGGATGAAAATCTGATTTCCAGAATTGCCATGTTACATTGTTTAAAATGCCCAGTTTAACATAAAATTATGAGACAGGCAAAGAAACATATGAATCCACATGAATAATGAACACCAGTAAAAGTAAATATGTAAATAAGTATAAATTATAGTATATTTGTATATTTTGTTTTTAACTCTTTTTCTCCTCTCAGATTTAAAAGACAACTGTATAAAACAATAACCATGAGTCTGTGTTGGTGGGCACACAGTGTATAAAGATGTAATTTGTATGATAATACCAGTCCAAAGGAGAGCATGAGAAATGGAGCTATATAACAACAAAACAAACTTTGTTTTTTTTAAAGGATTTATTTATTTGAGAGAGAGAGTGAGAGCAGGGGGAGGGGGAGGGAGAGAAGCAGACTCCCTGATGAGTACAGGGCCTGATGTTGATCTTAGGACCAGCCGAAATCAAGAGTTGGACACTTAACCAGCTGAGCCACCCAGGTGCCCCAAAACAAAGTTTTTTGATACTACTGAAATCTGGTTCATGTCCAAACTAGATTGTTAAATGTTAATTATAATCCACTGGGCAACCAGCAAGAAAACAACAAAAAATATATTAAAGAATGTAAAAGAAAACATGCAAGAATAGTAACAAAGAAATTGGTACACTATAGAGTATTTAACTTAAAAGAAGCAGTAGTGGAGGAATCAAAGAACAAAAAAAGATAACACATAGAAAACAAATACCAGAGTCATTGTGCCAGTTTCAGACTACCAGTGCTCTCACTCTTGTCTACATCTGACATTTTCAGATTTTTAAATGTTTGCCAATCTTGTGGGTATGAAGTGTCACCTTATAGTTGTCTGTGTATAGATACAGACAAGTTAATACTGTTCTATCCTTCTTAGACCTTTTATTAATATTTAACAATTATCTCAAGTAAGGTTTTTTGTTCTCAGTTATACTTGCACAGTATTAATATAGCATTACTAGCTTTTTTCTCCCTGAGCATTTGCTTTGTTCATCATTTACCATCCCTTGATTTGTAAACTTTCTCTTTCTTATATATACTAGGTATGTTTCCTATAAATAGCTCATTGCTGGATTTTGTTTTGTAATCTGTGTATTTTACCTAGGGAACTCAGTTCATTTTTACTTAACATCATCAGTAGTATACACAAATGTATTTCTGTCACTGTATTTCGTTTTTTTCTCTTTGACCTATTATTTGTCCCCTTGCCTTCACTCACCCCTTGCTTTGTTTTCAATTGAAAGTTTTTTTCTCATTCTATATAACCTCTAGTTTTCTTTAAATACACACATTATCTATTGTCTTTTAAATTTTAACCTATTTAATAAATCCTACCCTTATTTATTCTCTCCATTCTCCTCACTAACAGTACAAGTACTTTAGAACGTTTTAAAAGGCAATCATCCTGTCCTAACTATATATGCTATTATAGTTCAGTATTTTAGCTTTTTAAAAAAAAAATCACTAATGAGACATTATACTGTTTGAAACCATTAGTGTTTTTTTGTACTTGCCCACATAGTTACCATTTTCCTTTTTTCTGCATTTATCTTTGTATCTAAAACCTCCATTCTGGAGTTGTTTTCTTTATTCCAGTACCTGTTTTTAGAATTTTCTTTAGTGATGATTTCTCACTTTTTGTTTATCTATGATATCTTTTTTTTTAAAAGATTTTTTTTATTTATTTGAGAGAGAATGAGATAGAGAGAGCATGAGAGGGGGGAGGGTCAGAGGGAGAAGCAGACTCCCCGCTGAGCAGGGAGCGGATGCGGGACTCAATCCTGGGACTCCGGGGTCATGACCTGAGCCGAAGGCAGTCGCTTAACCAACTGAGCCACCCAGGCGCCCTATCTATGATATCTTTTTGCCCTCATTCTTGAAAGGTAGTTCAGGGTTAACCGTTTCAGCACTTTGAAGATCCTCCATGCTTTTCCGGTTTCCAATTTTGATATGGAAAATATCAATCGCCAGTCAGTTGCAGTTCTTGTAGATATTGTGTCTTTTTCTCTCTGATTGTTTTTAATGTCTTCTTTTTGGCTTTGATAGTCTATATTTTACTTACCATGGATCCAGTAGTGGATTTTGCTGACTCAAATTGTTTAAAATATATATTAGCAAAACTGACATTTAATGCAACTCCATGATGATACTTTGCGATAAGTCAGCTGCATCAGACTAAAAGTTGCAGATTTTAATTACTAATCATTAATTTACCAAATAAATATGTTCTAAGCACCAGTTATGTGCTAGGAACTACTGTAAATCCTGAAAATACCAAGACAGGGAAATTAGGTTCTATCAGGGAGAGCAAGGATAAATAGATAAACAAATACACATTGATACAAATTCAGGTGAAAATATATCTTTGGATAAAAAAATAAAACATGAAAGATTTAGAGGGAGCCTGAAGGAAAGGGCTGGCTCTGATAGCTTAGGTTTTCAGGAACACCCTACTACCAGAGGGGGAGAGATCTGAGCTGAATGAAATAGGGAAGAATCATGTAGAGATGTGGGGAAAGAATATTCCATACAAAGGAAAAAGCAAATATAGAATCTCTCTTGCCGGGTGGAGTAAATAAGTTTTAACTTGTTTATGGAACTGTAAGAAGGCCCGTGTGTCTGGATCTGAGTTATCTGCAGAGGTCCTCGCAGGAGATGATGTTAGAGAGATGGTCATAGGCAAAATAATAGTATATACCCACACACATATTATACAACATACACATAGATCTGTATACATAAGTAGTCAAATAAATAAATAAAATCTTTAAAAACTAAAAGTATGTTTCCAACAGGCTTCAGGATAAGGATAGCAACTATATTAAATACTGATTATAGATAAGGAAAGCTTCATTGCCGCTTCAGTTTGCCACCAATTTGGCCTTTCTTAAAATACATACTCTCCATCCTGAAATCATACAACAAATAAAGTATGGAATGCAGTATTTGTGTTGACTCCAATTTTGTCCAAGTTCCCAAGCTGAGGACAATGGTTATTAATTACATATGATAGAACCACTTCAATGAGTTTTTTAAGATATAGTCAGATAGGCTTGCAGTTATTTATATAACAAAAAACTAGATAACAGAGATGTGGTTAGCAGAAGATTCTTTAAAAGGACTGTAAGTGGGGCACCTGGTGGCTCAGTTGGTTAAGTGTCTGACTCTTGATTTCAGCTCAGGTCATAATCTCAGGGTCATGAGATCGAACCCTATGTTGGGCTCTACACTTAGCACGAAATCTGCTTGAGATTTTCTCTCCGTCTGCCTCTGCCCCTACCCCTGCTCACGCTATAAATGAATGAATGAATGAATGAATATGTAAATAAAATCTTAACTAAAATAAAAGGACTGTAAGTATTTTGACTGCTCTGCTCTGTTCCCTTCCTGGGCTTCCCCCAGCCTAAGCTGAATGTGTAAGAGATGGGGAAGGAGTTGAAGAAATCACTTATATCTACAAATGGAAGAAGTGGCTTTTTAGTCCTTAGCTTGATGCGTGTTGAATTATAGAATTTTTTTTTAAAGATTTTATTTATTTATTTGAGAGAGAGAGAATGAGAGGGAGCACGAGAGGGAAGAGGGTCAGAGGGAGAAGCAGACTCCCTGCCGAGCAGGGAGCCCAATGTGGGACTCGATCCCAGGACTCCAGGATCATGACCCGAGCCGAAGGCAGTCGCTTAACCAACTGAGCCACCCAGGCACCCGAATTATAGAAATTTGCAGGATCACTCTACACTGGTACCAGGGTGGGGCATGGAGAAGTTCACTAGAGAGCCTGACATAGGTATCAGGAGTTTGGAAGCTGGGTAAGGATAAAAGAATATCTAAGTTTGTCTCCTGGAGAATGCGAAGTGGAGAGCTGGCTGAAACTGCCATGTGGGCAGATTGAAGAAAGAGGGGTGAGCAGCTGCAGTGATACTTGGCACTGTTGGTGGGGCAAGGGTTTTTTCTGCTTGTGGCATAGTGGACACTTTGGATGAAAGCCAGATTTGAAACATTTTGCAAGGATCTCACCAAAGAGGTCTACCTTCCAGGGCAAATCTCCCATCTCCTTACTACCTTGTCCAGTAGAGCGAGACTGGAGATGTGAGGAGGAGCTGACGAGGCTTGGCAGGTCAGCCGAGTACATTGCCTCCATTAGTGAACCCTGCAGGATGGAGGTCACTGACAGTAACTCTGAGGAACCTGTGAATGTTCCCAGTGAAAGAAGGACAAGCATTTGGATTTCTGCCATGACAGAGGGCTTTCAAAGAACCACAAGAATCTCCAAATTGCTCTGCTAACTCACAGCCTTCATCCTTTTTATTCTCCCACCTTCCAGAGCTGGGGGATCCATAAGCTAGACGTGAAGGGAGTGGCGCAAGAAAGGAAAACAAATAAACTACAAGTTATATAGCCTCCTGCTTCAGCACACACTGAATCCACTACTGGTCCCTGATTCTGTGGGTCAGCAGGTCAGTGGAGGAAAGCTTTAAATTAGATGTGACATTAAAGAGTTTAATTAGACTAAGCTGGACTTTTTAATATCTAAAAGATGAAACTTTCTAAAGCTGAAAAGCTGTGGACTATATCAGATAAAGACTAAAGAAAGGTTAGTACTGGGACAAAAATAATGCTGTTTCCTTTGTGTAAGTGTTAGTTCCTATTGTTACTGTAACAAATTACCATAGATTTTAGTGGCCTAAGTCAACACACATTTATTATTTTCAGCCTTAAAGGTCAGAAAAAGCAGACAGGTCACACTGCGGCCCTGCTGACACCTTGATTTTAGCCCAGTGAGACTGGTTACAGTTAACCTTGCTTAATCAGGTGCTGGCAGAGTTCACTTCCATGCGGTTGTAGCAGCGAGGTCTCTCTTTTCTGGCTAGCTGTCAGCTGGGGCCTGTCCTTAGCCCCCAGAGGCCTCTCTGTTCTTTGAACATGGCCCCTACATAGAACCCTTCTCAAGCTGTCATTTTTCTATCATTGCATCCCTCTCTGACCACGGGTGGGAGAGAGTCTCACCTTTTGAGAATGCATGTGATTTGAATGGGACCACCCGTCTAATGCTGGGTGCCTTTTCCAGCATGTCAAAGTCTTTGATCATAATCGTGGCTGCGGTGTCTTTTGTCATTTAAGGTAACATTCAAAGATTCTGAGGGTTAGGACATGAACATCGTTTGGGGGACTTCCGCTTACCACAGACAGGAACTGAAAATTCAAAACAGATTCCTTCTTTAATATTCTCACTGGATATGATTGTGAACTGTTTGGTAATCGTTGACATTTAACAAAAATAGATGATATGATTTATTCTTTAATCAAGATATAATGTACATTGAATAGATTGTACAGATTTTCAAGGGTATGATATGTATAACTTGTTACCAGCACAAGTTATACAATGTTTGAATCAGAAAGTTTCTCATGCCTTGGTAGTTGCTCTCCAGTATAGGCAAACACCGACGTCATTAGTCTCATAGCTAATTTTCCTGTTGTAGAGCTTTATATGTAAGGCAGTATACTGTGTGTAGACTCTTCTGTGTGGCTTATTTCACTTACATAATGTTTTTGAGATGCATCTATGCTGTTCCGTATATCCATATATCGTTTAGCTTGTTAACCTTTATTTCTGAGTAATATTCTATTTTATGACTATAATGCAATTTGTTAATTCATTTCAGTTTTGGACTACTATGAATAAAGTTGCTGTAAAGATACTTTTCCAAGTCTGTTTTTGGATATATGTTTTTATTTCTCGTGGGTAAATGCCTAGGAGAGAAATAATTGGATTGTAGATTAAACATTTGTGTAGCTTTATGAGAAAATGACAAATTATTCTCCAAAGTAATTACTATTTTATCTGTAGAATCTATAATTTTGTCACCTTTTGTTCCTCAGAATGATAATTTGTGTGTTCTCTCTTTTTTTCCTGATCAACCTCGCTGGAAGATCAATTTTATCAATCTTCTCAAAGAACCAGGCTTTGGTTTAATTAATATATATATATATACATATATATATATATTGCTTTGTTTTCTCTTTCATTGATTTCATTGTTACTATTTTCTTTTCTTCTACTTATATTGGGTTTCATTTGCTCTTCATTTTTGTTTGTTTTAGTTTTTTAAGGGGGAAGCTGAGGTCGTAGACTTGAGACAATTGACCTTAAAAAACAAAAGAGCCAGTTATTTTACCAGCAAAATTCATTTATTCAGGATTAGCAGAGATTTGGGATAGTGGAACTATGGCGAACCAGGAGCGAATCTAGAGAAGAGAGGGGCTTGTTTTTATAGGGGAAAGAAGGTAGCTGGGAGAGGCTTTTCGCTGTGTTCTCATTGGCTGGGCTGTTGTGGAGCAAAGAGAAATTCCTCCTCCTGCTGGGGTATGTAAAGTAAGCTGCTTCCTTTCTGAATGTGAGGTATGCTTCTTAGAGCTAGTGGTAGTGTCTGAGAGCACCTCAGACATCCTCACCAACACTTGTTATTTTGTTTTGATTCTAGCCATTTTGACAGGTGTAAGGTGATATCTCACTGTGGTTTTGATATGCATTTCCCTCATGATTCTTGATGTTGAGCATCTTTTCATGTGTCTGTTGGCCATTTGCATGTCTTCTTTGGAGAAATGTCTAATCAGGTCTTCTGCCTATTTTTAATTCGGTTATTTGATTTTTGGATGTTGAGGTGTATAAGTTCTTTATATGTTTTGGATCTTAACCCCTTACCAGATATATCATTTACAAATATCTTCTTCCATTCATTAGGTTGGTTTCCTTGTTATTTTGTCGATGGTTTCTCTGGCTGGGCAAAAGCTTTTTATTTTGGTGTGGTCTCAATAGTTTATTTTTTGCTTTTGTTTCCCTTGCCCAAGGAGACACATCTAGAAAAATGTTGCTAAGGCTGAAGACAAAGAAATTACTGCCTATGTTATCTTCTATGAGTTCTGTGATTTCATGTCTCATATTTAGGTCTTCATACCATTTTGAGTTGATTTTTGTGCATGGTGTAAGAAAGTGGTTCAGTTTCATCCTTCTGCATATAGCTTTTCCAGTTTTCCCAGCACCACTTACTGAAGGGACTGTCTTTTCCTTATTGTATATTCCTGTCTCCTTTACAGTAGATTAATTGACTGTTTAAGCATGAGTTTATTTCTGGGCTCTCTTTTCTGTTCTATTGATCCATGTGTCTACTTTTGTGCCAGTTCCATACTGTTTTGATTACTGCAGCTTTGTAGTATATCTTGAAATCTGGGATTGTGACTCCTCCAGGTTTGTTGTTTCTCAAGTTTGCTTTGGCTATTCAGTCTTTTGTGGTTCTATATAAATTTTAGTATTATTTGTTCTAGTTCTGAAAAACACTGTTGGTACTTTAATAGGGATTGCATTGAATCTGTAGATTGCTTTGGGTAATATGAACATTTCAACAATATTCTTACATTTCATAATTATGGAATATCTTTCCATTTGTGTTCTCCTTGGTTTCTTTCCTCAATGTTTTATTGTTTTCAGAGTATAGGTCTTTTACTTCCTTCGTAAAGTTTGTTGCTGGGCATATTATTCTTTTTGGTGCAATTATAAATGGGGTTGTTTTTTAAATTTCTCTCTACTTCATTAGTATAGAAAAATGCAACAGATTTCTGTATATTTTGTATCCTGCAACTTTACTGAATTCATTTATCAGTTCGAATGAATTTTTGGTGGAGTACTTAGGGTTGCTTTTCTTTCTTTTTTTAACACAGTGTATCATGTCATCTGCATAGGGTGAGGGTTTTACTTCTTCCTTACCAATTTGGATGCCTTTTATTTCTTTTCCTTGGGTGATTGCTGTGGATAGGAATTTCAATACTCTGTTGAATAAAAGTTGTGAGAGTGGACATTCTTGTCTTGTTCCTAATCTTAGAGGAAAAGCTCTCAATTTTTCACCATTGAGTACGATGTTAGCTATGGGTTTGTCATATATGACCTTTATTATGTTGCAGTATGTACCCTCTAACCTACTCTTTTGAGAGTATTTATCATGAATAAATGTCCTATTTTGTCAAATGCTTTTTCTGCATCTCTTGAGATGATCATAAGATTTTTATCCTTTTTCTTTTTAATTTGATGTATTACATTGATTGATTTGCAAATATTGAACCACTCTTGCATCCCTGTAATAAATCCTACTTGATTGTAGTGAATGGTTTTAAATATATTATTTCATCAGTTTCTTCATATTTTGTTGAGGATTTTTACATCAGTGTTCATCAGAGATATTGGCTTGTAGTTTTCTTTTTTTGTAGTGACTTTGTTTGGTTTTAGTATCTGGATAATGCAGGCCCCATAGAATGAATTAGGAAGTTTTTCTTCCTGTTCTGTTTTTTGGAATAGTTTGAGAAGAATAGGTATTCACTGTTATTTAAATGTTTAGTAGAATTCATCTGTGAGGCATCTGGTCCTGAACTTTTGTTTTTTGGGAGGTTTTTGATTACTGATTCATTGTCATTACTAGTAATTCATCTGCTCAGACCCTTTTTTCTTATGAGGAGAGCACCTGAAATGTACTTTCTAAGAGTGTTACTTAGTGTCTTAGTAATTCATCTGCTCAGACCCTTTTTTTCTTATGAGGAGAACACCTGAAATGTACTTTCTGAGAGTGTTACTTAGTGTCTTATTGGGGATTTTTGTGTATATCTTTCTCTAATTGATATAGAATTTAATTCTACAAGAGTCAGAAAAATATGCCCTGTGTGACTTGAATCATTTTATACTTACTGAGATCTATAACATTGTGATTCTCTTTATCTCCTCCTACCCTTTGTATTATTGTATCAGATATTCTACTTTTACAAATATTATAGATCTCCATAACAAATTACCATTTCTATTGCTTCAGTAGTTGAAAGCTTTTTAAAGTGTATGTTTCTGTGTGTGTGTGTGTGTGTGTGTGTGTGTGTGTGTGTCAGAGAGAATGAATGTGTATATACATACATAATATAATTTTTAAAACATCTTTTATATTTGCCTGCCTATTTAATCTTTCTGGTGTATGTGTGTATACATACATAATATAAAGATAATTTTTTAAAATATCTTTTATATTTGCCTGCCTATTTAATCTTTCTGGTGTATGTGTGTATATATACATAACATAAAGATAATTTTTAAAATATCTTTTATATTTGCCTGCCTATTTAATCTTTCTGGTGCTCTGGTGCTCTGGTATTCATGTGGGCAGATGTAGACTTCCATCTGGTATCATTTCCTTTCAGTCTGAAGAATTTCCTCCAACATTCCTTGTATTGAAGTTCTACTGGCAACAGTTTCATCTTTTGTTTATATAAAAATGTTTTTCTTTTCTTTAATCCTTGAATGATATTTTCATTTGATATTAAATTTTTTGTTAATTAATATTTTACACTTTAAAGATATCCTTCCAGTGTTATTTTTTCCTTTTTTTAAATTGATGATGAGAAATCAGCTATCACTTTGATGATTAACCTCTCTATTTAATGATTTAATACATCTTTTTTCTCTCTGTCTTTAGGACTTTTTATTTTTCTCTTTTTTAGTAGTCTTGTGATTAGGTATGATTTTCTCTGTTTTTGTCTTGAGTTCGTTGAGTTTATTGTGTCAGTGGCTTGCTCTTTTTGATAAAATTTGGAGAGCTTTTAGGTAATATTTCTTAAAATACTTTGTTTACCACATTCTCTATATCCTTTGATTCTTCGAGTCCAATTATATCTTTATTTTATCATTTCACACTGTCCCAACTGGTCTTAGAGGGTGTGTTGATCTTGTTTAGTCTTTTTCTCTTCTCTGTACTCCTATTTGGATAATTTCTCTTGACCTGTTTTCAAGTTTGTTGTTTTTGTCTTCTCTTGTGTCCAAGCTGCCATTAATCCATTAAAATAATTTTTCATTTCACACAGCATATTACTCACTTTTAAGATTTCCCTTTCATTTTTTTTACAGCTTCCTGATCTCTTTTGAAATTCTCCCTTTCACCATTATATTTCTCTTCATGATCTTTTCCTGTAGATTCTTTAACATATCTATTATGATTATCTTTAAACCTTTTTTTGATAATTCTAATATCTAAGTCACTTGTGGGTATATTTCTATTATCTTATTTTTTACTTGAGTCTCATATAATATTGCTTCTTTGCATGTCTTGTGATATTTGATTATATACTAGACATTGTGTTTAAAAATCAGTGGAGACTAGAAAGGGCTTGTTTTCTCTAGGATTTAATTCTTTTAAAATCTCTTTGTGTCCAAAGCTCTTCAGTGATTTAAAGAAAAGTATGTTCTATGGGATGCCTGGGTGGCTCAGCTGATTAAGCATCTGACTCCTGATTTTGGCTCAGGTCATGCTCTCAGGGTTCTGAGATCAATACCCACATCGGGCTCTGGGCTGGGTGTGGAGTCTGCTTAAGATTCTTTCTCCCTCTCCCTTTCCCCCTCCCCTGCCCCTTGTGCTCTCTCTCTTAAAAAAAAAAAAAAAAAGAAAGAAAGAACAGTATGTTTTTTGGTTTGTTCAATGATTTATTTTTACTTTTGCAGGACATCCTTTTATACATCCTTTTTCCTTCTAATCAGGTTTGGCTCTCCAAAACAAATACATTTTTGAGAGTACATTGAAATTCTCTCCTGGTTCAATTTTTATCTCTTATTCTCATAAAGGATATATGTCGGTAATTAGAACAGGGGCACATTAACTTATTTCTCTACTTGATTCTTCAACTTTAAATGAACGAAATAACAAACATGTTATTAATACATTCTTCAGCACATCCACTGTGAATGGATAGGTAAACATCAAAGAAAAGGAGAAACCTTGGCAGTTACATGTTTACTTTTATGGGAAACTGCCTTGTTCTTGACCTTCTCATTGCCTTTCATACCTAGTGCTTCAACTTTTCTGAAAACTTTTAAATTAGTCAACTTATGGACTGATTTACACCTTTGAAAAATGACATGCAAATACTTAAACCTTTAGATTAAGTAAAAGGTAAGCCTACTGATTACTCAGATTGTTTGTTCAGGAACTTGTTGCCTAGTTGGATTGCCTCTGGTGTTCCCGCTGCACAACCTGCTTCTTTCTAGGTTTTTATTTTACCCATCTGCTTTTCTGATGGCTAATATTTCAATTTCTAGTTTGTAGTTTTAACTGCATGCTCCATGGTAATTGGATCTTCCTATTTCCAGCCTTTCCGTCTGTTTCTTGGCTTTGGACTGTCCAGATTTCATTACTTGTATGTGGTTTAGCTCATACTGACTAAAAATTGCTGCTTCTGCCCTCAGACTCTAACTATCTACATCTCTCTCCCCTCTAAACCTTGCTGAGCTTTTCTCAGTCCCTGACACCTATTTACACTTTTAGTCTGAGTCCTAAAGTTATTTTAAAAATAACTTAGATGAGAAAGAATGATTCCTGAAATAAATTTAGGCTATTTTGCATTTACTTACAACATTTTATGCTGTGGTATTTTCACTTCAATATTTAAAATATAGCAAACGTAATATGTAATGAGAAAAAAATCTTCCAACTAATTTGTTCATTTTTTATCTCTGATAGTATCAAATTTGATACCTGCTGATTTATGCATAATGCAGATGCTAACTTTCCTCCTTGTTTCAGTCTCTGCAAAAGGCATTGTTTTGCTTTTTGATAGCAGTATCCAAATCACACATATCATACACACTTAGAGAACATAAGTATTTTACACCTTTGTAATTTTATATGGCAATAAATTTCATACATACCCATACAAACTTGTAAAATGAAGTCTGGTCATTTGATTAGGTGTTTTTCCACACACTGCTGTTAGGTACATAATGCTACATAATTTAATTCCTTTGGTTGACATTCTTTTTTTTAAAGATTATTTATTTATTTGAGAGAGAAAGAGGGAGATAGCAAGAGAGCAGGAGCTGGGGAAAGAGGGAGAAGCAGGCTCCCCACTGAGCAGGGAGCCTGACATGGGACTCTATACCACGACCCTGGGATCATGACCTGAGCCAAAGGCAGACGCTTAACCAACTGAGCCACTGAGGTGTCCCTTTGGTTGAAATTCTTATTCAATTGTCTACCTTTGATTGAAATGACAAATTTAATTGCTGGTATCTATTCTTGTTATAGTGTATGGTCGTGGATAATTAGAATTTAATGAAAGAAGAAAATTTGCAATTAGAGTAAGAATAATATGACCAAATTTAAAAATCATCTACCTAAAATCCCAGACCTTTAGGTAATAGTTATAAAATGTACATTTCTACTCTTAATATTTTTGAAATTTCATGTATTTAACTGAATAAATATATATATGTACCAAAAGGTGCCAAGAATATTAGAACCACCATTGATTGAATGAGAATCTACCGTAGTAAGATGTAAGTATAATGACAAAAGTGATCTTAACCATGAGGCATTTTTTAATACAGTCTTTCCCCCCCAGTCATCTCTTCTCAGGTCTTGGTCATTACTATTATCTTACTATTACTATAATATCATATAATAATTACTGTTATTATAATGTCATATTATTATACTACTATCCTCACAGAAGGCTATGATCATCTTTCTTAAAAAATTTTTTTTCCTGGTTCTTAAAAATAAAACTAAACCCAAAACTCTTTTGCCCTAATTCCCTTTTCTCAGAAGGTTTTCATACTGAGGTCTATTTACATAATGAAAAGTACCTGTTTTTTTTTTTGGTCAGTTTGGTCCAAAAACTAGTCCTGTTTCAAAAAGTTCAGGGAATTAAATTGTTGGACCTTGTGTCAGCTGAAACCACTGATTGATAAACTAAACAAATAGCTTTTAGTGGGTTATTATTGCCTTACCAAGTCTCTCCTAATGATCCCCCCGCCTCCCAACAGAAACTTCTTCATAGTGAATCCATTGTTACGATTTTCATACAGGGCTCAACTTAAATTATGTGTAATATAAGCACCATCAAATACCCTGTCTCTTTTCTACCAGGAGACTGGTTTTTCATGACTGTGTTTATTCCTATCTATAGCTACATCTTTGCCAGGCTCAAGGCTGTAGGCATTACGGGCCACAGATGCCAGGCTTCCTAAGAACTGTTTTCCAGTGCTGTCATCAAGCTTCTTCCTTCTGGATTCTTCAGGGAGCAGGGCTGGCAGCTGCACATATGCTTTGGGGTCCACCATTCAGTTAAACTGCTAAGGCTGGGCTCCTGTTTTCCTGGCTCCCTTGAGCTCACTCAAAGAAACAAAATGGTATTCCCACATGTCCCTTATTGTTTTCTTGGCAAATCTCCCTACCTCCTTTAACCTCCCAGATTCTAGTGTGTAAGAGACAAACTTTCTTTGTGAAATTTCCTTTCCTCAGAGGCTGTAGATTAATAACATTGATTCTAAAGCAAGCTGTCTTTTTTAGAAAGTCCTTTTTAAGGCTGAAGTTAACTGGTTTTGAGGACTATATTGGCATATTTCAAAATATTATTCATACCAGTGAATTGCAGTTAAAGGCAACCCAGAAGACTGACCTTGATGTACTAATTTCAATGTCAAATTTTATAAGTGATTTAGATATTATTAGGAGATACCTCTTGACTTAGTGTTCAAGTATTCTGCAATATAGTATTTTATCCTTACATTCCTATTCAATCCCTTCCCTTCAGAAAGAATCACAAAACTAGATTTAATGTTTTATATATAAAATTAACAACTGAGGTATTATATAGTGCTTCTCAAAGACTTGTAGAATTGAGTACAAGTAGATAAAGTCTAGCATTTGTCAGTAGTAGGTCTTTGAGATGACATAATTTGATCCTCTCTTTCTCATAAAGATAGGTATGATAGGACAAACCAACTATTTACAATGTTTAGAAGACTTAATGCCCTTCTTTTTATTTCTAAATAAAATTTTATTCCAAAAAATTAAAGCTGGGTTGGGGAATTTTCTACTCACATTATTGTTGCCATGCTGTAAATCATGTGGAGCTATTTTTCATCACAGATATTATTAGTTAGCTGAAGAGGAAGACCTCAGATTACACAAAAGGTTCACAGTTACTGTTGATTAGGAGCTTTGAGTGGGGGCTGGTATGAGGCATATTGAACAAATGATAACCTGTATCATATCCATAATGGTCAACTTGAGATTGCAGGTATTTAACATCTTTTTAACATTCATATGCCTGAGCCATTCCTGAAAAGCAGAATCTGAGCCAACTGTTTCACAAGCTCCTACAAGATAAATAGAAGTGGGGGAAGAAAGGCAGGAGGAATGACTATCTGTTTTTCTTTCTCTGCTCCTGAGTTGGTTTCTGATAATCTAAATCCCTAAATCCATTGCCAGGGAGTAAGTGGTAGGAGGGGAAGGAGTATTCACTCAACTTTCATGTATGATCTCCCCACCCCCCAAATTTTAACATCCAGTGTTATCAACAAAGATAATGTGAACAATTTCCATTTAACAAATTTCAGCTTCTTTAGCTGAAAGAATGGACTCTCATACCACTGTATTGATTGGAACCAGCACCATTTTGGATGAGGGGAGAGTCGACAAGTTCATATGAACCATCATAGGTACTAGAGAATTTTTTTTTTAAGATTTTATTTATTTATTTATTCATGAGAGATAGGGAGCGACAGAGAGAGGCAGAGGGAGAAGGAGGCTCCCCGCCGAGCAGGGAGCCTGATGCGGGACTCGATCCCAGGACCCCGGGATCATGACCCCAGCCGAAAGCAGACGCTTAACCATCTGAGCCACCCAGACACCCGCTAGAGAATTTTGATGGACATTTTTGCCTTATTCCACTTTACCTAAATCAGAGGGAAGGTAATACTTATAAAGTGTTAAATGTGACAAGATTAGTAGTATTTAATTATATTTTAAATCCTGTTACAACAAATATTTTTACCCCGCTCCACCAACAAAAAGCAAAGGAAAGGAAAGGAGAAATGAGAAAGAAAGGAAAGAAGGAAGAAGAGGGAGGGAGGGAAAGGGAGAAAAGGAGAAAGAAAGCCAACCCATACAACAACTAAAACAGGATCCAACAGATAACATAATCACTTCAAGCGATGATTTTTAAAAAACAAAAATTTACTGCGATAGGAAAGCATTAGGATCTTCTACCCAGTGAAGTCTTACAAAAGCATTATATCTTTACCATGTTTCTGACTTCTTCCCCCTGTGCAACTTAATATAAAGAACGCCAAATTTATTACTATAAATAATTTTAAAGTGTGTCAAACCAGCTAATGCATGCTTTATTTTTATTACTCTTATCTATCATCATATAAAAGACTTGTACACTTGGCAAGCACATTTCTTGAGATGTTAAAAAGGGCACTTACAAGCATACGGATTTGTTGGGAGATTAAGTTGTGCTAGCCTAGCATAGACATGTAAATTTCAGATTCTGGTTGCTATCAGCACTTCATTTTACTAGTGCCAAATGCATTATTCACCAACATATTTGATGATTATAGTTATTATTGAATATCAAAGTAGATTAAAATATTTTCAACTATTTAAAAAATATTTATGTAAATGAATGTTTCTTAAAGTCATTTTCAAAATTGATAACACATCAGTATGGATCTGGGGTAGCTGGGATTTTGGCTTCCCGTGAAATATTTCAAGCACATAAACTACTCCATATAAATTTCCAATTCTGCAAATGTATTAGAAGCAGTAATTCAACCATCACATCTTTACTTGGAAATACATGCTGCAGAGTTTTTCCATGCTGTGCTTGGTTTTGATACATAGTATTTCACTGAGGACTGATACTTAAGTACGTTTGATACTTAAGTAGGTGTTTAAAAATACTTTAGTGGTAATATTTAGACATTGGGAGGTAATTACTGAGTTCTACATTAGCAGTGCACTAAAAGAGAAAATTTAAAAACAGAATTCAGTCAGCTGGTTTGACATGCTCAATTAGTCTTTGAATAGTAGGCCGTTATAGATAAAACATTTTTCTAAGCAGGACATATTTCTTTGAATTTGTTCCGATAGTGTCCCAAAATAGAGTTAAAGATTAAGTAAAGATCTAATATCTGATTAACTACTTTTAACAAAGAAACACAATCTCTTGTCAATTTATTAATATCACGGAGAATTTCTGTACTATGTACTGCAGTTATGTTTTTATAAAGGATAAATCAAAATTATTAAGTTGCTAACAGGACTACTGACTATTACAGGTGGTTTAAGTTCCAGATCATTGCTTAATATTTTTGAAAATGTATAAATAATCTTTGCTTTTCTCTTTTGGATTTTGTATATATTGGCTAATTCTATTATACAGTGTGTTTTTGACTTTCTACATTACTCTTGTCAGTGGTGATTAGACCTTTATTTTCCATGATTTCTGACACCTAAATTACTCTACATAGGTTGGAGTTAGTAATGGTTCTTACTATCCATTGAATACGTACTTGGGGATGTTAGCAAAATGAAATACACATTTCTCCTGTCCATGAGACTGTCTTAATGATTGCAACAAATAAAATGATCAGATTGTTTTATACTCCAGATTTTCAGTTCCATATGTGCCATGGCTAACTGAGCTTATGTAGAGGAATTTGAACTTTGTTTAGGTGAGGTAAAAAAAAACAAAACAAAACTTTAAAATGGTTCTAGTGATTTGCTTACTCCCTGCCCTTTACTCACCTGGGGAGGGTTTTACTATGCATATAAAGAATACATAAAGTTTTACATTTTGATCATTTTGACCAGAAAAAGAAAATTTCATCATTTACAAAAATAGACTATAGTCTAAAATGATTGGATTCCTTTCCCTCTCATTCAAATCCGTTTTTACATAGAGACAATGACCTATATTCCGTTTCCGTGGCTATATATGGGAAGCAAATAGTCTCCTACATTTCCCCATATGATGACATCAGAGAACACATCTTCCTCCTCTTTAACCAAGGAGAAACATCCATAATACTGATCTAGACAACAACCACCACAACAAAAATATGGATGTGAGAACACTCTGGAAACATTGTTACTGTTAGTGATGCTAAAATACTGACAAAGCTCTATGATTAGTAATGTTCATGACTGAAGAGAATTTAAAACTTGAAAAGAGATTTTAAAAATCAGATTATTAAGACAAGATTATATCACCCTTAAATTTATATAAAGTCACAGAAATGTACTTCAGAATTTGTTTGCCTAGATTAACTACTTAGTCTTCATAACTTTGAATAAAATATAAAGCAGGGAGTTTTTTCATGAAGTAAAGTAAAAAGAAATTCAAAATTATATGGATGAATAGGTTTTACTACTACATTCTGATATGCTCAAAACTAAGATGAAGTGAAAACATCATACAAACTTCAAGGTTTGAGGAAAAAAAATGTTATGAAATGAAAATTCTTGTTAGCATTAAATTAGAAAATAATAAACTGAGCCTCTGAGTCCATTGTTGTACATAGGTTTTCTTATATAAGTTAGTAGATTATTGAGTTTTTTGAATATACAGTAAATTGATTATTAAAAAGGCTCATTGAAAAATATTTGAAGACTATATATTCTTGAGCCGAGGAAAACACTGGTTCAGATGGTGTCCCATACAATAAAGGTTTATGCCAGACAATAAAGGGTTCAGAAAAATACAAAACAAATTCCATTCAGAAGCCAGTGTGAAAGACATTTCTGTAAGAATAATAATTTCATTTTAAAACACTTTTCCACTATAGTTCATCAAATCAAAGTCTCCATTAATTGTAAGGAACAAAATATTTTATGTGTTTCTAAGAAAGAAGATGCTCCCAAGTCTAATAGGCAAACTCCCACAAAAAGCTGAGATGCAAAAGTTGTGACCTTTGAGATAATGGAGAACTTATAGCCAGGAGCAAATCAAAGGAATCACCAGAAAGATAAGAGCCAGAGTAGTATCTCTTCACAAATTTATTTTATCATTCTTTACTGACCACTGGGTATGTGCCAGGCATAATGTAAGTCTAGATGATAAAATGGTGAGCCAAGTCATAAAGGGGTGACCCTACTATGGGGAGTATGGATGTGACATTAATTATGTAAGTCATAGTAATAAAAAATAATAAAAACAAATAATCACACTATGAGGTATGTCATTATAAACTAAGACGAGTTCTTAGAAACAAGGGTTGGCAGATCTCTAAGTGCATATTACAGAGGATCTTGATGCTGATCTGCTGGGTCTCAGGGATGGTTTCTCTGCAGGTGATATTGGAGCTGAAATGTGCAGATGAGGAGGTGTTATCCAGGTAAAGGGAGAGGGTATGTAAATGGAAGACATTCCATTCTGAAGTAGGAGCATGTGCAGAGGCCTGTGGCTAGGGGAAACAGGCACGCTGGAGGAACCAAAAGGCCATTGTGGCTGGAGTGGAGAAAGGAAAGCAGATGGTGGTGCAAGATGAAGCTGAAAAGGTAAGCAAAGGCCAGGTTGTACAATGTGGCTAGTCTTAAATGCTTGTTTTCAGGTGCTAGACCATCTGGGATAGAATCCCAGCTGTGTCACTTGCTGGTATGAACCTTAAGCAAGTTCTTTAATCTTTCTACACTTCGATTTCATCATTCGTGAAATAAGGATAATAATGTTATCTCAGATGTTGTTAGGATTAAATCAGTAATAAAATATTAGAGTTTATTATTTATTGTATTTTTATTTGCATTATTTTATGTATTATATATTACATGATAGTATTATAGTATAATGCTATTATTTGTCATTTTGCCTTGTTTATTTTGTTTCTATTAAGAGGAAAGACTTATATGTGTTTTTTACTTTAAAGACAACAATCCAATATAGGAAACAAATGATGATACCAGAAGGAAAGGGAAAAGTGTAAGTAAGCTGTTTCTGAATGGGTAAGAGGCAGTGGGATTAAGTGCACAGGGGAATTAATTGCTCTTAGGATCAGGGACTAGTGGGAGGAGATGGTTAGATTTGATTATGAAAGGATGAGGAAATTTTATTCTAATTGCTTCTATTTTTTTTTAAAGATTTTATTTATTTATTTGAGAGCGAGAGAGAGAATGAGAGATAGAGAGCACGAGAGGGAAGAGGGTCAGAGGGAGAAGCAGACTCCCTGCTGAGCAGGGAGCCCGATGCGGGGCTCGATCCCGGGACTCCAGGATCATGACCTGAGCCGAAGGCAGCCGCTTAACCAACTGAGCCACCCAGGCGCCCCTAATTGCTTCTATTTTTTAAGTGAAATAAGAAGCTAGGTCATCAGCAAAGGGTAAAGAATGAGCAGGGGTTAATGGAGATTTGAAGAAAGAGAAGAAGGTAGAAATACTCTTATAAAATAGAGAGTTAATTGGCTAAGGAATGTAGTATGATTGCTGGGCATCCTGGAGAGCCTATCTGAGGTTTGTAATCATGATTTTAAAGGAAGACCAGTTATGTAGCTTTTATCTAGGCTTAGTTGGAGGAACAGAACAGATGTGAGTTATATTTAATTAGTTTTGTAGTTTTATCGGGAGTGTGTTGAAGGAAGAAAGGGACAAAGTGACTAGAAGTATTTATGTACTGTATGTTTGTACCCCCAAAATGTATAATGTTGAAGCCCTAACTCCTAATAGGACTGTCTGTGAGGAGGTGATAAAGGTGACATGAAGTCATAGGGGTAGGACCCTAATCTGATAGGACTAGTGCTCTTGTAAGAAGAGGAAGAGATACTAGAATTCTCTCTCTCCCTGCCCTGTGTGTGTACACTCAGAGGAGAAGCCATATAAGGACCCTAGGGAAAAGGCAGACATCTGCAAGCTGGGAAGAGTGCTTTCAACACAAACCCAAACCTGCCAGATCTTAATCTCAACTTCCAGCCTCCAGAACTAGAGAAATAAATTTCTGTTGTTTAAGTCACCCAGCCTCTGGTACTTTGTTATAGTAGCCTGAGCAGACTAATGTACTAGGGGAGTATATTGGAGGGAAAAAAGTACAAGATATCTGAAAGTATATGCGAGGAAGTGGGTACAGTGTTGGACCCTGAAGTCTAACCAGATAAGGAGGGAAGTGAACATGATGATAGGGATGAATGATGGATAGCAGAAGTTAAATAAGGTCAGTGGAGTGGAAGTCTTGGTGCAGTTGGGGCATTAATTGGAAAATAGGATAGTAGGAGAGTGTGATGTTTGACATTAAGATTGTGGAGTAGATGTCTCACCAGTAATGGCAAGGTCTAGGAGTATGAATGTAAATGGAAGACAGAGTCAATGAAGACGAGGAGTCAGAGAAATGAGAAATCAAGATATTGAAGGGAGTGTCTGTATGTATGGATACTGAAATCACCAAGAATAATTACCGGAGGAATGATGGAGAGAAAGACAGAAATTCAAAAGGCAAAATGCTCAAGGAGTGGATATAGATTTAAGTACATAGATTTGAGGGATATTTAGAATCAAAATCAACAGGAATTGGTCATGAATTAAAATGAAATGGGGGAAGGCTAGGGAGAGGGAACCATTAAGGATAACTCATTGGTCTCTGACTTGAGCCACTGGATGACTCATTGGTAAGTTAGAGAAGGCTGGGAGAAGATCAGAAGTTTGATCTTGTATATATTGAATTTGAAGTGAACTTCCAAGTGAATATTTAAGTGAAGATATTTAGTAGGTGGGCTAATATTTTGGTCTGGTGCTCAGTGGCGGGCTTATCCTAGAAATAGAGATCTGTGAAGTATCTGATGATGGGTGGTAATTGATTCCACGAGAGTGATGGCATTGCCTCGGAAGTAAGTGTGGAAAGAGGATAAGAGAAGTCTAAGCCTGGGCCATGAGTAATTTTAATATTTAACTAGCAAGATGAGGAGTAGGAGCGTTCAAGGGAGACTGATTAGGAAGTGGAGAGGTAAATAAACCAGGGGAGCATGAAATCACAGAAACCAAAAGAAGGGGGAGATGAACCATGAGAGATGATGGACTCTGAAAAACAAACTGAGGGTTCTAGAGGGGAGGGGGGTGGGGGGATGGGTTAGCCTGGTGATGGGTATTAAAGAGGGCACGTTCTGCGTGGAGCACTGGGTGTTACACACAAACAATGAATCGTGGAACACTACATCACAAACTAATGATGTAATGTATGCTGATTAACATAGCAATAAAAATAAAAACTGATGATGTAATGTATGCTGATTAACATAACAATAAAAAATTTAAAAAAAAAGGAAGATGTAGCCAGTAGTGTTTAAAGTTGACAAGGGGCCCCGTAGCATGAGAGCATAAAAATATCTTCGGAATTAGTGACATGGAAGCCATTGGTAACCTTGGTAAAAACTTCCTTAGTGAACTAAGGAAATAGAAGATAAATTAGAGATAGGTAATTGAGGCAGGGGTGAGAAAAGGAGAAAGGAGACAGCAGGGTAGACCACCATTCCAAGAATTTTGCTTGCTGAAAGGGAAGAAAAGTGTAGCAGTTGAAGGGATCAGTGGGATTAAGGATGGAGGTATATTGTACATATGTATATTTGTATTATTTTGGTGTATATATACATATATATATATATATAACATTTTTATTTTCAAGATGGTGGAAACCCGAGCTTATTTAAATCTGAATGAAATAAATATATATATATAAAATTTGGAATTTTAATATGTTAGAAAAATGTAAATGATGGTGGAAAAGTAGGAGGGGATGGGATCCTAATTGCAGGTGGTAAAATAGAGGACTAACATTTCCTCTACACTAACAGGAGGCAAAAGGAGCTAGACTGCCCCAGGGCTCAGTCTCAGTTATTTTACTGTGTTTATCTTTTCTCTCTGTGTGTGATCTAATCCTTTCTTACCAGAAAGTATTGTGGAGGGTGGGTGCATTGGGTTTTATGCTTTCAAAACAGCAGTGAGACACTAGGAGTACACCAGTTCTGTCTTTTCCTGAATGCTGGCTTGCGTGGTGTGAGAGAGGAAGCAGCTACCACTTGAGCAGATTGTGGAAGAAGCAGGCCCGCTAGACTTTGGCTAAGGAAAGGGGGCACTCAGAAAAGACAAGGAAAATGTAGGGGTGTTTGCCATTAATGAGAGCACGGTGGAAGCTTTGGGTGGATCATTATGACTGAGAAAATGTTTGTTATTGCAAGAAGATAATTTTCAACCCCAGATCAAGCAGTTTAGCAGAATGGTGGTGGTTACTTTGGAAGATTATAAAGTGAAAGGCAGACTCCTTTCTCAAGGAATTTGGCTGTAAGAGAGAAGAGGAAAATAAAAATCAAATTCTATTTGATTTTTTTATCTTTATAATCTAGCTAATTATTTATGTGATTTTATTTCCATGTTGTTTCTTAACATGATTTCTATTCAGGTTGATATTTTGGTATATAGTTCTTTATTTTTTAAGTTTTCATTTAAATTCTAGTTAATATGCAGTGTAATATTCATAAATAATACTTTCTAAAGTTCTTTCTTCTGAGTCATTTATTCATACTTTTCCCTCCTGCCCTTTAAAACTTTTCTCTACCTTTATGACCACAGCTCTTCCTGTTAGACCAATTCAGATGTACCTCTCAACTGTCTCTTTGTTTTATATTTTTTCATTATGAAGTAATTAATGTTTATTGTAAAACCATTTTCAAAAGATATGAAATTATAAATTTAAAATAACCTATATAATAGCATCACTCAGATATATCATACTGTGGCTGTTATTTTTAACACTAATACTTCCAGAGTTGATATCTTTTTGTTCCACTCAGTATTTATAATAACAAAATTTTAATGGCTGTCTAATGTTGCATGGTATAGATATACCATAATTCACTTAAACATTCTTCTAATATTAGCTAACTTACATAATTTCCATTTTTCCTATTGTAAATAAAACATCTTTTATATAAATCCTTGTCTACAAAGTTAATAACACCTTTAGGGCAAAAATCCTTTAAGTATATTAGTAATTCTAAGGGTAAATGTTTTTTAAAGGCTCTAAATTTATAGAGATGGATTATTTTCCAGGAAGGCTATAATAAATTATCTTCTTCTAGGCAGCATTTGTGAGTGTATAAAGTACCACTGCATTGTTAGCATAGAGTATTGAAAAAAAAATCCAATTTCCTGGGTGGATAAATGTTTTTCCATTAGGATTTTCATCTATTTTTGTTTGATTACTAATTTCATTGAATGTTTTTTCTTCTAGTTATTGATCACTGGAAGTTTTTCTTCTTTGTATTGTCTATCCATGCCCTTTACCTGTAAAACGTAGTAGTTTTTTTTTTAAGCGTATTAGTTTTAATTGAATTGTAAAAGATCATTAGTATTGTCAATCCCAATTGCAGAAATTCATTACATGCTAATTTTATTGCCTTGTATTATATTTGTTATTTTCATCCTTTTTTCTTCCCAATAAGATATATCGCACCTATCATAATCTTTACTTAATAATCTATCCTCAGAATTCCTGTAGCACACTAAACTCTCACTCTACAATCTTAAAATTTCTCTGGTCTTGTATGGTTCATTAAATAGTTTCCATCATATTAGTCTTTTATTGCCAGAGAGATAGTAAGTATCTTAAGAACTGTTATAGGAAATATGTTAATACCATTTCTACATTTAAAATTGATATTATGTTATTTGACTTCTGATTTGCCTCTGAGATTATCAGTATGTATATGCTCATCAAAATGTAGCAAATTAATCATTGTATGTTGGTTACCATAACATTCTAGAAAAATTTATGTATATTTAAAGTCCTAGGGAATAGATTATTTTTCTTGATATTATCTTTATGCTTGTAGTAAGATGTGGAAAAAATATCCCTGGGGTATATTAAAATTATTTTGAAAGTTTTAGGTTTCTACATTAAAGAAATATCTTTTGAGTATGTTACTTGAATCATAGTTAAGTGAAAGGTGGTGTGAACCATCTGATGAATGATTTTTTTTCATGTCAAGCAACCCAACTTTTCTGAGCATGCTGTCTTTGTAAGGATTTATAGTTCCTTGCCTTCATGCTGGAGTTACTTCAGCTTTCCGTGATGCATTCCAGCTAATCTGGAGGTTAAGGCATTCCTTGATCATGGATAGATCTGATTGCTACTCAGCCCTGGAATTCTTTATAAAATTCCAGAATGTGGGCTAGAAATTGACTTAGGGAATCCAATAAAGTTGCAAGTCTTGGCAGCCATCCAAGCTAAATTTATAGACTGGAAGAAATATGGGCTTTCCATTGTTCTCTTTTTCACCTTTCTGGGTTTCTTTTGTGTGTATGTGAGTGTGTGAGTATAAATTTATCATTTTGCTGACAATGGAGTGGAAATAACCATTAAGAGAATCCAGCTAAAGAATTTTCACTTTGGATCTCCCCTGGTCTTTGCAAATTTTGACCCAAACCTGCTCCAGAGTGAATTTCTTCTTCCTCTGTAGGATGTTGTTTTCATAAAATAAGAAGTTGTTCTTGAAAATGAATCATGCTAGTATAACAGATGATATGCATATTTGCCAGCTAAGGTATAACTCCCGAATCCCTATTCTTCCCCTTGCTCTGTAGAAGCCTTATTTCTGAGACATGATCTGATAAAATATGATCATATATATTGTTTCTGTTCATTCTCTGAAATGGCAATGGGGTCAAGAAAACAAGCTCTGAAGCCTCATTGAGACTTGAATCTTTTCCTGTATGCCTGATGCTCTGTAGTACATGGAGATCCAAGCAATCCTCCCATATCTGATCATTGAAAACCTGTCTTGTTTTTACAGAATGGGTTTGCTGTTGTAAGGCCTCCAGGCCATCATGCTGAAGAATCCACAGCCATGTAAGTACCAGGGACTGTTGCCCATCTCCAAGCGCCACGGTTCCTGGCGGTCACCTGCCCCGTGCATGTCTCTGAAGCCTCTAATTGTTAGCAGATGGACTGAAAAATCTTGCAAGGTACTCCCAGAAGCAGATTTATGGCTTCAGAGATCATATAGCATTTTAAAAAATGCTCTGAACATTATTTATAATGGTTTTCCTGGCTGATTTGCTTTCTTATTTCTCTGTTCTTCTCTATTCCGCAGGGGGTTCTGCTTTTTTAATTCAGTTGCAATTACCGCCAAATACTTGAGAGACCAACTAAATATAAGCAAGATATTGATTGTAGATCTGGTATGTATTCCTGGCCAGAGCTGCATTTCAGTGACTCTAGATAAAAGGGAGTGTATTTGTATTTCTGTGTTAGGTTGTCCTGCTTTTAGCACTTGCAAACAACTGAAGGGTGTGTTTCCTTTGAATGTGGAAACTCATTAAATTCAGGATTGCAGTTCTGAAACCATAAACATTCACGTTTCACTTTCTTGGTGTTAACTGCAATTTAATGAGAAGAAGGCGCAGATCAGGGCAACTTTTATGATCCTTAAATGAATTGATACTTCCACAGTTAAAATAACCCAACAGAACCTGAATTTACTTTTCCCTGCAGAATATAGACTTTAAATAGTCAGATGTGCTGGAAAGAATGCTGTTGCTTTGGTAACCAATTGGCCACTTCCCCTGGTTAGCAATCATGTTGTTTGTTGTGCAACAGTGGTATTATTAAAACAAGTCAGCATGTCATTCTTTCTGAAAAGATCCGAGATCATGTATGCCAGTTTGGGATGACTCCCCGGCAGGAACCTTGAGTGATTAAAAGTCAGAGGCATTAGATTAGTCTTGCATTTTAACATGATGCATTCTTACACAATAGAGTTATAATTTGCTTAACAAATGGTTTGTTTAAATGCAGATGACACTTGGCATGTTGTCTATAGTATGTTCATGAATAATGAGCTGGAGATCTGCCCCATACAAAAAGGCCAACCTAGGAAAGGGCGAAAGAGAGCTGACTGGTGATTTATGAGCCCCGTTTTCGGTTTGCCTCTAGTTCACGAGGAGGTGTAATAGGTTGTCTGACAAAGCATAGACAGGAAATGAACCCTGGCATCCAAAGCGAACCTGCTACATCTGCACTTAATTAATTTTTGCAGGTGATAAAAGATTTAAAGGCAAAATATGTTAAAGGTTTTTTTGAAGTGCAAGGCTTAATAGTCTAAATCTTGTTCATATCTGCACTCATAATTAAATCTTATTGGGAAGTCATGGCCTCACCATCCAGTCCTCTGATTCAGTTAAGCAAGTAAACTAAAGGGTTTTAGAAAGCACGAACAAAGCCATGTGAAGAAATACTTAGTTGAGTTGAAAAGAAGATAAAAGGAATGAAAGACTGATAACCATTTCTAATGCTTGGTAGGAATGGATGTTTTCCACATACTGTATCGTCGCCTCCCCACAAGCACTTTGGTGCTAAGAACTTTACGTGTATTTTCCAGATATGCTTGAGTTTCACTATAGGTCATAGTTCACCATTAAAAAAATGTGTTGAAGGCCTAGATATACTACAACAGCAAGGTCTTAAAGGTCTTAAAATTTTACAAAAATGAGAACATCAGTACCTCTATTCCCATGTACATACAAAATGACATTTTCATTAATTGATAATTATAGATTTGCATGATATATAAGGGAGTAAATTTAAAAAGTAATTTAATATAGTTCTAGTACTATAACTTCTGCTAGAAAGATAAGCCAAGAACTTGAAGAAAGGATAGCAGATGAAGACCAAGGATTGTGGGAAAATTTTTCTAAGCTTTCTAAATTTGTCAAAATTATGCAGGAAGGAGATTGGTAAACTGTCCTATCCTTAGAAATCTTTTAGTATTACTTTCTAAGGAATCTCCTCTGCTATAATGTTATGGTTCTATGAAGATAATAATTGTTAAGAGTCTCTTTGAAAGCACATTTGGGATATCCAAACTCTAAAGTAATGAATTATACAATAGACTTGAAAGCAAAAATGCCTTGCTTGTGATAGATACCCCACAGGATTTGTCTGTAAAGTTTTGTTTTTATTTATATATAACATATCTATATTAAATATATAATATTTATATTCTTATATATTAATATAAGACTGCTCTGGATAATATGATTTATAAAATAAGTTGTTTGGGAGCTCCAAGGAGTGTCCTGTAAGCTTACTGGCCTTTGATTGTAAATTTGCTCTGTTATCCAATCATTAAGGATACTGATTTCCCAGCAGGCTGTAGTAGAGGAGAAGTTTTTGTTTCAAATCCCCCAAATATAGGAAATTCTGTCCAAAGTGTTGCCTCTGAGATCACCACCAGCCTGCATATTCTTACTTTCAAGTCTTCCAAATTCTGCAGCTGCAGGGATACTTTGAGGAAATTCCCTTCTTTCTTCCAGCTGCTGAGAAGGAAGTTTTAAAGTGCCACGTGGCACAGAAACATCCGTTCTCCCTGGCTGACAGGTCTGTTCTGCAAGTTAGCAAAGGAGAAGTGAAGGTTCTTCAATGGCAAAGGAATTTCATTCCTGCATACCCGAAGTCACTAACTTTAGCTAATCAGTGTGAACTAGCTCCACAAATTCTTGGGCCAACAGACGGCAAAGCTACTCCATTGTCCACATCTAGTTTCAGCATTTTTATATGCCTAGTAAATAGAGAGCCAGAGCTCTAATTCACCTCCTATTTGGGGCCATAGCCAAATTCAGAGGCATTGAGTATTTGGGGCAGGAATGATTCTAGTTGATATGTGGAGCTTATTCATTCCAGTTGTCCATCTGGGGAGATTCCAGAGACATTCAAATTGGTAAGGAGAGGGAGCAGTTGCACTTGCTTTTCAATTCAGAAAAGACTGTTCATTGTGTTTGGGGCATGAAGCATCCCCGAAAGTAGGATTTGCATGCATGACTCAGGTAGCTCTTATGCAATGTGACTTCAAGTTGAAAATAATACATTTTAGACTTAATTCATTAAAAAGTCACTCCAAATGTCCTAGATTTGGGGTAAATCCATTTTTAGTTAAGCACCAAATTTAATAAAAGAATTGTCACAAGTACCTGTACTAAATAATTATAAGTGATAATATTAGCTGAGCAAATAGATGATTTAGTTAAAGCTATTTTAACATTATAAGAGAATATATTGGTTCTAAATCCTTATAGAAAATAAATTTTCACAGTATATTTTTAACCAGTAAGAATACTGAATTGATTTTTCAGCATTTCCCAGTAAATTTTAGAAATAAGGTCTATTTTGAGTCATTTAATGATTCAGTTCATCTCATTACTTTAATAATTCCTCACAGTCACCAATAATTTTCTTACATTAGTCTAGTATATATTTGTTGCTGTGGAGAGAAAATCCTCAGATCATACCTGAATAAGTACTTTTTATGAATATTTTGCAGCAGAGAAAGCTGAAACTGTGTTCTCAAGGTTACATTATAAATTGTTGCCCAAAACTAAAGGTATATTTGGATTTACCTTTATTCCTAAATACTTTGTGAATATGAACATGAAATCAAGAATTATCCAAGTATTTTTAGAATGGATTTGTGTATTTTAATGAATAATGTTTGTTGAACCCTTATTAGACTGTGGGCAAGACTATATTTCTTATTCAGAAATGTATGCGATAAGTACCCAACACATTTTTCAAGACCAAATGATTTTATATCTAAGACAATTTATCATCTTTTATTTGACCTTTTTAAATAAACCTTTACAACATCACTAAAGAAACAAAAGTAATCAAGGCATTATTTTTCTGGTTTTCAAAGTGTAGACCCATTTAGGGCCAGAGCAAATTTTTCTTACAGTGCTGTAAGAAATCTATCATGTAGTAAAAAATCTATCATGTGGTAAAAATGCAGACATTCCTTCATTGTTGTTTTTCATAGTATCTTGTTTGTCCATCCTCTAGGTGTCCAGTAGCAAACTCAAAAGACAATGTGAGTTAGTTTCATTTTTGTTCAGACAAAGGAAAATAGTTTTGCTATCTCTGCCTTCCTTTTTTTTTTTTTTTGAACTTTCAGATATCCAGGGATTAGTATATTTTCAGTAAGCTATTTTTCCCCCCTGATGTGTATGCCTTGAGCCAAAACAAATTTCTGGATGCATACCTTCCCTAATATTTTATGATTCCTTAATTGATTTTTGGATATGTGTTTAATATAAGAGGAGGAGATGATTAGTGTATGTCTACACTGTGGATAGCAAGTTCAGTGCAGGCTTTCAGAATCCAACACAGGGAGGCTTTGGTGGTATTTAGTGAGGGAGTTCTGGGCTAGAGGTTGAAGTGAAGACAAGTTATATAAACCCCAATAAGGAGCAATGATGACCACCACTCTTACTTCACAGATTTGCTAAGAGGATCAAAGAGGTAATGAATATTAAGTATAAGTTAATATATGATGGTTATGAGTTGGGAGTAAGAAATGGATTCAAGACCCAGTCTTGCAACTTTTCCTCTGTATAGTCTTAGTAAATTACTGAAACTCTCTGAATCTCAGTTTACTTATCTTTTAAATTAGGGGTAATATCATATATGTCATATACTTGTTAGTAATCCATACAAGCTGTTTAATGTAATGCCTGATGCAAAGTTGTAGGAATCATTGTTGAAACCAATAGGATTTTTACTGATATAAAATAAAGTACAATATAAGTCTACAGTGACAAGTGACTAAAATTTGTTTTAAAAAAACTTGAAATTATATATGTTACACATGTAGCAGTAATATTATTTTGAATGCAAATATGTAGATTATTCACTTTTGAGAGCTTTATATTTTATTTTGTTCAGGAGATACTAGGAAGCATATTAATTGAGATTCTTAACACTTGAGGTCCTCCAGTGAAGACATTTTTTAAAATGCTATTAGTTTTATTTTTCCCATTTCTTTCAATTCCAACATACGTCTATATCATAAAACTACAGAACCAGCAAGTAACTGTTAAGAGTTAAATCATTATCATATACAAATGTCCTAAGAATTTTTTCATTCATTTTAATGATACAGGGGTTGTTTTTGTTTTTGTAGGAAGGGAGGTGTGGGGGGGGAGAAAAGGAAGGAGGCTAGGGAAGAGAGCCATGATATAATACTAAAATTAGGCAGATTGGAAAAGATTGCATGAAGCTCTGTGCCATCTTTTTGCATGGCCCAAATGATTTAATAGCTGATGAGCTCATGCTCCTGTGTCTTCAACTCTTGCCGTCACGATTTTACCAAAATAAAGCATGAAGTCCTTTTTGCATCTGGCGTCTCTTTTGAAGTGATTCTAACTGCTGAGGGATTGCTAACTGAACTGAATGCTCCAAGAAGGCCAATTTACTCAGCTGGCTGCAAAGCCTTTGACCTTCATGGTGGGACTTGGCAAATCAGTGCATACACGTATGTTCAGTGTTCTGTCAAGAATTGCGAAAATGCTCTGTAAGCCATAGATCCTTCTGCAAAATACTTGTTTGTAGTTTAAACATTAGTCTTTCTTCAGAGGCCAATGAGGCTAGTTAATTAAGCCTGAGGGGTTATGAACTGTTGGCAGTTAATAAGTCATAAAATTCCTCCATAAAACAGGATGCGAGATTCCATCACTGAAGCAAAGAGTACAAAGGGCCGGTGTATAAATATCTAATTGTACCAAAGGACTGGGCTTTCTCAATGACTGCTCATCTGGAGTCTCCAGGGCATGTTCGCTGTGGTTTCCTGATTTTTAGAAGCCAGTTTAAAAAATGAGTGCATTAAAGGGTAATTTGCCTGAAAGTTCAGGAAGTAAAGGGGGTGGTGTGGAAGCAAGCTGAACAGGAGAAAGAAGGAGGGACATAGTGAGAAGACAGAAAATGAGAAGGAGGGTGGGGAAGAAAGGGGACTAGAAATAAGAAAAGTTGTCTCCACGCAGAGTTAACATGACTGTATTTGTCATCTGTTTTCTTTTCCCTGTAGGATGTTCACCATGGAAATGGTACACAGCAGGCCTTTTATGCTGACCCCAGCATCCTGTATATTTCACTCCATCGCTATGATGAAGGGAACTTTTTCCCTGGCAGTGGAGCCCCAAATGAGGTTCGGTTTATTTCTTTAGAGCCCCACTTTTATTTTTATCTTTCAGGTAATTGCATTGCATGATTACCCCTAATTTTCTTGTCCTTTGCTGGTGTTTTAAATTACACGAGATTACTGAATTGTCCCATGGGACCAAGAACCAGTGCAGAACAAGTGCATAACCCAGAGCACTGGTTGTCAAGCAAAGTTGGGCTGATTTGACATGTTGTTTGATGTTTATTTCAAGAGCTCACATGTGTTTGTTTTCCTCTCTTTTTGCTTTCTTCCCTGCATCCTCCTGTACCCACTGGGTTGTGTTTTATTTTTTTTTCTTCCTAGGTTGGAACAGGCCTTGGAGAGGGATACAATATAAATATTGCCTGGACAGGTGGCCTTGATCCCCCGATGGGAGATATAGAGTACCTTGAAGCATTCAGGTTGGTACTTCTTTTTCTGAAAGTGGCAAATTAGAAATGTCCATTGAAACAACATCAAATGTAAAAGAGAAATATAAGTTTTAAACAAGGGAAAGTGGCTAAAGGAGCCATTCCATTAAAGCTCCAAAAAATGTTTTGTTTAGGGGACCTGAATATAGCTACAAAGCCACATAAAGAATATGTGTAAGAAAAAAGGTACTTCAAGACCTAGTTGTAGTTGTACAGGTATATTGGCCAGTGGCCCAGGCATGTTACCCCCTCTCTGCAAAGAAGAGAAGGGAAAAAGATTTATTAAGAGGTTCTGGAAACTTGGGCCTATTCTAACATATGTTGTGATTTAGAATGGACATTAGCATATTAGATGCTCTGATAAGGCCTTCAGTACCTACTTAACTTTGTTGAACAGGCATTTCCCAAACTTCACTGGACTACAGATTCCCTTTTGCACATAGTACCACTCAGCATTCTTGGTTCTGCAGAGCTAGCTTACTTTTGGAATGTTGGCCTAGACAATCTCATTTCATGGTAGAGTAAATGACTTTTCTCTTGCATAAAATATTTTACCTCTCACATTAAAACATCAACTGATTAATTAGTTGTTTTCAGTTCTCTACAAAATGTAGGCAGTAATTGAAATGTATATTTATATATACATAGTGTATTCTGCTACTTTGTCCTTCTAAACAAACAACTTTTAAAATTAAGCAAGAAATGCAATGAATCAAAAGCTTTCTTTTTGAATATTGAGGTTTTGTTAAAAAAGTCATTTTTATTCTCTAGAGTTAAAAAAATATGTTTAGTCCTTGGAAAAGACTGTTTTATGGAGAACTATCAGATTGTGTAATATGTACCCACTTGCAAGATTTTAGGAGATTTTAACCTATTGGTAATATGTGATTTCGGGGGTGTTTTGTTTAGTTGAAAGCAAAAACAACCACATAAGAAATCTTAGAAGTATTATTTTTAAATTTATCATTTATAAGTTCCCAAAGGGGGATATTCCATTGCTAATGTATTTGAAACTTAAGGAAATACTAGGCAAATTTTCAATAAGTGAAGTTTGGGTGAGTTTCTGCTGTCCTATATATAATGCATTCTTCAATTTTTCATGTGAGAGTCATACAGGCCCAGGAAAAATGATAGAAAATCACTCTTTTCAAGAAAATACATTAAAAGTCATCACTATTTTCAAGAAAATACATTAAAAGTAAATATATTTGGTTTGATTTTAGGATACTAAGGAAAATTCTACACACATTCCAGGTTTTTATTTAAAAAATATATATATATTAAAATATCTACACTATTTATAGAAAAAAATAGCTGAAATAAGTTTATTTGCTTAAAGACTTATATTGTTTATGAAGATATTTTAGGTTAATTTATAATAAAACTAAAAATTTACATTAAGAAACTTTAGGAGTTTCATTATTATGAATTCTGTTTACCTAAATTTGCAACCTAAGAAACATTATTAATATCTTAAAGGAACTCTAATGGGATAATAGACTTTAGTATTATATCACATATGAATTCATTTGTTTACCAAGTTAACTTGATGACTTGCATGATACATGCATTAAATTCTCAACCTTACTATAACAAATGATTATATACCACTGATCTATAATATCGAATTCTTAGTTTTTTATTATCATAATACTATTTGGGGTACATGGCTTTACTTAAAAATGGATTATGCATACCCAGCAGGGAAGGAGAATTTATATTTTCTACTACTTGTTCTCACATCACAAAGTGAGTGATGGGTAAGAATGTTTACAAAGAACCCCTTTGAACCCAACAATTTCATTAAATAATTAGATAATATGAAAACAGATATTATGTAACAGTATATGTTACTGTTTTTTGAATGAAATAGTAAGTGAATCAAGTGCTCCTGCAAGTGACTTAATGTCCTCAAGAATGGCACCTTCTCTTTGCCTGAATGTGGACCCTATATTAGCAAACTTTTCTGTAGTTCCCAGTGCAGTCACCATATCTAAGCTTAAATAGAGGAGGCAATATTATTTAGCTAGATTGCAGAAATGTAAAACTTAGCTTTTAATATTTATAATTATTTAAGAACCAGATTTAAACCATAATAATTCTGTTGATTTTGAACTATACTGTGTTTGCCATTCAACTTGTATGACTAGAAGTACTTGTGAACTTGTTATAGAGGAATCAAGAAAGTAAGTCATCCATTCAAAAACATTCACAGAAACATATGCCAGGCACAGTGATGAGCCCTTGGAATTTTGAGCTGACTTGCTCTCAAGGATCATAAAAGAAGTGATACCCACTGTTCTAGAGAATCGATGTGCTTAGACATAAGAGAGGATAAAATGATCAACTCTTCCTGCAGGGTTTCAGGAAAGGCTTTATCAAGTATTGTTTGACCTGTGCTTTCAAGGATGAGTGGGAGTTTCAAGGGGTAAAGGAATTAGAGTGGGGCGTATTCATAATGGAAAGAGAGAATACTGTGAAAAGCATGGAGTCATGAAATGATCTTGCTCTGTTGGCTTAAGAGCGTAAGGGTGGGATTGCCTGGCAGGAATAGAGATCATACTCCATAAACTCTTTGTTGGCAAAGAATCGGAATATATAAATTCCTTTCTAATCTGGGGCTTTAGTGGGATATACTCCAAAATAATTTTTGATGTAGTATTACCTTATAAGCATATACTTTGTAATACAGCCCTTCGTTCCCAGTATTAAAACTGAATATCTTTTTGGCATCTTTTGTGGGTGCCCAGTATGGAGATGGAGGAAAAAATTAATGATGCCTTTTCTTTTTTCTTAATTTTTAATTGTTTATGGACTGTGATAAGTATCTTTGAAGGGAAGGCTTCTCTCTGTAAGGCTATAGGGGGATATAAGATGGCTGCTTATTTTACCAACCTACATTTGTCAAATATATTATTCTTGTGGTTTCTGTTATGTATTTCTTCTATAGCAAAAAGAATATTGCAGGCAAATAAAACTTTTTCATGTTCGCTGTAAGCGTTAAAGATAATTTAAAAAATTTAATAGAATATCTAAATTAGTTCACATAACTAGTTATTTCTTCCATGTAGTTACCGTTTATCCCTAACATTAATCAAGGATATATTTAAGATTTTTCATTAGTTTTTAAAATGTTCACTAATGTAAAATATCTTTTATGTGGAACTAAAATGTATTCCAAGGCTACCATTTTATAAAATAATTATGGCTATTTTGATTGAGGTCTTACATGCCAGGTCCTAGATTAGAAATTTTATAAAAATTTTGGTTAATTCTTAAGTGGTTTGTATAAGCCACAGAACTTCTAATTGTAAGGGCCATGGTGTGAACTCAGTGTATGGCTCTAAAATCTCTCACACCACATTGCTGCTCTTTTCTAGTATTCATGACTTAAAAGATTGAAGAGTGATAAAGCACAGTAAACTTTTACCAAAATATAAGACCTTCACCCCCAATCTAAGTCACAAATGTTTAGTACACAGCATGGCAAAGAAGAGCTACTCAGTAATATTGGCTGAATAAATAAAAGAATAAATGAATGAGTCAAAGAGAGGGAATGATACTGGCTACAGTAGAAGCATTGGAAACACCTGGTATTAAGTGAACCTAGCAAAAGTCTGAAACCTGACTATCTCTTGGCCCTTCAAGGAGTATACTTTACAAGGAACTTTGAACACCCATTCATTTGCTTATAATATTGTCAGATGTCTTCTCTTCCATTCAGTAAATATATTGAATGCCTGCTAAGCACTCTCTGTTTCAGTCACTTCAAAATATTGTTTCCAGGGGCACCTGAGTGGCTCAGTCAGTTAAGCATCTGACTCTTGATTTCGGCTCAGGTCATGATCTCAGGGTCCTGAGATGGAGCCCCACATCAGGTTCCATGCTGAGTGTAGAGCCTGCTTAAGTTTCTCCCTCCTTCCCTCTCCCTCTACTCCTCCCCCTGCTCACACACACACACACACACACACACTCTCTCTCTCTCTCTCTCTCTCTCTCAAAAACTATATATATATATATATATAAATTATTCTCATCTGTAGTGACTAGATGAGCACTGGTTACATCATTTTTTCTAAAGATTAATTCTTTAAGAGTTCTGCAAATGGTAGAGTGATTATTTATATAAAACCATTTAAATAGTTTGTAGTGGACAGGAGACAATATCTCATGCTTCTAATTAAATCTAATGAGGGCAACATCTCTGAGTGTTTAAAAAAAAAATGAGTAGCAATTTACAATGTGGTAAGATACTAGCAGTTTTGAAATTTGCCTATTTTATCCAACAAATGAATGAATGACAATCCCTTTGTGCCTTTTTAATTTCAAAAATAAAGTACAAGCCCCTTAAATTCAGAAGGTTTTGTTGAAATAATAAATGACTCATTGGGCACACAATGAGAACTAGTTAAGAGAGTGGAATAGGGGCGCCTGGGTGGCTCAGTCATTAAACGACCGCCTTCGGCTCAGGTCATGATCCCAGGGTGCTGGGATCGAGCCCCGCGTCAGGCTCCCTGCTCAGTGGGAAGCCTGCTTCTCCTCTTCCACTCCTCCTGCTTGTGTTCCTGCTGTCAAATAAGTAAATAAAATCTTAAAAAAAAAGAGTGGAATAGAACTGTTGGTATGAGTTCCTTAGATTCAAACAAGTTGTGATTTAAAAAATAATAACCCTTGGGGCACCTGGGTGTCTCAGTTGGTTAAGTGTCTGCTTTTGGCTTACAGCATAGGTCATGATCCTAGAGTCTGGGATCTAGCAGCATCACTTTGGGGCTCCTTGTTCAGCAGGGAGTCTGCTTCTCCCTCTTCCTCTGTCCCTCCCTCCAGCTCCTGCATGCAAGCGTGCGTATGCTCTCTCTCTCTCTCAAATAAATTAATAAAATCTTAAAAAAATAACAACTCTCCAAGCCAATGTGTTATAGTCTATAGTACCATAATTAATACGTGTTAATGGTGAAGATTTCCAAAAGGCAAAGGATCTATAAATATCAGTAATCCAAGAATATTCACCTCAGGGGAAAACTCTGAATGACTCTATTTCACTGGGACTGTTAGTATGCCAACTAAAAAAGGAGATTTGAGTGAGTTTTCTAATCTAGAAAATAAATATCTAGTCAAAATTTTTGTTGTTATTTTTTATAAACTATTTTTTCTTTGTTGACTTATGAAGTATCTCTAATCAAAATATTTGTACTTGCAAATGTAGCTTTTGCTAAAATACTTTGACCACATAACCAAGTAGAATGTTTTAAAATTTGTGTATTAGTTACATCATCAAAGCAGTCCAATCACTTGATACAGCCTGTATCTTTTTCTCCTGGCTTTGGTTCATACCTGTTTGCTTTAATGATAAAAGCAAATTGAAAATCCATTAAAACAAGACTGACTGGAGACTTGACTAGATAGCATAATTATTGTCAGTTCCTCAAACTGGATTCTGTTCTAGATGCAGCATCTTTAAAATAGGAACCATGGCTTTCCATGACTCATATTCCACTTGTGGCAAAAATAAAGAATATACATTTAACTTAAAAGCAAGGAATTGAGCCCTTTATTGTCATATTCGTAGAGCAAGTGTTTCTTAGCTAGTCAGCAGGTCTAGTTTACCATGGAATGATTGGAAGTAATTTTGATCAGGGCACATAAGTAAGTACAACATTTTATTTTCTCTCTTTGTTATTTTAACAAACATATCACTATTCTAATTAATTTTAGAGCACTGGCTTCTAATATTCTTGTCATATGCAAGAGGTTGAAAAAGAGGTTGCTAAATTTTGTCTGAGACATGAGGTGAGGGATGCTTGGCCGGCTCAGTTGGTAGAGCATGGGATTCTTGATCTTGGTCTTGTGAATTCATGCCCCACGTTGGGTGTAAAGATTGCTTAAATAAATAAAATCTTTAAAAAAAGAAGAAGAAACGAGATGAGATCATAATAAATATGTTCTCTCTTGTTGTAATGACAACTAAGTAAATATTTTTATGGTTATTATTCTGTTTATTATATTTTAATGTAATTTAATGCTAAGAGAATGGAAAGTAATATCATTATAAAAGTAATAACAATGATAATAGCATAGTAATATAGACCATTTACTGAAGACTTAATATTTGCTAGTTGCTCATTTCTTTTCATCTTTACAAGTTGTTGAGTTAAGTGCTCACAATTGCTACATGAGGATACCAAACCCCTTTTGAGTTTCAGTGGTTTCCTGTTGTCACACAGCTGGTAAATGATGATCAGGAACTCAGTGGCAACAAATGTGAATGTGGAGACAGTACTCCTTTGGCCCTAAGCTATAAACTATAGTTCCTCTATCAAAAACTAGGAGTGACAAAACAATAATGTAGTGAGAAAGTCTTTGCAAATGCATTTTAGTCTATCCAGCATTTGATTTGGACATCTAAATTGGCAATAGTATTTTAAAATTGAATATAAGTCCTAGATTTTCACTACCCTTGTATCATATAATAACTCCCAAGCCACTTCTCTTTCTGCCTTTCTACCTCATCTGACATAATAAGGGAGCCTATCAAATGAAACCCCTATATTTTTTCTTCCCTTTGATAATCAAACTATTTACAATGGGAAATATATTTTTCCCTTCTTTGTTAAAATAAATGTTTTCTTTTTATGTATACATTTAAGATTTTTTTGAAATGAGCATGTAATTGAACCTGAGAAATACCAAATTTAATTTTAATGGAATGTAGAGTGATAAATGAATTTTTAGATCCAGTTTTGAAATAAAGAATGATTTGTTGTCATCTAAAAATCATACTCAATACTGCAAAATGATTTGGGGTCTTATTTTGTCTATAAGAGCTGTGGTTGATGCTTCCCAGTCTTGAAATGGATTCTCAATTGTTAGTGACAACCAAATATATTATGCTTATGATAGTGTGTATTTTCCCAAGGATGTTGAAGACATTTTAGGAAAGAGGGTGGAATTTCTTGAAGCAATTTGCCAATATGAAATACTGTACATATCAAATTGGCCCTACTACCATCTTTCCCAGACCATTTATCATAGCTCACAAATCAAGCCCACATTTTCTCTTTCTAAAAGACTTGGCTAATAAAGAAGATATGGGCTTCAAATCCGAACTTGTCAATCAATCTTGGGAACAAATGATTTTCATCTATTGATATTTTATTTCAATGAAGAGCAATGCATTATGAATTTATTGCTTGTGTGATCAACAGTTTTATTCATTGTCCAGATTCTTTTCTTTATATTCAGCATGTAGAGATGTTTTGAGAATTTTTATCAGAACAGGTCAGAAGAAAAAGATCCATAAGAATAAATTTTAGAAAGCTGTCAGTTCTATCTGTTCTTTAGTTTCAGCAACAAGTATAGTTTAACAACATTTTTTTCTCTTTCATCTGTGCAACATATTGTACCAATTTTCATCAAAAAAATTACAATTTCTATAGGTGTGTGTCTCTAGATACCCTTAGAATTCTGCTCTTTGACCCTGGGAGTAAATTGATCTTATGCACACCTGTCTTCCTTAGGAAACTTGCAAACTTCATTTTTGAACTGAGCATCAAAGAGATATGATATTATTAGACAGTATAGAGCTCAGGTAAAAAGTCCAGGAAGTATCTTGAAGTGCTTGAAGTTTTTGAAAGGTGAATTATATTATCTGCAGTGAAGAACTATTTAAAATAGTTCAAATGCTGTAACATAGTTTTTATTATTATTTTAAAAGGTCAGATCCACTGTAAAAATTTTAAGACAACATTTTTCCCTTCTGACTTAGAAATTTTAAAGCCATAAATTTCCAGGAATTTGTGTAGCAATGGTACAGTTTTCCAAATAATAAGGACTAATTAAAAGAGTAGCTATGTTCAATTAAATCTTTTCCCTAGCCGTTCTAAGAAAGCAAGCAATTTGCGTGACTAGGAATTCCTTGTTTTTATTTTCAAGACGGAACAATGGATTATAAAACTCTTGCCTTGCACAGATCCTTCCAACATATGTGTAATACTCAGAGATATCAAGAGATGAAAGCTTTCCATGAAATATTGTGGAGCTTTTTAGACCAGAAATAGCAGATCTTTTAGACTGTCGAGCAACTCAGATCAATTCATTAACTTAAATTGTGTCATTTTATAATAATGGAATTGCCGTGCATTTAATTATTATATAAGTATAACTAAGAAACTCTGGAGTCCTACTTTTTCACAATTTTAGTAAATATTTTAAGATTATGCTTCATTTACTGCTAAGATAAAACCAAATAGAAGTTACTTATTCTATATTTCATGGGACAGCTGTTTATTAATCAAATTTCAATGCCTTTGGGTTCTTAGATTTGTTTTCTTAAAACTGAATAATACCCCTTCATTTCCATGATCTTATACCTAAAGTTTGCTATAACTAAATTTATTGAGATACAAATATGAAAGAAGAGATACAATTTTTAATATATCATAAATATAAATTTATAGTCTCTTTGAGAATGAGATAAATGTAATGTTCACTAATAAAAATTCACTTATTCACTTACTAACCTTTCGAGGTAGAGGAGTCATCTTTGGGAAACTTCTGCTCAACAGAAAATCTGTTCAGCTATTACTTTTGAAGTTCAGGGCTGAAGTTTACACCATTTTCTGGTAGGCAGGACTTTCAGAAAATAGTCCAAGTCTTTGCATGACATCAGACATCTGGATGATAGACTCAGTTTTCCATATTTCATCCCAATGATTTGATGTCATGTAGATGAAACTTGTAAATCAACATCTGTTCTCATTTATGCAGACATTTAAACTCCTCTGGCACTCTTCTAGAAGGGTGAGGACTTTTCCTTGTATCTGTTACAAATCTGCCCATCTTTCTTGTGGGCACCACAGTCTTGGGACTGGTTGTCTAAACATCTTCTACTCTAAAGAGCAGCATTGCTGTTGTAAAGCCATATGGAGGGCAGTGGGTTTATGAACTACATAACTTCTAATGGGAAAGACTTAGAAAAATAACCTTCTTCCTATTATACTTCCATTATATTTTGCATATATATTTCCATGATATAGTGGCTGTTATATTTTGCAATTTAAAAAGTAAGAGAAGAGGTATGATCTTAGCAGAATTTTAAATCCATCTACATTTCAATTTGGAGATATTTTGTATACCAAGACAATTGTGGAAAAGTCCATCAAGAAAATAACATCTATACATTATCTGACCTATTAAGAAAAGATACATATTGCTGTACTTGAAAACAAAATACTGTTTTACCTAGGATGTGTATTTTTGCTTGGTCCATAACTTCTTGAAATTAAAGCCATATTGGAGTTACTGTAATATACTGAAGTTCAGAAACAAATCAACATTTTTACTTGAACAATAGTCAAAGGCAAAATAGTGAAGGGGAGTTTATTTTCAATCCAGAGCAAGAATGAAGCAGACATGAATTTATAATTTAAAAGTTTTGTAGCCGAAAGAAAATTGGTCACTTGACCCTCTGCTTTCAGTTTCAGAAAAAGTCTCTTAGACATTAAAGTTCCCACATCAGGCTTCTGACTTTGCTATATATCCAAGTTCTCTCCTTCGTGCAAGTTTCTGATACTGTTAATTCCCTTTTATAGTGCAGGATTCTAGATTGAAAATAACATTGCAGAAATTATTCAGTGATGCCTTTTTTGCCAATAAATATAATTACACCAATATAATATAATTTATAGCAGGTGAAAAAGGCAGGGTCAGAAATAATAAAATCTGGTGAGTGTCATATTTTACTGATTTAGTGAAAAATTGTTTGATTACATTCTGAATTTTTCAGAGACCTGAAGTCTGCCAAAGTTTGTTAATATATTCCACTTAGTTTGGTTTTTTTGAGGATATGACAGTCGATAAAAACCAAATAATTATATGTAAAATCCAGATAAAAAATATTTAATTAATAGGCAAGAAGGAAGACTCACCTGTTAGTTTAATAGTGTCAATTTTTTTAAAACTTAAGAAATTAATATTTTGTCTTCTGAAATAGCAGTGACCTATATCAATATCATTGCATTATAAATAATGTTTGCTATATATACATACATACCTGTATACATACATATAATTGCATTATATAGAGATACATATATGTATATGGACATGGCATATATACACATTTGCCATAAATATATATATGTGTGTGTGTATGTTTGTGCTTGTTTTTGTGTATAAGATGTTTGACACAGTTCTCTAAACATGCTTTTGAAGAAATTAGTATGTAAAGATTTCCTCCCGTTATCAGAGCTGAGCATGAAATCCTGTACCAAATTTGAAGGACTTATGAAGCCCAATTTAAAATTTTGTTGTTTTATAATAACTTTGGAAAAGTGCATTGTTCCTTGTAAAATACCCACATGTTCTCCTCTGGAATGGCTCCAGACTGTAACTAAACCACGAGGTTGCCCCCTGGTGCTTTATGTATTGTTTAATTGTTTGCCTTTGGTGGATGTTTTTATTAAAAGCCTATTATTTAGGATAAGACCAAAGTGTCATTTTAAGAACAACAGAAACAGAGCTGTTCAGTGCCATAGTTCTTTTTCATAGGTGTGTTAGTGAACACTGGATGCAGCTAATGAGCCTGCCGACATTTTTCTTGTAATACTTCAAAAAGAGCAACAACAACAACAAACAAAACCCTGGATTTTTATTTTTCTCCAATAAAACATGACTGGATTGGCTTAGAAGAGCTGTGAGTCTGTATGGCTGTGCCCAGGGTAGAAGGGAAGAAAGATGTCAATATGTGTTTATTGGCTCTGTTTGTGTTTGGTCCGTGCTAGCCTGGAGTGTCATGCACTTTGGTGCTTGTGGCCATTTGAAGACTGGGGAGCCCGGGGCAGGGAAGTCCACGTGTTGGGAGGGCTGTGGTGGCATCCTGGGGTGGTCGCCAGCCCATGTGTGCTTTGGTGCATGTCAGAGCTTTAAAGGAAGTTCTTGACGTCCAACTCCTCCCCATAGTCCGGTTGCAAGGTAAGTATCATTCTGAGCTTCTCAGATCACTGTGAATATATATAAATTAGGTCTGGGGAAAGGTTTTCATTCAGTGTTCTTCTTGAGCATTTTCTTTTCTGAAGCGGCATCATATTATCACTCACTGATTTCTCAGAAGTTGGTTCTGGAAAGAACTCACGGTGTTCTCTAGCTGTTCCTTGCCACAGAGAGCAAGCAAGAATTCGATTAGTCTTCCTCCCAAAGCACTTTTTGTGACTGTGACCCACCCTCAGGCCAAAAACTCAAAGGCACTATACCTCGATATAATTTCTAGGACTTAAATGATCTCATTAAATTCCGATGTTAGATATCATGTTGACATTTGAGGAAATATGATTATTGACAAAATGTAAGCCTGTTATACACTATATCACTTCAAAAGGAGAAAGGCCATTAGGGCATAATTACATCAGAAACAGTATACACATTTGGCTGGTTTATAAACTGTCACTTTCAGAAGTACGAAGACGTATAAAAATTTCCAAAGGTTCCATTATGACCCTATTTCCAACAGTATTCTCTGACAAACTAAATAAATTACTGCATATATTGGACCTTTGAGGCTTGGGGCAAAGAATGGAAAAATTATTTACAAAAGCTTGAAAATATTTAATCACTAGAGGCAGGGGGGCAACAGTGTTTTAATTAGCAGGTCCTCAGGCCATTGGCTGACTGGAGGCTTTCTCAAACAACCACACAAATGCACTGAATAGCTGTTTGCCAGCCTTAGGGTCAGGCCTGAGATGAAACAGATAAGATAATTGGCTCTAATGAAATCCAGAAGGCCTTGGCTTTCTTGTCTGAGCTTGGATTTGAAAAGTGCGTGTGGAAGTGAGGCTTAATTCAAACCAGAACTGAGCTAGGCCCGTTTCTTAGTGACTTTGATATTGTTTGAAGTTCTAAAAGTGTTCGCCACACCACTAGCCTGCTGGGCTGGGCCTCCCTGGTACCCTTAATTACTAAGCTTTATTGCTGACTTTACTACACAGGAAAGGGGCCATTATATGTTCCATCAACATCAGCTCTTCTCAGATTGGAGGAAAGGACAGGGTTAAAGGCCACTGTAGGAAGGCAAAAACTTCACTTTGAGGTAGTCAGATCATTTACCAGTGTTGAATTTCACCGTTATGCCCATACATTCCTTACAACACAGAAGCCCAATTTCCATTTTTTAAACAAGTGATTACTTTTCAAAACATTTTTGTTTGTGCCTGTTTCTTGCAGAAAGAACATTTATTTTTAGGGGCTAAAATGATTGCACCTGATATAGTGAAAAAATTTATATATACAACACCTCCCAATTAATCATCACACCAAAAAGGTCTGGCTGGATTCTGTAATAAGGAGGATTATTATTAATGCCCCTTTGAAGTGGAAATAAGTGAGGAACCCTCCTGTGGTGTGAGAGTTGTCCTGACACCCTGAGGAATAAAGATCCCTCAGGAGACTGTACAAGATTAAAGCCCTGCTTCTAGAGTCTTTCACAAAGAGGCTACACAAAAGGGTTCCTGATCCAGTCCAAAGCCGAGAAGCAAGGAAAATTGAGGTAGTCTCCCTCTTACGGATTGGCTCTAGTGTCACCAGGGAGCCCATCCTCTTGAAGTTTGTTGGTGTTCCTCTTTTGCTCCAATTGAGAAAGATGGTTTATGCATCTTAATGAAGTAATAATTATTCAACCTTTAGCCCTCTATGAGGAGACCTGGACATGCCATAAAAGCCAAGGGGCATGGAATCAGGGCCTATTTCCTGTCTTGTTAATCACTTTTTGGGTAAGAAAGTCATGAATGATCCATCTGACTTTGCTCCTTTTGAAATAAAGTTAATTATTTTTGCATTATTTAAGTAAACTTGACATTAATGTGTTCTAATTTCATGCATGATCCTGGTGACCATTCATCCAATACTCCTTTCTGAGTATTCTTGTGCACAGGCTGGACTGGGCACTAGTTCTCCATAAGGATATGGCTCTACCTACGTAACCATATGGAGAACTCAGGGCAGTCAGTGTTAGGAAGACAAAACGGAGCCTTTACTCCCTAATCTCTCCTAAAAGAAATTAAGGAGGTCCTTGACAGACTTTTGCCAGTGATGAACCTGATACCAGCACACACCAGAAAAAAAGAAAAGAGTCTTTGAATACTCAGCTAATTGACAATATTTGTTTTTTCATTATACACTAGTTTGGGTTAAAAATGTCTCCCCAAAATTCATTTGTTGATGCCCTAACCCCCAGTGCGATGGTATTTGGAGTTGGGATGATGAGGGAAGTAATTAGAGTTAGATGAGGTCGTGAGGGCAGAGCTGTGATCTGATGGGATTAGTGAAGAGACACCATAGAGCTTTCTCTTCTCTCTTTCTCCCCCTGTGAGCATGCACCAAAGAAGGGCCATGTAAGCACATGTGGCACCCTAATCTCAGACTGCTAGGCTCCAGAATTGTGGAAATTTCTGTTTCTATTGCTTAAAGCACCCAGTTTATGGTATTTTGTTATGGCAGCCTGAGCAGGGTTAAGACATCTACCACAAAGATCTTTGGGAGACCAAACAACCCAGTAATGATTCTAAATTTGAGATACCAATAAAAGGATTTTCTACACTACCCTCCGCTAAACACTAGATTCAGGGGATGCTAGCAAGTGTTTCTCAACAATAATAATACCCTCTGATGAAAAAAAATCTCCCCTTGAGGATGAGTAATTTGCAAAAGCAAATTTAAGACTTTAATAATTTTCGGTGTTAAGGAAATCTATCTTATATTAATGCATTGTTTCCTCAAATTACTTAAACATAGAATGCCCCGCTCCTCAATTTATTTCCTCCCAAATAATTACAAATATTATGGAAACTAGCATTCAACAGAACATAGTTTGGAAAATTCTGACATATAGGGTACAAATGGCGTTGTAAACAGTTCATTATTAATGAAATATGATACAAAAGTAAATAAAACACATTGACTCTTACCATTCTCACAAACAATCTAGTTAAAAATAAGTGCAATATATTGCATAACATGTTACATATTATTTATAATATATCACATTATTAGATAAACTGAGCACTTGGGTGACCCATATTCTACAGGTTATCTTCTCCATTTTCCTATGGTTTCATCTGAGTGTTTCTTAGATAGCATAGAGTCATAAAGCCAAAAACGAAAGGAGAAACAGAGAATCAACAAGAGAGGGAAAGGGAAAAGAGGGTCAGTTTTCTTTGATATCACTATTAAATCATCCAATGAATTTTCTTAGGGTAAAGTTACTGCCATTCAAAATTATAGCAAATTGGTTATATTTTACAGTCACTGTATATGTTTTGTTTCAGCTTAAATATGTGCACATATCTCCCAAGCTTACTTTAGATCAGATATGACACATTAAAAACATGGATTTGTTTCTTTTTAACTCTTACAAATAGCAACTAATTGCAGTGTGAACATATAATTGGTTTTATGGTAAATCCATTTATAGACTTACAAAGTTGTAAGACCTCATTTGTTATTCATGACTGTTTTGCTGAGGGAAAAGGGGGGAAATTAGTTTGTCTTTATGTCAATAGGGAGAGCTTTAATTAAGTGAGTATCTTTTGTGATAAGAAAGCACACCTGAAATAAGACGGTAAATGTTAAAACATATTACTTTTCTGGTTGAAAAAAAAAGTGGCTTTGGAAGTGGACCCTGTGGCATCATGGTGTGGCCATGTCATTTTGTTTCTAAAGATAATATTTCTAGATGTACAAATATTCTGAACTTTATTAAACCGCAGCTGTGGTTATCAGATATTTATTCAAGTGATATTACAATTATCAAAACAATAAATCAACGAAGTCCTTAGTCATTTGCTTAAAATGCACTTTCATTTTACTGCATGTATAAGTACTCAACCAATGTCTTTAAGGTGTCCATGTTGGTTGAATTATATAAGTAAAAGAAAAAAAGCCTAAATAAAAACACACAAATAAACAAACAAACAAAAAAAGTATTTTTTCTATCAAAGAATTCAGACAACATGAAATAGTATTATGACAGAGAGACTTTATGACATTTAATAGAGTCAAAAAAAAGAAAAGAAAATACTTTTCTTGAATAATACAAAAGAATGTACCCTTCCTTGGCTAAATTGACCCTCACTCCAATATGCTGCATATGGGATGTGCTTGGGAAACCATGGTGTGGCTGGGTTCCAAATGTGATGCAGACTCGTACTTCTTGTTCTGGGAAAGGCAGATGTGTGACAGTTCTCTCCCCAAAATGACAGTTGAGAGAATTCTTCCATGGAATAAACCTACAAAATGTTTCCATCCATGAATCATCAATAGCTTTTACGTGGACCCAGCATAACAAAGAAGTTTCTCTTTTACCAAAGTTCAAAAGCTCTGCATCTATTGAAGTATATTTTTTGTCCTTAAACATTTTTATACATCGGACAGGTTACTTATAAGATCACACAGGAAATTAGTGTCAGGGCTAGAACAAAAGTTTTAATGTTCCCTCACCATTAATTCAAAATGGGAAACCGAATGAGTGCATTCTCAAGACAAACTTGAATGGATTTAGAAGTATACTGAGAAGAAGCCAATTCTGGTTGCAGTGTTTCAGTTTGCCCAGCAGTGACTTGCCTCTTCTCACACCGGATTTCTACCAGGGGGATCTGTGCTGCAGTGCCTGCCTACAATTTCTTTGGTGCTTTGCTTTATGATTATCTCTTGGTAATTATCATCCTTTATTTGCCTTCCCGTGAAACTGCACTTTTAATTTTCAAAGGGTACATGTAAAAGGTTAAGACCTGGATTTATATGATGTAATTCTTCTGAAATTTTAGTCAGTGTATTGATTTATATTACATCATCCAATCAACTTTTCACAATTCTATTAGCATGGAATGTCTGTAATTCTGTCTTTTAAAATACATTTATGAAAGCAAACAATTTTCCATTTTCTTTCTTTTACGAAAACATCAGCTCAAAGTTGGTTTCCTGAATGCTTAGATTCATTAGACTTTCTTCCTCTTTGATAATACAGGACCAGCCACTCAACAATGCCTTCTTCCTTTCTGGCAGGCAGGTATGCCTGTGGGGAAAATACCATAGAAACTGAGGTTTATTGGAAACTTGTCCCCAGATAAAACTCTCCCTAACATGGCTCCTGAGTGTTACAGAAATGGCATAGCTTTGTTCTGACTGCCTGATCAATGTCTCAATTCAGCCTTTGGAGCTTGAAGCATGTTTCATAAGTAGTGGATGTGCAGAAAGCTGCCTTATAAGTAACTGACCTAATATGGGCTCAACTGTAAGCTAGTTGCTATGTAGGAAAATGCAGAAGTATCCCACAGTCCCCCGAGAGAAGTTTACAGTCCTGGTTGGGAGAGAACATTACTATGAAACAAAGAGAATGAATAAAGCCTGCAGAAAAAGAACACAGGATTGTTAATTCAAGCCTTATAAACAGCCCCCACTTCCTCAGGCATCCAGGGAAGGATAATTTCGTACAACACAGTCATGTTAGCATTACTACTCAGGGGCAGACCCTGTTTTATGGGTCTCAGTCTTGTATAATCATGGGGACTCTCAGAAAAAGAATACAAAGGAAAAAAATTGAAAAATAGTTATAGGGCCTTGGAAAGTGTCTATGTGAATGAGGGGCTCTGGAAATTAAGCTTCACAAGCTTAATAGTAAATATGCCTTGGTTCATATCACCCTAATGCCTTGGACTGCATGATTTTGGAATGAAACAGTGTACAACATATCATGTAATGAGCCTTAGATAAAATTAGTGGCTATGTTAGCTAGTAATGGGAAGTAGAGACATTCTACAAGGGTGGAAAATTTCTTAGAGAAACTGCCCTGACGGAGAATGCTCCTGATATAAAAATTCAACAGGTGTGCATTTTTCGTCCTAGGGCACACACCAAGGAGATCAAAGTAAAGGATTTTTTTTCCTTCTCTTTCCAGTATCTTTTAAGGTAGATTTAAAATGAATGAATGAACAAATGAATGAGTGAATGAACGACTGATTAGAAGGATCCATAAAGGGAAAATAATGACCTCAGTTCAAACAACAAAACAAATCAAAATGGGGGTGGTGAGAGCAACCAATGTTTGCATGGGAAGTACACACTTTTCTTTTGGTTTTGGTGTGAGGAGTCTGCACCTGTTTGTGAAAATGTTCAAAGTCTGGACTGAGGCAAGTCCTTGAGCTGGCCTGGCTCTGACTTTCCTTCTAAGGGGTAGTGTTGCTTTAATATGGTTCACATGTAGGGTGTTTCATCTTAACCAGAGTGACTTATATTAATGAAATGAAAGAAAATATTCTTGACATCCCCAGTCTCTTTTAAAAAATATTAAACATGTCCAGGACTTTTGTATGAATGCATTTATTAAAACAAATGGATACTAGCCCTTTGGCCAACAGATACATGAAAAAGTGCTGAACATCGCTCGGCATCAGGGAAATCCAAATCAAAACCTCAATGAGATACCACCTCACACCAGTCAGAATGGCTAAAATTAACAAGTCAGAAAATGACAGATTTTAGTGAGGATGCAGAGAAAGGGGAACCTCCTATGCTGTTGGTGGGAATGCAAGCTGGTGCAGCCACTCTGGAAAACAGGACAGAGGTTCCTCAAAAAGTTGAAAATAGAGCTACCCTACGACCCAGCAATTGCACTACTGGATATTCACCCCAAAGATACAAATGTAGTGATCTGAAGGGGCACATGCACCCCAATGTTTATAGCAGCAATGTCCACAATAGCCGAACTATGGAAAGAGCCAAGATGTCCATCAACAGATGAATGGATAAAGAAGATGTGGTATATATATACAATGGAATATTATGAAGCCATAAGAAAAAAAAAAAAACACACGAAATCTTGCCATGCAACAACGTGGATGGAACTAGAGGGTATTATGCTAAGCGAAATAAGTCAATCAGAGAAAGACAAGTATCATATGATCTCACTGATATGAGGAATTCTTAATCTCAGGAAACAAACTGAGGGTTGCTGGAGTGGTGGGGGGTGGGAGGGATGGGGTGGCTGGGTGATAGACATTGGGGAGGGTATGTGCTATGGTGAGTGCTGTGAATTGTGTAAGACTGATGAATCACAGACCTTTACCTCTGAAACAAATAATACGTTATATGCTTAAAAAAAAAAAAAAAAGACTTTGAAAGCATAATGTCAAGACTGAGCCAACAGGGCACATTGGCTTTATTGGCTTTATCTTCCATGACCTACTTGTGATGTCAGGTGCTTCTGTCCAGACTTTTCTTCCTGTAACTACCACACTCCTTGGCTTCTGTGGGGTGCCCACCTGGTTCTCCTCCAACCTCCCTGATTTTTCCTGGCTCTCCTTTGTTGACTCCTCTTCTTCTTCCTGCCCCTAAAATCCAGATGTGCCCTGACCCTCTCTTCTATTTGACATAGTCCCCCTTATCCACTCCCATGGCTATACACAAAATAATCCTTAAAGCCATACTGTCCTTCCAAACTTTTTGCTTGACTGCCAGTGGACATCCCACAGACATCTCAAGTTCCACTCTTCTCAGACTGAAGGGCCTTGGAATCCTCTCAGTGACACAAGCACCAGACCCATGGCCATTTCCGTTGTTTTATCTCACAAACTCTAGACTTAACCACCTGCACTCTAGCCTCCATGCTATCAATCAGAAGAATGTTCCCCAAATCAAAAGTCCAACAAGCATTGCTTAAAGCTTTTCAGCACACCCTACACTCCTGCCACAAGATGGCGTGAAGTTCAGTGAATGCGCCATTTTGTCTCGTATGCTCTATCTAGTAGAATCCTTTGAATTCCTTCACATCCAGCTCAAACTTTGTCCCCACAGAGGCATCTCACCCCGTGAGGAGGCTTAACCATTTCCCTTGTTGGCACCACGGTTCCTTGTAGCCACCTTTACCATAACTCTTCCAATCACAGATATTTGTGTATATATCTCTGTCCTACTTTATTGTAAGTGGTTTGAGACAGGAAAAATTTCATTCATATTTATAAGTCTCAATACCTCATGTCACACTTTTCACATAATAGATGCTCAATAAATATTTACTGAGTGTGTAAATAAAAGAAATAAATGGAAAACTTAAAGGCATTCCAAAATAAATGGGTAGGTGACCCTGAGTAGGGTTAAGTCCATTAGGAAAAAAAGAGTTTGGGGTTTCCATACCAATTCTGAAAATTCTAAACAACCATTAAGATCAGACAGTGAGCATCAATTCTAAGGTAATTTATTCTGTGATTTAGACTATTCTTTTGTCTGGCTTCTGAAAATTTGATCCTGAAACCATGATTCTCAAAACATATTAAGGACATCATTATAAATCTGATATTAACCCTCCTTGTGACCTCATTGGAAACAAATTATGTGTCATCCTTACCTTTAAAGTATCTTTGAGAATGTTAAGATTTAAAAATTTAGGTTCTGTTGTGTGATTGGTATTACAAATATAGAACAAATAATTTCAACAGAACTTAAAGCAGCAGAAATATTATTTTCAACTATTAGATTTCATTACTGTACATATGCCTGTCCCTACACAGCACTATTATGTAATTAAATTCCATGGAAATTAAACAAATCAGATGAATAAAATTTTTTTTTGAAAGAGCTAGCCTGCATGAGCAGGGGGAGTGACAGAGTGAGAGAATCATAAGCTGGCTCAATGCCCAGCAGAGAACCCAGTGCAGGGCTCAATCTCATGACCCTGAGATCATGACCTGAACAAAAATCAAGAGTCGTACACTTAACCTACTGAGCCACTCGGGTGCCCCCAGATGAATAGATTTTTTTTCAAAATCAGTTGATTGGATTTTTCTAAGAAGTTACCTATCTGACAAAAACAGGCAAAGAATAATTCACACGTCTGGTTATCTCCGGGGCTTATTGAACTATAATTTATTCAGTTGATTGTGACATTTAGAAAAACCAGAATTAGCCAAGGAAAAAGTTTACTTGCTAGGACCATATTGACATACTTTTAATTCCACTAGTACAAGTTAGCAGTAATCTATTTTGGGGAGACTTTAAAGTCGAGACTACAAAAGTAAAAGTGAATAAAATTTTTATTAAAAAAAAACTTTTTGTCCATTGTTGTGGGCAGATTTCACGAGATCTGTACCAGAAATTTGCCCAATGTGATATAGCCATATGTATTTGGTAAGTCAGGTGGCAACTATATAACACATTCCTGAAAAATGCTTAGCTTCTATCTGCTGGTTGATATGTCATTACACTGCCCTACATTAGCAACTGAAAAACGATAGTTTTATTTTAGATATCTTGGACATATATATATTAAGTAAGTGATATTCTTGTGGGTCTCATGGTAGTGATGATAATCATAATGATGTTGATGCTGGTCATTTAATAAGTACTAAGATTCTTATTGTATCCTACAGCATCAAAAATAATCTATGACACTTCAAGAGTATTATCAATTAGGGAGTGACTGGGTGGCTCACTTGCTTAAGTGGCAGACTCTTGGTTTTGGCTCATGGGTTGTGGGATCAAGCCGTGCATCAGGCTCCACACTCAGCACAGTGTCTGCTTCAGATTCTCTCCCTTTTCCTCTCCCTCCTACTCTGCCCATCCCCAGCCCCCACTCACACACATGCTGTCTTTCTCTCAAATTAATAAATAAAATCTTAAAAAAGTATTATCAATTAGAAAAGGAAATTAGAAGATGGGTCACTACGTGGGTAAAGAAAGTATAGAAATGGCTAAATGAGGACAAATAAAAAAACAGAAGAAAGGAAGTGAGGACAGAGTATAAAGGCTTAAGTATGAAATGCCAAAAGAAAAAAATTAATGGAGGAAAATGTAAAAAGTCCAGTAGAGGAGTAAATAATCAAATTAGGGGTACTTTTTAAAAAATGGATGGGAGTAGGGAGCCACTACAACAAGGAAAAAACAAAAATTGAAAATGCCATTATTTCAACTGCTATAATTTATGGTCATTGACATTATGGCTTTTTTGGTCAGTATATTTTGTCATTGCATTTAAAACCCCAAAGAAGGCAATGTGGTCAATGTCTGTACAAACCAATCAGATCTTGTGATTGTTAAATATTTTGAATATCACCAAAGTTTAAAATAATGCTTTTATAAGGCAATGGGAAAACTGAAGCAATTGGTTGCTAAAGAGATTGGTGTTGGATTTCAGAGGTAGATGGAATTAGCTAGAAGGGATCCTTTAATCCCACCACACTCTACTCTCCAAAGGCAGAATCTAAAGCAAAAGGACATGCCTCCATCACACAGCCAGTGAATTGCAGAGCTAGATTCAAACACAGATTGTCTGACTTCAAGCCCAGGGCTTTTTAAACTAGATTACATACAGCAAATTTTTCTAAATATATGTTCCCCAAAGATCTATCTTGCCCAGCGTTGTGTTATTGTAGAGAAGTTTGAAAGCTTGACTAATTGATTAGTGGCTGTTCTCTGTGAACCTGACATAAATGCACATTTTCTCTATTTAGAGAAAATAGTTGAAATAATTTTTTTTTTAAACCTGGCCCAGTGTCAATGGCCCTACTTTCCTTATTCCTATCATTTTGAGAGATGGTTGTACTCTAAGACTTCACCGTGAGTGCTCCTTTCCTGCTTGTTCTCTGAAGGTACTGTTCATAGTTTATCACACCCACTGTATTTAGAAATGGTGGCCATGCTGAACTTTAACACTCCTTTTCAGCTGCCTGTGGTTTCACCACTTAAATATGTTAAATTTAATTAGGCTGTGGTTGCTAGCCCCTTACTTTTTAGCTTACCATTCTGTCAGTCAATGTTTCCCTTGCTCAGGGTGGGAAGAAAAAAGGGGGAGGGGATTCTAAGCCAAATCCAAGTCCAGCTATCTACCCAAACGGTAGCCGATTCTACTATTGACTCAGTCTGTTTCCCAGCTTCTATAGAACCAAGAGACCTTTGCAGTAGTGGAAACATTCTTTTACTTCTACGCACTGCTGTCTTCCTTGACTTCATGCAGAGAAACATGAGGGGCAAAATAATTGTAAGCATTACAGCCTTTCACTCTAACGACCTTGACTCTGCACTGGGATAAATGTCTAATTACAAAGAATTCAGCACAGACCACATTAGCGGGGCTGATGTTTGCTTTGCACACAGACCAACATCTGTTGTATCTTTGGAGTGGGGCTCTTGGTTAGGGGAACTGAATCCTGCTGTTCTCTTAAAATGCATGTTTTGAAAAGGAGGTACTCTTACAATATTTTTAATCCTGAGAGATATTGCATCATAGGTTCAGGCTTTATAAAGGCTTACAGCCCCCAATAAACAGTTGTAACTGGTTAGATTTTGAATCTAACTAAACTAACCCAAAAATCAGAATCCATTCCTTGAATTAATCCTAAAAATCAGAATGTGTTTTGCAGTTTTGGTCATTATGGTGAACAGACAGAATTGACCACATGGCAGTCTCCTCACCACTCATGGCTACTCCACAGAAACAACCTCCAAAGGGCGTCTGTATGATTGATTGTAGGAATTGTTTAGATACAACTTCTGTTTTTCTTAAACTGAACTTGGGAGTGGGCAAAAAGAGGTGTATTTACAAATGTATTAGCATCTTACCTAATTTCAGTTTATTAGTTTGTAATATAAATGCAGGAAACAGAATTTCATGTGCATTTTCCTTTGAAGTACCACAGCAATTTACTTGTTGTTTTCTATTAACATATTTTTCTAGTTAATATGAACAGTACAGTCTAATGTAACATCAGTGCAGGTACAAAATATTTCTATACAGGGAATCAATTTTCTAGTTTGCCCAGTGTTATAAAACACATTGCCTAATTGCTTAAATTATTCAGAGCCTGAGCTCAGGAACCAGATTGCCTGGTTTCATACCTCAGCTCCTTTACTTACTACTGGCCATTTGACCCTGGGCAAGTTAGTTAAGCCATCTGTGCCTCAATTTTTCACAGCTACAAAATGGGAAAAATTAATAAATTAATAGAAATATTTTTGAGGATTCCGTGTGGAATAGATGAGTTTAAGTAAAGCACTCTTCTGACACAAGCTAAGTGCCATTTGCTCTAATTATTACTATTTTGAAATAGGCTTCCCAAAGTAGTAATAATAAATAGTAGTTATAATAAATACCTAAAGAAAAATTTAGATTAAGTCTTTCTACTATGTACTGTGCTTTTATATTACTTATGATTTTTCAGTAGTAAATATCAACATACATCTAATGATCTAATCAACTAAGTACTTCACCTCTGTATAAGAATTACTATTTATTTTTATCACAACAGTAGCTAAATACAGATTTTCTGGTCTTCTTCTGAATTTTAGGTTTTTTTCTTCTTAGAAAAGGTTCTAAAGAGATTTTTTTTCCTTCGAGAAAGCTTATGCTAATTGACTAAGGACTTGATTTCCAGTTCTTAATGAAAATCACCACAAATACATTTCTGAAAGTTGTCCTTGTTTTTAATAAAGTATAATATATTTTAAAAGTTACATATCACATTGGTGTATCACAGTTCTGTCACAAAAATACAAATTTTCCTGGAAATAAGATGATGAAGAACAATGTAGGGGTCTGAGGCCTCAAAAAAGACTGCCCAAAAGGGACTGTTTTCAGAGGATTTCTCTTCTCCAGGACATCTCCCTGCTCATATTCCTACCTCAAATTAGCTAGAGAAGGGCATCTGAGGCTTTTATAGAACCCATGGGGATGCAGACTGATATATACATAATACACACTTATAATGGGCTGTAAATGAATGTTGATGTAGAATTGTTTTAGGTGAAAGTTTCTTTGTAATGCAAATAACTCACTATATGTGTTATTCATATATCATCATCTTTCATTCAAATTGCTTTCATCCTTATTGAAACTATTCTTTGGGGTAGTGTATGTTCACCAAGTCCAAAGTGCCAGTGATTTTTTTTCTTTTAGCCAGTATCATCCTTCTCAATCTCATAGTAATTCAATATTCTCTTTCTCAAAATCTGTACCCCTTTTGATTTTTACAGCATTGTGGGCTCCTGGATCTCTTTCTGTAATTTTAAGGGCTCATTCTGTTTTGCTTTTTGTTTCTCTTATTCTACCTTCTCCCCAAAAAGTAGAGTACCCAACATTCTGTCTTAAGCTCCTTATATATCTAGGAACTTGATCTAAATAATAGAAGCTTTCATATTCATAATTTGGTTTGCTAATAAGACTATAACTATATTAGAGAAAAGTTGGAAAATGGAGATACACAGAATTCATCACCTATAATTCTTCTCACAAAAGACTGTGTAATGACTTTAGGATGAATATGGCAATTAAAATTTTTCATATTTAATATAAGTATAGTTTCGAGTATATATTAAATCTTAATTTAAATTATGTTCTTCTTGGGAAAATTAAATTGGGATCCTTTTAAGATTTCCAGTATTTGACTGTTGATTCTGGTTGCAAATGGTGATTAAAGAACTTTTTTGTTATTCAGAAGCCATTTTGATGATACCAATGGAAGGTCTTTGCTAGAAAATGTAAAAATAGAGAAAAATACATATACTATTTTCATAGAAATGTATACTTTAAAAATAGCACTCTCTCTTACATAACCACATTTAATACCCTAAACTCTGGAAGGTAGTAGTATTTTCATCCCCATTTAATGAAGGAGAAAACAGAATAGCAAACTCTGCATATTAATAAATGTCTAAGATGATTATAATTTTTAATCTATAATTAATACTGATAAATCTTTTATACTCTAATTATGACAGTAATACTTGTTTATTACAGAGAATATGGAAATAAAGAAAAGTATGAAGAATAAAATAAAAAATATCATTTAGAATCACAGAATCTCAGTGTAATCTGTAGTGATTTTGCATATTTTCTTTATCTTTCACATGTATTTTGACTCCTGCATTTTTAAAGTTGTGTTTTTTTGTTTTTGGGGGGGCTTTGTTTTTTGTTTTTTTAGAGAGAGGAGGGAAGGGCAGAAAGAATCCCAAGCAGGTCCCACACCTCTCTTGGAGCCCAACGCCAGGCTCGATCTCACAACCTTGAGATCGTGACCTGAGCTGAAATCAGGAGTTGGACGCTTAACTGACTAAGCCACCCAGGTACCCCAACATTTAAGTCAACATTATAAGCATTTTTCCTTATGTCCTTAGTTATTCTTTAAAACATAATTAAATTCAAGTTATGACTATAAACCTTTCTATTATTTAGGATTAATTAAAATATAATTTCTAATAGCTATATAATGTTATTGAATCAGTTTTCTAAGGGTGGACAGTGCACTGTCATTATTTAAAATGTTGAGCAGAATTTGGTTTGTCTCCATTAAATCTGGTTCTTTTCTTAAGGAAAAAATTCTGGAAGTTGAATTATCAGTCAACAAATGTGATAAGTTTTTGTTTCTTGATACAAACCACCCAATTGATTTCCAAAAAAGATCCTAAAAATGTGTAACCCCACCAGTAACATATATGAGTACCAATTTCAACTCACTTTTACCAATGTAAAATTTTAGTGTTTAAAAAAAAAAAACCTTTGCGGATCACTAGATTGCATACGTGAAACTAATATTACACTGTATGTTAAGTAAGTGGAATTTGAATAAAAACCTAAATAAATAAATAAACAAAATTTAAGAAATAAAAATAAATCTTTTCTAATTGAGATAAGAGGGAAATGACTTACTTTATAGTTAATTTACATTTCTTTAATAATAAGGTGGATATTTTTTCAAATCTTTAATGAGCATTTATATTAATTCATTACATGCCAATTTTTTAGAAGATTTATTTATTTCAGAGAGAGAGAATGAGAGCACAAGCGGGGTGAGAGGCAGAGGGAGAAGCAGATTCCCTGCGGAGCAGGGAGCCCAACATGGGGCTCCATCCTGGGATTCTGGGATCATGACCTGAGCCGAAGGTAGACACTTAACCCACTGAGCCACCGAGATGTCCCTACACGCCAATTTTTAATAGTAATTTTAAATAACTGTTTGAATTTTTAAGAATATTTAGTTGAATATATGAATCCTTGTATTGGTTGGAATATGGTTGCTTTAAATTTTGGAAATGAGAAAAATTTTTCGTTTGTATTTCATCTTCACCGTCCTCTTTTGTTATAGCTCTACTGGGATCGTATGCTGTAATGTCATGTTTTTTTAACTCAAATCTGTTCCTGGGTATAGCTTTTAACAGTCCTTCTTGCTATCTGTCTCCATGGCCACTGCCTTGGCTAAGGTCTGTATTATTTTCCGGTCACCTCTCATTGCATTCTCGTCTTTTCTTTACATTACTGCTTTTATTTAAAACAAAGGTAGCATACTGTTCTCCACCTTAGTGATCTCTGCTGGATCACTGTTGTCGAACCATGAAGACTGTATGTTCCTTAGAAGTAAATAAATGTCTGGTTATTCACAGTTTCGGTTTACATTTTTCTCTTACCTCTCAGCCTTATCTTTTCCTGTCTCTCTTTGATTCTTCTAAACTCCAGTTTTCAACTCTTCACTCCCATGCCTGTCATAATTCAACTTCATTGAATTTTTACCATTTTCTCTACATGTTATGTCTTCCATGACTGTCACAAACTGTTCCCTTTGTATGAAATTATTTTCTTCAGATGGGTAATTGCTTTTCTTCCCTTAAACTAGTATCTTTTAAGCTGTGAGGTACAACTTGTTAAAAGACCATGAAGTCAATTTTGTGGGTCAATACTGGCATTTTTGATATGGACTGTGGTAGAAAATGTAAAGATGTAAGTATTATTTTATGAAAGTCTTGTTTTAGTTTGTGTGTGGTGTGTGTGTGTGTTTGTTTACAAAGTAAAATGTATTTTTTTGCTCTTGGTTGTGTTTTGAGAATTTTGACACCACTGAGCCACACTGCTTAAGCAAGCCAACTGAAATATCATTTTATCTATAAAGTCTTTCCTCTATATTCTAGGGGCAGTTAATAACTTCCTTTTTCTGTGTCTATATGCATAGCTATATTTTTTAGAGTACTTATTTTGAAATGGGAGAACAAAAATCTATATCTGTATTGGAGAGCTTATCATTTTGAACTGGGGGAAATTTGTTTACAGATCTATTTTACACATATCCTCAAATATAGAGGCTTGTGTTTATACTATGAAATCCAACATCTTGGCAAAGAGATTCAGTGTAGATAGTTAATGAATGCATAGTGGATACATGAGTGAACAAGTGAACAAATCTGTGAATAAGACAACTTTGTCAAAGTCCAGCTTTAGCTTTGTTTTCAAATGGAAATGTGACAAACCAATTTTAAAATATTTATGAAATGTATGCTGAAGTTTTAAAAAAGTAACTTTAATCTTTTCTTTAACATTTTATTTGAGAGAGAGAGCACGTGTGGGAGAAGGGGCAAAGGGAGAAGCAGGCTCCCTGCTGACTTAGGGCTCAATCTCAGGACCCTGAGATCATGACCTGAGCCAAAGGCAGATGCTTAACTTACTGAGCCACTCAGGTGCCATAATCTTTTTGATATGAGCATGTACAACTGCTGTGTAGATGACTGTAGAGGATTTTTTGGTTGTAAAACATGTATGCGCAAAGGAGTATTAGTTTTCAGGCTTTTTATTCATTGGAATCTTGGGTCCTACCAAAGTGTTCAGCCTGTCACTGTATCACTATAGCAACACTCACATGCCACCATAACATCCAGTTTTTTTTAAAAATGAAGATAATTAGTCAGATAGCTAGCTATTTGTGTATATGGAGCAAGACATCTGGATATTTGGAAAAATGGATGACCATCACGTTTTTTACTTCTTATCTTGAATGTTTGTGTATACTTAGAAATTGTTTTCATGCTAATCCAACTGACAATCCATAGTCTGACTCATTGGTGATATGTTATATTTTTGTCATAACTAATAAAATAGCAAATATCATTTACTTTATCCGGCCACCATGGAAAGTCCAAACTTGTTGGTGGAATGAACATTGTGGTTAGAATTGTGCCTGAAAGGGGCACCTGGGTGGCTCAGTTGGTTGAGCGCCCGACTCTTAGTTTAGGCTCAGGTCATGATCTCAGGGTCGTGAGATGGAGCCCCATGTCGGGCTCACGCTCAGCACGGAGTCTGCTTGAGATTGTCTCTCCCTCTCCCTTCCCATCTGCCCTTGCCCCAACTCATGCACACGCATGCTTTCTTTCTCTCTCTCACTCAAATAAAATAAAATTAAATAAATAAATAAACAAATAAATAAATAAATAAAATCTTAAAAAAAAAAAGAATTGTGCCTGAAAATAAGTTTCTGATGAATGTTCACAGCCAGTCTCATTTCTACTATTTCCTATATAATGGGGCATAACATACCTGCTTCCTTTCTAACTCACAGAAACATTGAAGTGATTAATTTGATACATACGATACACCCTCATCTCTTCATAGAATCATAGCATTTAAAAACATAATTTTTCATTCAGTAATGCAGTTAAAAGACAGTGAAATTGTCAGGTTTCTGAGAGCATGGTCTTTGGATTCAGGTAGATCTGGGTTTGAATCCCAGTCATGCCAGTTACTTGCCAAATCAAATTGACAAAAATTTTTTTTTACTTCACTGAGTCTCAGTTTAATTTTCTATAAAATGGGTGAATAAAATATATAATTTCAGGGGCGCCTGGGTGGCTCAGTTGGTTAAGCGACTGCCTTCGGCTCAGGTTATGATCCTGGAGTCCCGGGATCGAGTCCCGCATCGGGCTCCCTGCTCAGCAGGGAGTCTGCTTCTCCCTCGGACCCTCTTCCCTCGTGTGCTCTCTATCTCTCATTCTCTCTCTCTCTCAAATAAATAAATAAAATCTTTAAAAAATAAATACATAAAAAATAAAAAATACATAATTTCAGGTTTATTATAGGAATTCCAGCACTAGAGATAATATAAGCTATGTAACTCTATGCCTGGCATGTGGTGCATTGTCAAAATGGCTGGTTGTTAGAAGAGTTAGCTTGCCTCCACCATAAATGAACTATTTCTTCAGCTTTGGGATAAATCCTAATCCCCTATCATTTTCGATATAAATAAAATTAAAATTTCTTGATCTTGGACTGGTCTCCTGATTGAGGAGATACCCTCACACTGCACTTCAGAACTCCATTCAGTTCCCAAGTTCTTTCCTTCTCTGTTTCTTTCTGGCTATGCCTGAGGGATTTAAATTACTAAATGAGCTTGCCTTTTTTTCTTGTTCATCTTGTATTGTTACGCAATTAAAAGAAAAAAATCTTGATGATGCTGCCCTCCTCAGAAAGGCCACATCAAAAGGTAGAGTTCACCAAAAATAATACACTTTTTCCGAAGACACAAACAGTTCCTTGAAAAGGATGTCATGCTGTAATTTGTTTTGTGAATTCCATAAACCACAGAACATTTACTTACAGTAAAGTTTGACCTTTCTTTTTCCTTCTTTTTATGTCTACAAAGCTTCATCTTCTCTTCTTTTGAGAACAAATATAAAAGCTAACATTCTCTTTAAAGGGTGTGTGTGTGTGTGTGTGTGTGTGTATACACACATATCCTAGATTGGATTTTATTAGAATATTGAGTTTAATTTTTAGCTAGGGTCTTTTGACTTAATGCAATCATATTTTATGGAATGCAATCACTTGTGCAAAGACCAAAGAGAGGCCCATTTGAAACTTTACAAAAAGAATATTCTGTGCTCATAAGGTGATGGGAAATACAATATGTGCACTAAGCTCCACATTGCACCCCACTGAAAGCAGAGAAATCCCTATGACTGATTTGATGGTAGTAAAATCTCTTTAGGGATTTTTTGGATAAAGAAAGTAATAACAAGAAATAGGCACATAATTAAGTTTCCAAGATGCACGTGTCACTAGCATCTTATTGTCCCTCTGGAGGAGAAATTTACTATTGACTTAGGTAGACATTTTTCCTGCTATGAGCCCATAAAAAAAAAAAATCAGCCTTTCTAAGTTCTCTAAACAATCCTCTGCTATTTGAGTTATAAAAACATTTTACTGTCATTTGTATTCTATTTTCCACTCATTATGGCAATGTTTTACAACCACCAGGTTGCTATAGAAATGAAAATAAACAAAGATTTAGAAAGATACATGATGCAGGGGCTTGTTCTGCCTCTCTTGCCCAAATATGTGGATTGTGTTCTCTAAATATATTTTCTTCCTCAGTTGTCCAGTTGGTCTTTACGAAGGAAACAAAATTGAAAAATCTGTGGTCTGATATATGTAAAAATTTTTTCCAAAGTCTTCTTAAATTATGTTCGTGTCCTAAGAACAAATTGGTCTAAGAGAAGAGAGAAGAAATTAGAAAAATAAAAGAGAAAAAAAGGAAGGGAAGAGGGAAGAAAAGATGAAAGGAAGAGGGAGAATAGGGTAGGCATAAGAGAAGTTAGAGCTTAAAGTCTGCTGTAGGTGATCGTGGTAACCATAAATTGCAATTTTGCAGGGATTCAAGAAGGAATCCATAGTTCTAGGGAATTACCCTAGAGAAGATCTTGGTCCTTTCTGTTTTGGCTCAGCTTTGGTTACTTAGGACTCAGTCCTTTGTTCAATGGGTAGTGGCAGAGCCCTAGCTTTTACAAATTTGGAAGCACTGATTTAGTAATACTTATGAAATTAACACATAAGATCATCTGTGAGTTACTAGACCCCCATTTGGAATCATAATAAAATATTTCTTGAAAACCAGTGTTGCAAAATAATAGCCACAGTTTTAGCATATTAAAATACACAGCATTTATATACTTTCATAGTGACTGGGAAGGGACATATATAAACATACGTGCATTTCATTTTGTATTTCAAAGCAAAAGAAGGTTTATTTCAATAAAATTTTAATATTAGCTCTTAAATGACTTCTAGAAACTCCAAACTAATCATGTCTCAGAGTTTCCTAATTCTGCTTTGTTAATTTTTCTAGACTAAGTCTTAAAATAGAGTTCAACAAAAGCAAAATCTATTAATTCCATTACTACTCTGTTTCTGTATGGTAATTACATAAGATTCACTTTATCCATTTTGATACACTAGCATTATAATTTTGCCCAGCTTGCTGTGCCTGAGTATAGGATTTTACCTAGGAAGCCAGCATCATTCCATACACAGAGGAATAGAAAATATAATACCATGAATATAATAACATGACCTTCACTGACAGTGTCCCAAAACCAGGAAGAGCTACTCCTTTTTTTTTTTTTAAGATTTTATTTATTTGACACTGAGAGACACAGGGAGAGAGAGAACATAAGCAGAAGAAGTGGGAGAGGGAGAAACAGACTTCCTGCTGAGCAGGGAGCCTGATGCGGGGCTCGGGGCTCCATGCAGTGCTCGATGCAGGGCTTGGTGCAGGGCTCGGTGCAGGGCTCAGTGCAGGGCTCGGTGCAGGGCTTGGGGCTCGATCCCAGGACCCTGGGATCACGACCTGAGCCAAAGGCAGATGCTTAACGACTGAGCCACCCAGGCGCCCCAGGAAGAGCTACTCTTGAGAAAGATTTTCCTCCCAACTCTGAGTTCAGAGACACATTGAGTAATATCTCTAAATTAGTAAGAATTATTACTGCCCATATGACACATCTTAGGTAAGGAAAGTCCCTTAGTCCCTTCAAGTCTTCATTCTTTTTTTTTTTAATGCCAGAATTCTAAAATTAGCATTAGTATTTTAATATACTAAAGAAATATAAACTTACTAAATGTCACATTTAAAGCTCTAATTAAAAGAATAAATGTTATGGACTAGGAATATATGAATATTATTGTATTAAGGACACATACACACATATTTAGTTAGAATGTACAGATTCCTGTTAGAATATATTGTGAGATATTATGATATACACACACATTTAAATGAAGTAATATGAGGTCTTAGACCTATTATTATGCTTTTAAAAGTGATGTTCATACATAGTTTTCTTATTCTCATCAAGGATTCATTCTTTTAAAACCACAGTACTATAATTAACATTTTAATGTAGCAAAATAATATAAACAAACTAAATTTCATATTAGAACTCCAAACTTTTTAAAAAAGTGATAATTCTGCTGTAGTAATATAACTCATAAATACTTTTTTTAAAAAGTGTAGTGGTTTCTTGACTCTAGAGTCCAGAGTACTCAAAGGAGAGAGACACTTCAGAATTGACCCAAAAGGATAAGGGTGAATAAATGAGTATGTAACACAGATTTTGTTCAGAAAGGATGTTGAGCTTCAGGCAGTGGTTCTTCTTTTTTCCGGTTTTGTTGAGATATAATTGACATATAACATTGTATAAATTTAAGGTATACAGTGTAATGATTTGATATATGTGTAAATTGCCAAATGATTACCACAATAAGATTAGTTAACATCCATCATCTCACAGTTAAAATTTCTTCCCTTTTGGTGAAAACTCTTAAGATGTTCTCTCTTAGCAACCTTCAAATATGCAATACAGTACTGTTAACTATAATCCTTATGTTGTACTTTACATCACTTATTTATTTATCGTATTTATCTTACATCTATTTATCTTAGAACTGGAAGTTTGTACTTTTCAGCCACCTTCACCTAATTCCCTCATCCTCCAAACAGGTAATGGTTTTTCTTACCAAATGCAAAAGAAAGAGAATAAGAAGGTGAGAAAAATGTTTTTTTGATGTAGTAGTTCTGAGACATAAAAAATCGTATTTTGTGAGAACTGCATGTGACTTCGGAGACCATCTAAGTGAAGCTCCCTCTACTCCCATTTTTTTTTTTGTTGAAGAAACTAATAGTTGAGGAAAGACAGTTTACTAAGGTCATACATTTAGGAACGGGCAAGAACAGAAACCAGATTGTTATTGAGTTGGTTGTCCATCGATCTTCCTACTTCGTTACAATTGTACACTGAAGCTAGATAATTCAATTTTGAGATGGTACACAGGGTAAAACATTGCAGAATTTGCCCCCCCCTTTTTTTATTTATGAGAGAGAGAGAGAGTACACAAGCAGCAGGGAGGAGCAGAGGGAGAAGCAGACTCCCTGCCAAGCAGAGAGCCTGATGTGGGTGGGACTCGATCCCAGGACCCCAGGATCATGACCTGAGCTGAAGGCAGACGGGTAACGAACTGAGGCATCCAGGCACACTGGTCCCCCTTTTTTAAGGCTTTTGTAGAAACCCCACCTTTCCCCTTCTCCCTCTCTTTCATGCAGTGTTCTAGTGCTCATCAAAGCAAGATGGTTAGGGAATAATGCCTTTGCACTGGCAGAATTCCTATTTAAATGCTTAATTTGTACAAATACAAAAGAACTAGACACTGAGAAACATACCTAAATCGATCAACAAAAATAGGTTAAGATAAAAGGAAATTAATATTGTGCAAAATTATTGAGACAAAAAACCATATAGACCCAAGAGAGGAAAATAGAACATTATATGAAGAAATAGAATCCACATCATGTACACACTACATCTTCTGAAATTGTGAAGACTTTTTATCCCCTCTTTTCCTCTTTTTCTCATTAGTATAATGTCTAGATTAAAAATTAATTAAATGGGTTTTTGCCCATATTCTTATAATTATCATCCCTATTCTGTTTTTATGCTTGGACAGTTTTGTAACCAGCCGGCCAAGAGAGGAAAGTGGGATGATCTGATGATTACACTCAAAGTAAAAGCTCATATACAATTAAATGACAAAAGAAATGTAGATGGCCTTTTACTAAAAGAAGCATTTCAAACATATTTGTGAAATGAGCAGAGGCTGAATAAGGGTGAAAACATGAAAAACCAGAGAGGTTATCATTTGGCATTCTATTCAACAATTTATTGAGTACCCACCATGTGGGAAGTACGATTTAAGTCCCTCAGATACATCTTTCAACAAAGAGGCAAACAGTTTCTTCCCTTGGGGAGCTTGCGTCTAGTGGGGAGAATCAGAGATAATAAAATACAGAGTGAACATAATACATAGGTAAATCATGTATCACTTTGGAAGATAGTAAGTGTTATGGGGGAAAAAAGAGCAGGATAAAAGACTTAGGAATGATAGAGGTGGGGTAGGTGTGGGGAAGAGTATCAGGGAAAGGTCTTACTGCCTTTTGTTCATGATACCTGAGCAAAGATTTGAGGGAGGTGAGGGAGTTAGCCATCTGGAAAGAGCACTCCAGGCAGAGGGAGTAGCCAGTGTAAAAATCCTGATGACCAGAGTCCATCTAGCCTATTTGTGAATAGAGTCCGGGTGGACTGTTGTAAGAGATGGGATCAGATTGATGCTGGGCAGCCTCATTGTGCAGACTTGTGGGCCCTTAAACAACCTTTACTTTTACCCTGAGAAAAATGATTGGGATCTGATATGCTAAACATATCAACCTGGCTGCTGTCTTGAGAATGGGAGTACAGAGTAGGCAAAAGAGATACTAGGGGTACCTCCTAGGAGGCTATAGCTCTAATTAAAATAAGAGGTGTTGGCACAGGCCAAGGTGATGACAAAGGAGGTGTTGAGATGTGGTAAGTTTCCGGATATAGTTTGAATGTGTAGACAACAGGTTTTCCTACTGGCCTGGAGATGGAGGTAAGAGAAAGGGAACTGCTGAAGATGGAAAATTGAGGCAATAAAGAAAACAGAAGGCAGACAATATATGTGTGTGAGTGTGTTTCTGTTGGGTGTGTGAGGAGATGCAGGGTGGAATTTAAGGAAGAAGAGCAGGACTTACTGAAGTTGGTACTGGTGGGTCTGGGAGATACCACCAGTATACTTGGTGTGCTTAGAGCTCCCAGAGCTGACCTTCTTCCACAAATATCCATGATATCCCTTCCCTTGGTGCATCCCCTGAAGGGGGCTGGTCTAGTGATGAGTGAGGTGCTGAGGGACATCCTGAAGCACCGGCCACCACAATCACTGCCTAGAATCTGTTTAGCAGCTGTTCCTTGATATGCTGCCTTCATCACTTGTCCAAGCATGAACTGCTATGAAGAGTTTTCCTTGGGAGCATCCTTCTCCTGAACTTCATGCACAAATGTATACAGATGGCTGAAAAAGTGTGCACACTGTAATGTGCATTTTGTTTTTGTAAGAAAAATCTGAAAGGAACAGAAGTCCTTGTACCATTTGAAAATGTGCAGTTTTATAATCTGATGCTTTTAAGTGGGGACTTAACAATTAAAATACAAAGAGAAGTGTAGGCTTGGATTTTCACCTATAATTCATATTTACATGATTATAATATGCCATTATAAATTACATAGGGAATTAGAATCTGCTGTCTCAGAGGTCAAAAAGACCTCATAATTCTAAAAGATACTTTAAAATACTTAGCTCAATTGATGAGGACAGAAATGATATAAATCAGATCATGTCACTGTTCTACTCAAAACTTTCCAGTTTCCTTTCTTGTTCAGAATGAAATCCAAAGTCCTTACAATGGCCTATGAGGCCCCATATGAACTGGCTTTATGCTACCTTTCTGACCCCATTTCCAACCATCTTTCCTTTATTCATTTTACATCAGCCATAATTGCTTCCTTGTGAATACACCAAAGACCCTCCCACTTCAGGTTCTTGCATTTACTATTCCCATAGGCCAGGGTTTTTTCCACATAATTCACTTGACCTACCTCCTCACTTAACACAGTGCAGCTTTATTCCACTGTCACTAGCTCAGAGCTGCTTTCTCTACGGATCCATATTTAACTTGCACCACCTCCCATGACTCTATGTTTATTTTTCACTGAAACCCTTTCTTACAAGCTTCCTTGTGTATTTATACACTGTCTTTCTCCTCTATTAGAATGTAAACTCGATGAAGGCAGGAGATCAGGGACTTTGTTTGCTATAAACCCTGCCTACCATAGTGCCTGGAATATCCCAGGAGGTTGGTAAAGATTTGTTGAGTGAAGAAAGTGAATTGAATGAACTGTGTGATGCACTTAGCCTCCAGTCAACTTTCCAGTTCTTGAAACTCTTGCCACTACCATCTCACGGCCCCTGGTTTCCTCAACATCAAGCTTTCCTGGTCCTCTTTCAGACAGGGCTGGGAACTGCATGCCTTTATAGCCTTCTCTGCTACTGCTACCCCATATGTACCACATGCTCCAGTTATATCAAAGTATTTGTCACAAGTCTCCATGCCCTTTTAAATGCCCACAACCTTGCCCTTGTTAGTCCATCTGCCTGAACTGCCCTCCCTACTTTTTTCTTCCTGCCAACCTCTTACGCTAATGTCCAAATTCACTTTTCATGTTCTTTCTTCTGTAGGAGTTTCTTCATACTGTCTTCATCCCTGTCTCTTGGTACATTGTGACTGAATTTGTGCCATGCCATACTGCAAAAACATGTTTCCTTCTAAGTTATGAACTCCTTTAGGGCAGAACTACAGTTTGTTCGTATCTTTGAATCCCAGCACAGTCCCAGTGCCTCTCATACAACAGGGGTTTAATAAGTGACTTCTGAATGTCTACAAAACTATTGATGACTGTATAGATTATAAAGCTTTGAAATGCTTTAAATTTTGAGTTTAAGGCTGAAGAATCAAGTCTTTTGTTTTTCCCAAAGCCAAAGCTGTGCTCCCCTGCACTGAGCATGCCACGTGAGTGGGTAGCGTCGTATATGTTTACTTCACACACACCTCGGTGGGATCATGGGAAACCACTAGTGTGACTCAGCTTAAATAAAACACATGCTTCAGTGTCAGTGCAATCAATTCTTTGACCGTTGACTAGTGATGAAATAAATCTGGAGATCTGATTCTAACTGGGGAGGTTCTGAATTAGAATCACATTTCACAGAAATAAATCCAAAACGGGATTCTTTTCTCCTATGACAGAATCTCCAGTGGTCAGTTGGAGATGAGAAAGCAGATATGCTATCATTATTGCTTTAGTAGTTTGTTTTCTAGCAAAGAAATACACATACAAATCATCAGGTGCTTGGACTCTATCATTCTCCTATGATACATATACTACTTTGGTCCTATGCTTCTCTGTTTCTTTGGTTTACTTCCTTGATTTAGAGAAGTACATTCTTAAGTAAGTTATTCAGAAAGGGTGTCTTGGAATTAAATTTCTGAGTCCTTATGTGTCTTAAATTATTTTTATTTAACATACTTGAATACTAGCATGTAATAGCTGGAAGCAGAATTAGAGTTTAAAAATCATTTCCCTCAGAATGTGAGGATATTCACTGTTGCTGATTAGGACTCTGATGTCAGTCTCCTTCTTGATCTCTTTTGAGGATGACTTTTTTCTTTATTAAGGATCCCTGGGGAGTTGAAGTTTCATGAGAATATGTCTAAGAGTGTATATATGTTTTTGTTCATAAGGTTTTGCATCAGTTGGAGTTACCAAATATGTAGCCTTGAGTCATTTTTCAATTCCTAAGAATTATCTTCTGTTATTAGTTGAAAATTTCCTCCCCACTTTCTCCGCATTCTTAGGGACCCTGTTGTTCAAAGATAGGACTTTTGGATTAATCCTTTTTGTCTCATATTTTCCCACTTATATTTGTCTATTTGCTTCCTTTTAGGAGGAATCACTTTAATTTTATTTTTTCAGAGCTTCTATTATTTTATGCAATTGTAGTTTTTATCTTTAAGTACTTCCCTTTTCTTTGATGTTCCTCTTTCATATCAGCATGTCTGTATTTTAAAAGATAAAATATTTTTCTGAGTCTCTTTGAGGCTATTATTTCTATTGCCTGAACTATCTCTGTTTTTTTCAGAGTTATTTATATTTATTTTAATCTTTTTTTTTCTTTATACTGCTGGTTCTCCTTATATGCCAGGAAATTTCTGCTTTGCCATTGATATTTATGAAAGTAGTAACTGGTGTCAGATTTTTCCCTGTGGTTGTACAAATGGGTCAAATGGGAGCTCTGTGTCAGGGGGTGTGGGATGGAGTATGTGGACCGCTAAACCCCACTTTGGGGTTAGCATTCCAGAAGATGGCTCATGGTCTCTGAATCTCCCTAAATGACAAAATAAGGAAGACTGTATTTGGGGGCAACAGTATCCACACTAGAAGCTTTGGCTTTCTCCAGACACCTCCTTTTCTTAAGAGAATCATCTGAATGTTCTGCCTGGGATTAAACACTGGTTGTGGGCAGAGAGAGGGAAGGTGATTAAGGTGTTGAGATATAGTTATGGTCTTCTTAACCAACTAACATTTCATTAATCTCTTGTTTTCAGTCTTGACTCTTCCTACACCATACATGTTTCTTTACTGGAGTTCCACTGGGTGGGAGTGTCTCCCATTTCTTCTATGGTCCCATGAGAGTGTGTGCAGGGTGCCAGCTTTTGTTTATTTCAATTTTTTCAGTATGTACCTAGTCAATTTCCCTCTTCTAGAAATTTGTTTAAAAAAATCTCTGTTTGTTGGGGTGCCTGGGTGGCTCAGACAGTCAAGCGTCTGACTCTTGATTTCAGCTCAGGTCATAATCTCAGAGTCTTGAGATCCAGTCCTGAGTCCAGCCCTGAGTACAGCCCAGCATCAGGCTCTGCGCTCAGTGGGAGTCTGCTTGAGATTCTCTCTCTCCCTCTCCCCCTCTACCCTTCAAACTTGCACTCTCTCTCTCTCTCTCTCAAATAAATATATCTTTTCTAAAAAAATCTCTGTAAACATCTCTTCCATCCTCTTTTGTTGTCATAAATTATTTTTTTGTATTCTGATGCTTGGTAACATTTTATCTTAAAATACTATTGAATTTCCAGGAAAGTTGTAAGAATAGCACAGAGTTCCTATATGGCCTACACTCAGTTTCCCCTGATGTTATAAATTTACATAACAATCATATAATTATCAAAATTAAGAAATTAGTTTTTGTACAATACTGTTAGCTAGGCCACTGATTTTGAATGAGACTGCTGTTTGTCCACTAATGTCCTTTTCCTCTTGTAGGATCCAATCTGGAGTCTTACACTGCACTTAGATGTCATGTCTCCTTAGTCTCCTCCAATCTGTAGCAATTGCTTAGTCTTTCCTTATTTTTTCCTGGCCGTGACTTTTAAGTATACTGGTCAGTTATTTTGTCCAATGTCCTTCAATTTAGGTTTGCCTGATGTTTTCTCATTATTAGATTAGATTAACCTTTCTCATGTATCATATCAGGGACTATTGATGTTGATATGTCTTATCACAAGAGATGTTAACCTTGATCACTTTATTATGGTGGTATCTGCAGGTTTCTTCATTTTAAAGTTCCTGGTTTTTTTTTTTTCCTTTACAATATCTTGGGGAAGATACTTTGGAAGATATTATGCAAACAACAACTTTCTTCTCAAACTATTGCCCAGTAATTTCAGCATCCTTCCATGGCCCTTGTCTGTACCAATTATTTCTGTCTTATTCGAATGGTGATTTTCTATTTCCCTCAATTCTTCTATACTTATTAGTTGAAATTTTTCTGTAAGGCAGAGCTATTTCTTCTCCATTCCATTATTTTTTAATCTCTCTGTGGACACACAGATACTTACTTGACTCTATTGATTATAATCCAATACTGTCATTAGTTATAGTCCTCAAATTGTCACACATTTGGCTATTGGGAGCTCTTTGACATTAGGTCATATGACCTATTGACATGTCCTTATCTTTATTTGAGCATTTCATTGTTTTCTATCACCATAACCTGTTCAAAAATAGCTTGTGTTTCCCCTGACACAGTCTTGGAATCAACCACTTCTCCAAGGATCCTTGGATCCTTTTATTGGAGATTGATATTAGAAAACAAGATCTGGGTACTAATGGTGCTCTTTGCTACTGGACTGTCATTGATTTTGGGAAATACATACTAACCCATGCACACACACATACACACACACCTGAAGTTATTTCTATGACTGTTTGCCTGATATATATTTAAAACCATGAATTCATATATGTATTCTTATGCTTTCCTGTCGGTAGGATATTGGGAAAGATGACAGACAAACACGTATGCTTTGTTTGCTATCTTTAACCAGAAAACCTGATAGTTCGGATAAAATTTTAAATGAATGCCTTTGAGGATTTGTTCTATTTAAGAAAAATTACAGTTTTTCCCACTTACATTTTACCCAAATGTGTTTTTTAATCTTTCAGACATGATAGACCTTTTGAATTAATCAGTCTACACTGGCATAAACAGAAGAGTACAAACACTTCATGTACATTGCTGAAATAATTGCCACAATAAAGAGATCTGTGGTGTCTTAGTTTCATCAGTGTATCAGAGAACTGAGCATGAAAGACTTTGAAGTCAACAATAGGAATATAAAGACTCAGTTCAAAATTTAGCATGTCTTTAAGGCAAAAGAGTTTGTAACATAGTAGATACTCATTATATACTTGTTGAAATAAGTGAGTGAACCTTACCAGTACCACTGTTAAGCATCTGTTACCATGTATTTCTTCAGTACACAGCTTATATTGTAGCACAGCATCACAACTCTTAGAATTATGCATCGTTAATGCATTCAACAAATGTCTACCACTCAGACACAATTCTGGGCATGTATTTTTTTTCCCATTTTCCGTTTTTCTTAATTTTTGGAGTAAATTCAAGTGTATAGGATTAGTCCTGCAAAACAGAGCATTTGAAATGTGTGAAATTGCAAAAACCATTTTTGTGAATTCAGGAATGATGTACATAACAAAAGTAGTGTTTTCTTCAGATGGAAACTAGCAGATTCTTTATATTTGGAGATATGTGGATAAATAGATATAATTCTCCCATAAGTTGGTAAGATGTCTTTATTAACAAAATAGTTGCATTGAAATGAAACCTATTCCATTCCATGCAAATTTCTATTTTTAGTAATAGTAAAAAAATTAATAGTAAAAAATTTTTTACTATTTTTTCCTAAAGTAAGAGTAATTTTCTTTCATTTTGGCAAAAATGGTTGTTTAAAAAATGTTTTGATGGGGTGAATTGTTTGTGTCTCATTCTTTCATAGTGTATACCTTCATTTAATGGAATATGTCATCTAGTACCTTCCTATGAAAATATTTGTGAGAGATCCTATTTTATTTTTTTAAGATTTTATTTTATTTTTTTAAGATTTTATTATTTATTTGATATAGAGCACGCAGGCACACAAGCAGAGGGAGTGGCAGGCAGAGCAAGAGGGAGAAGCAGGTTCCCTGCTGAGCAGGCCGCCAGTCACAGGGCTTGATCCCAGTATCCTGAGATCATGACTTGAGCTGAAGGCAGACACTTAACCAACTGAGCCACCCAGGCGCCCCTATTTTATTTTTTTTTAAGATTTTATTTATTTATTTGAGAGAGAGAGAGCACAAGCTGGGGAGAGGGGCAGAGAGAGAGGGAGAAGCAAACTCCATGCTGAGGAGGGAGCTGGACACGGGTCTCCATCCCTGGACCCCGAGATCATGACCTGAGCTGAAGGCAGATGCTTAACTGACTGAGCCACCCAGAAGCCCCAAGATTTTATTTTTTTTTAATAATCTCTACACCCAATATGGGTCTCAAACTCACAACCCCAAGATCAAGGGTCACATACTCTACCAACTGAGCCAGCAAGGTGCCCCCTGCCCCACCTTTTTTTTTAAGATTTTGAGATACTATTTTTTTAAGAGTTTGAAAGTCTGAAACTTGATTATTGTACTCTCAATGTTGATTGGCAGTTTGGATGGATAGGAGATTCTAAATTTGGAAAAGTTTCCCAAGTGACATAATCAACATGGTGACACAGGTTGTTCCTGACTTTGCTCCCCCTCACAAGAACAACTAACAAGTATTGAAGGAAAAGACACCACTGAGAGAATTCTAGAACATGGGGGTAAAGCTGAAGCAACCCCCTCACCACAAAGACCAAGAAAACTGCATTAGAAGAGTAAGAAAAGTGGCTACACATTGACCACATTCCTCTTAACCCAGGCTGGCACATCACCACACAGAGAGGTCTCCCCCAAGCCTCTGGTTCCTCCAGTGGGAAAAGAGAACCTAGAGGGGACAACACCCCAGCACTGTGGATTATTTTGCAGGAGCCCCTACTCTGATCTCACACCACAAGGAAACCTGTGGGGCTCAACCACGGAGAATCTGACTGTGGTAGAGAAAGGAGGGTCTTGGCAACAACCAGCACACAGATTTGGGCAGCCCATGTTCATACCTGCAGTACCCAAGTAGTAATCCCAACCAGTGGTTTTGCTCATCTGCAGAACCAAGTCAGGAGTACACTCTGACCAGAGAACATTGTGTGCAGATCTACCTGATTCAGATCCTCAAAGGAGTTTTGTGGGCCCTAGAGCCAGGTTTGCCCAGGCTCAGACAATGAGTTGAATTGCAGTCCCACCCACTGTGGAAAGTGTCTTCTGGCCCCATCTGACCAGAAGGGCTGGAGACAGTTCCTGGAAGCTGTGGCCCAAAGGTATTCAACCTAAGAGGCAGGCAGGCAGAGCTGATTGCCACCAAAGCAAAGCCAGTACCAGAAGTGGAGCTTTCCCCTGCCATACACAGATAGGAAGATAGATTAATTCATAGCCAGGGCTAAGGGTATCTCCTAGACCTTCCCAAAAGACAGAGCCTATCTGGAAAACTGAAAGTTGTCTGGAGCCACCCTGGCCCCTTCCACTGCCACCCAGGCAAGGGAACTGAGATAGCTCCACCTACTCTAGAGAGTGTCTTTCTGTCCTATCTGACCAGAAGAGCTGAAGACAACTCCTGGAGACTGTTCAGCACAGTGGTACTTAAACCATGAGGTGGGTCAGCAGAGATGATAGTCTGCATAGCAAAGCCAGCGGCCGTGTATGATCAGGAATTTTGGGGTTGCCGATTGGCTTATGTTAAGACAACAAAGAGTTTTGTACTTGGCTTTCAAGCTGCTTTTCCTTCTGCACCCTTGTGGGGAACATAATTCTATCTCCACTCATAGCTGAATGCAGTCTTCAGCCTGTTTGGCCAGGGAACCTAACCAGAGCACATGGGAAATTGCATAGCCCATTCAACAGCCCAAGGTACAGCACTTGAACATGTGGCACTTGAGCATGGCCTGTGGCTTCCCCATCTGCAGAGCAAAACTGGTAGACTCAACTAACCAGGGAAAACTCTGGCTTGATTCTGTAACTGAACACATGTCCATCCGCCTGAGGCACAGCAAAGTCAATCACTGATATATCAGGTATGCAGAAAGGAAAGGATTTACTTTAGAGGCAGCCAAATGAGGAGATGGGTATGACAGGGCAAGCCTCAAGTCCACTCCCTGAGGGGGAGAGAACAAGTTTCTTTTTATAATTATTGGGGTTAAGATCACACACATGTTGATTTATTTTTTAAAAACATTTTATTTTTTTATTTGAGAGCGAGTGCACATGAGTTGGGGGGAAGGCAGAGGGAGAGGGAGAAACAGACTCTCTGCTGAGTGGGGAGCCTGACACGGGGCTCGATCCCAGGACCCTGGGATTATGACCTGAGCTGAAGACAGACACTTAACTGACTGAGCCACCTGGGTGCCCCAAAACACATATTGACTTAAAAGGGCAAGGAATTTATGACTATTCATAAGAAAAGATGGAGCAGGCACACTGAGCAAACACATATGTAACATACATCCCATGTTCACTTTGGGTGATACTTAACATCAGGACAGGGCAAAATTCAGCTCTTTGACATCTTAGGACAAGGAGAAGGAGTTATGGTTATGCTCTGAGAGCTCTTATAAACTGGAAAGGGTTTTGGGTTCATTATCTTAGGTAAGGTTGCAGGGCCTAATTTGTTCATAGGCTGGAATCTTATCAGTTGACATTGAGTCCAGGCTTCTACAGAGACACCTAGTGTATTTTTAGTGGGGTCTGAGCACAATAGCTAACTAGGGGGAAACAGTTCTCTGAAACCCAAGCTCTAAATTTTCTGCCAGTTCCAACCTCATTAACCCTCATTAACCCTATGGGGCACAGTTTCAGTTCAGATCACCAAACAAGCTATACAGGCCCTTATTCTCGTTTCCTTGCCAGGGCAAGGAAACTAATTCATAGCCTCATCTGTTTCTGAATATAGTATTCAGTCCCAACCATTCTAGTAAGCCTGACTAGAGAATCCAGGCAACTGTGGAGTTTATCTTATAGCCTTACTTGGGTAGGGAACCAAGCAGCAGTCTTACCCGGCTGTTCTCAGCCAGTGGCACACCTCCCCATCCCTATCCTTAGAGCTCAAAAAGTTGCCTTGCCCCAAAAATAGACCATAATAGCAGACCCCAACTGCCCAAGGACATTACCAGTTGACACACCCACAGACCCAAACTGAGCTTACTGGTGAAGAACTGTCTGCCAAAGCAAACCAGTAAAGTCTGAGAGAGGAGGATCATTACTCACATATGCAGATACCAACATAAGCAGTCAAGGGTCACAAAAAATCCAAGTAAATGTGATACTACCAAAGGAAAGTTATAAACCTCCAATAATTTTCTCTCTAAAGAAATGGAGATCTACGAAGTGCCAGATAGAGAATTCAGAATAATCCTTTTATGGAGGGTTAGTGAACTACAAGAAAACACAGACAACTTCAAGAAATTAGGGAAAAAATTCATGAACAAAATGAGGAAATAACCATCAAAAAAAAAAAAATCCTAGAATTGAAAAACACAACAACTGAACTGAAAAATTCAATAGAGAGTTTCAAAAGTAGACTCCACATTGCAGAAGAAAGAATAAGTGACCTGAAGAATGGGGTATTGGAAATTACTCAGAGGTGCAAAAAAGAATGAAAAAAAATGAAGAAAGCCAATAAGAATTATGGGACACAATGAAAAGAAACAATGTTCGGGCGCCTGGGTGGCTCAGTTGGTTAATCGACTGCCTTCGGCTCAGGTCATAATCCTGGAGTCCCGGGATCGAGTCCCACATCGGGCTCCCTGCTTGACGGGGAGTCTGCTTCTCCCTCTGACCCTCTTCCCTCTCGTGCTCTCTATCTCTCATTCTCTCTCTCTCAAATAAATAAATAAAAAATCTTTAAAAAAAAAAAGAAAAGAAACAATGTTCACATTATGGGAATTTGAGAAAGAGAAGAGAAAGTGAAGGGGACAGAAATATATTTAAAATAATAAAGGCTGAAAATGTTCCAAACCTGGGGAAAGAAGTGGACATCCAGATTCATGAGGCCCAAAGGACCCCAAATTGGTTGAACACAAATAGGGATAAACTGAAATATATTGTAAGTAAACCGTCAAAAGTCAAAAACAAAGAGTTTTAAGAACAGCAAGAGAAGAGAGAAGTTCCATACAAGAGAACCCCCATAAGATTATCAGTGGATTTTTCAAGAGAAACTTTTCAAGCCAGAAGAGAAGGGGACAACATATTCAAAATATTGAGAGAAAGTAACTATCAACCAGGAATTCTATACCTGGTAAAGCGGTCATTCAGAAACAAAGGGGAGATAAAGATGCATCTGAACAAACAAAAACTAAGGGAGTTCATTACCATCAGAACTGCCTTACAAGAAATGCTTAAGGGAATTCTTTGAGTAGGAGTAAAAGAACATTAATTGACAACATAAAAACATTAAAAGGTAATATAACCTCATTGGTAATGGTAAATATATAGCCAAAGTTAGATTCTGCAATATGTTAATAGTGGCACACTCACAACGCTAGTTTAAAAGTTAAAGAAAAAAAGAACATAGTAAAAATAACCAAAATTACAATAATCTATTATTAGTTACACAATATATTTAAAAAATGTAAATTATAACAGCAATAACCTAAAATTGAGGGAGAAGAGAAATAAAAGTGTTAATTTTATGAAATCTATTGAAGTTAAGTTGTTATTGGTTTAAAATAGGATGTTAGAAGTTTAAGATATTTTATGTAAACCTCCTAGTAACTGCAAAGGAAAATCTTATAGTAATTGCACAAAAGAACACAATAAAGAAGTCAAAGGATACTGATACCAAAAGACATCAAAACAGAAAAAGACAGCAGGATGAAAAACAAGGAACAGTGGATCTACAAAACAACCAGAAAACAATGAACAAAATGGCAATAGTATGACTTATCAATAATTACCTTAAACATGGATGATATGTATGAAGGAGATTAAGAGATACAGACTTCCAGTTTTAAAATAAAAAAAATCATGGTGATGAAAAGCACACCATAGGGGATATAGTCAATAATACTGTAATACACTTATTGTGGTGAACATTTCCTAATGTACGTAATGGTTGAATCACTATGTTGTACACTTGAAACTAATTTAATATTCTATGTCAACTATGCTCAGTTAAATTTTTTTATTTAAAAAAATAATTAAACATAATGATTAAATTACCTAATTAAAATACATAGAATGGCTGAATAAAAAAAAAGAAGAAAAAGATCCAGCAATATTCTGCCTAAAAGAGACTCACTGTAGCTTTAAAGACACACATAGACTGAGAGTGAAATAATAGAAAAAATATTTTAAGCAAATGGTAACCATAAAAAAGCAGGAGTAGTTATATCAGACAAAATAGACTTTAAAGTGAAAATGGCAAAAAGAGACAAAGAAGGTCACTATGTAATGATAAGGTGATCAGTACATCAAGAGGATAGAATAATTATAAATCTTTATGTGTCCATCATTAGATAGCCTAAATATATAAATCACAAACTACCAGAGCAAAAAGGAGAAATAAATGGTAATTCAGTAATAGCTGAGGACTTTAAATACCCCACTCTTAACAATAGATAGATCATGCAGACAGAATCAATAGGGAAAGAGCAGACTTGAACAATGCTATAGACCAAATGGATGTAACAGATGTATACAGAACATCCTATCCAATAACAACAGAATACACATTCTTCTGAAGGCCACAGGGAACATTTTCCAGGATAGACCATACATTAGACCACATATAAGTCAGCAAATTCAAGAAGATTAAAATCATACCAAGTATCTTCTTTGACCACAATGGCATGAAACTAGAAATTAATAACAAGAAGAAACCTGGAAAATTCATGAACACATGGAAATTAAACAACACTGTCCTGAACAATGAGTGGATCAAAGAAGAAATTAATGGGGGAAATAAAAAGTTTTCTTCAGACAAATGAAAATGGAAACAACATATCAGGCTTTGCAGGATGCAGCACGAGCAGTTCTAAAGGAAATTTATAGCAATAAACATCTACATTAAGAAGCAAGAAAGATACCAAATAAGCCTACCTAACTCTATACCTTAAGGAACTAGAAAAAGAACAAACTTAGCCCAAAATTAGCAGAATGAAAGAAATAATAAAGATTGGAGAAGAAATAAATGAAATAGAGAACAAGGCAGAGGATCACAGAGGAAGGGAGGGAAAAATGAAACAAGACGAAACCAGAGAGGGAGACAAACATAAGAGACTCTTAATCTCAAGAAACAAACTGAGGGTTGCTGGAGTGGTGGGGGGTGGGAGCGATGGGGTGGCTGGGTGATGGACACTGGGGAGGGTATGTGCTATGGTGAGCACTGTGAATTGTGTTAAGACTGATGAATCACAGATTTGGACCCCTGAAACAAATAATACATTATATGTTAATTAAAAAATAATAGAAAAGGTTAACCAAAGTAAGAGTTACTTCTTTGAAAAGATAAACGAAATTGACAAACATATAGCTAGACCAAGGAAAAAAGAGAAAAGACCCAAATCAACAAAATTATAAGTGCAAAAGGAGACATTAAAACTGACATCACAGGGGCGTCTGGGTGGCCCAGCTGGTTAAGCGTCCACCTTCATCTCAGGTCATGATCCCAGGGTCCTGTTCAGTAGGGAACCTGCTTCTCCCTCTCCTTCTGCCTGCTGCTCTCCCTGCTTGTGCTCCCTCTCTCTGTAAAATAAATAAATAAAATCTTTTTTTTAAAAGATCTAATCAGTGAATTCAGTAAAGTTGCAAGATACAAAATTAACATACAAAAATCAGTACCATATTCTATACACTAACAATGAATTTTCTGAAAAAGAAATAAAACAATCCCATTTACAACAGTGTCAAAAATAATAAAATACCATATATAGATTCAGTGCAATCTCTATCAAGATTCCAATGGCATTTTTTACAGAGATAGAAAAAAACACACTCTAAAAAAGAGATAGAAAAAACCACAAAAGACCCCAAAGAGTCAAAGAAATCATGAGAAAGAACAAAGCAGGAAGCATCAAACTTCCTGATTTCAAGCTATACTATAAAGCTATATTCATCAAAACAGTATGGTACTGGTGCATGCGTATGCACACACATGCACACACACAAAAATAGAACAATGGGACAGAATGCAGAGCCCAGAAATAAGCCCAAGCATAAAGAGTCAACGAATATTTGAGACAGGAGCCAAGAATACTCAGTGAAGAAAGAACAGTCTCTTCAGTAAATGGTGCTGTGATAATTGGGTATTCACACATAAAATAATGAAACTGAACCCATATCTTATACTAGTTACAAAATTAACTTGAAATGGCTTAAAGACTTAAAATTTAAGTCCTGAAACCATGAAACCCTGAGAAGGAAGCATAGGAATAAAGCTTCTTAACATGGGCCCTGGTAATGATTACTTGGATATGATATCTAAAGTGCAAGCAACAAAATAAAAAGTAAGTGTGACTATGTCAAGCTAAAAAGATTCTGCACAGCAAAAGAAACCATCAACAAAATGAAAAAACCTATGGAATGGGAAAAATATTTGCAAATCATATATCTTATAAGGGGTTAATATCCAAAATATATAAAGAACTTATACAACTCAAAAAACAAAACAAAACACACCCCAGGTTTTAAAAATTCCAAAGGACCTGAATAGACATTTTCTAAAGAAGATATACATAAGACCAACAGGTACATGAAATGATGCTCAAGATCACTAATCATTAGGGAAATGCAAATTAATACCACAGTGAAATATCACCTGAGGTCTGTTAGATGGTCATCATAAAAAAGATAAGAGATGACAAATGTTGGCCTGGGCGTGGAGAAAACAGAAACTTTATGCACTATTGGTAGAATTGTATATTGGTGCAGCCACAATGGAAAACAGTATGGAGAATCCTCAGAAAATTAAACTGAGAACTATCCTATGATCTACCATTTCCACTTCTGAGACTATATCCTCAGGAAATGAAAACACTAACTGGAAAGGAATCTGCACCCTCATGTCCGTAGAAGCATTATTTATTATAGTCAGGACATAGAAACTACCCAAGTGTTCATGTGGATGAATGGATAAAGAAACTGTGGTGTGTATATATAATGGAATATTACTTGGCCATAAAAAAGAGGAAATCCTACCATTTTCAACAACATGCATGGACTTTAAAGGTGTTATGCTAAATGAGTGAAATAAGATAGACAAAGAAAGACAAATACTGTATGAATTCACTTATATATGGAATCTAAAAAACAAAACTAAAAAAACAAGACAAACTCAGAAAAAGAGATCAGACTTGTGGTTATCAGAGGCTGATTGTAGGGGCAAGGGGAATTGGAGAAAGGTGATCAAAGGTACAAACTAATAGAAGATAAATAAGTAGTAGGAATGTAATGTATAACATGATAACTGTAGCTAACACTGCTGTATGATATATTGGGAAATATTATGAAAGTTAATCCTAAGAATTCTTATCATGAGAATTCTTTCTTCTTTTTCCTTTTATTTTATCTAGATGAAAAGGATGTTGGCTGAACCTATTGTGGTAATCACTTCACAATATGTATAAGTCAAACCACTATGCTAGACACCTTAACTAATACAGTGCTTTATGTCAATTATTTCTCAATGAGACTGGGAAAAAAGAAAAAAAAATCCTTAGAATTTTCTTTGTATGTTGACTTCCTAAATGGGTTCCTTAATTGTCGCATCTAGTTCTGTCAACTTTCCATGTCTCTGTTTTGTGTTGTACTTTATGAGAGAACTTGTCAACTTTATCTTTTAAACAATCTATTCTGTTTTGTTTGTTGTTTCCTCTTTTAATAGCACCCACTTTTCATTTTCCAAATGTACTATTTTATATCTTTGAGGGTAATCCTCATTTTGGTAATTGTAGTGTCTTCCCTGAATTTTCTCTGGTTTTCTGAGTTCCCTTTTGTTTGTATGTTAGTTTTGTTATCTTTTATCCTAGAAATTTTCTTCAAATAGTCCTTCATATTTGAGAAAAGGGCACTGAGAAGATAAGTGGGAACTCTGTATGGTGAGTGGGGCTTTTGAGTGGTACATTCACTATGGGAAGACTGAGGAAAAAACCTGACTCTTGGTCTGAGTGACTCACAAGTGTCATTCTCTCTAGGTATTTTCTCTTCGGTCCATTTGTTTCTCCAGGAAAAAAGTCAACTTGCTTTTTGTAGCTTCCTCTCTGCAGACACTTAGACTTCTGTTTTAATGTTCCCCTCTGTAGATCATCTCCATGTTTGTCATATTTTCAAATTGGCAATCCCTGTCTCCTTTACTATCTTTGTCCTTCAAAAATATATACATATATGTTTAATATCCATATGTAGATAGAAGCCCTTTTGGAGAAGATAGTGAGCTGTGCCTTGAAGGATGTTTACCCTTCAATCAATCTTACAAATGTAGACTAATGATGGAGAAAAGAAGAGGAGGGGGGAGAAACTTTCCAAAGAGAGGGAAAGGAGATGGAAAATTGGTTACTATGATGCATGTGATTGGATGACAGCTTGGTTCAGTCATCTACCTCCATATTCTCCTAAGAGTATTATTTGTTTTCAAAGGGAATACATAGTATTAATCATACTAAACAGATGGAGTTCCTTGATAAAACAGTCTTGATTCCTTGAGACAATTTAGTCCAATATATAATATCCCAGATACATATATCACATGGTATTTCACTTATATGAAAAGTAGTGAATCGGTAATATATAATACTTTTATGAAAATTATAATGTAAGTGTTGGTATTGGGAAGGAAGAGGATTCAAGATATCTCTCCTGATAATGTAGTTGTATTAGAGATTCTTAATTTTATTGAAGAATAAAATAATGAAACTGTACATAGTAAACAAAATTAGGTTTTCACTTAATTTCACTGGTGGGCTAATTCAGATGTGAGTGGCTTTCCAATTGTTAAAAAGACTACCATGGAAGTCACTTACATGGACATTTATGAGTTTGAAGTATTGAGATTTTATACTTTTATAACAGTAGTGGAGTTATGAAAAACATTTCATTCATTTATGAGTTTCAAATAAGTATTTTTTGTTTTATAACTTCAACAACTTCTTGTTTAAATTTTTAAGTGTAGAACTAATATGTGGTCACTTTAAAAATTTAAGAAATTTGCAAACAAAAAACAAAAAGAACTTAATTTTGTCACTATTTAAAGGATAGCAATTTTAATATTTAGTTCAGTTATTTCTCTAAAACACACAACAGAGAACTTATCACTTTTTAAATTTGCTATTGTGTACAGTTTCCCCATCTTTTTAAATAGTCCTTGGAAATTTGAATGTTAATATTGGCACATTGGTCTCGAAGCCTACATTAATTTTTTAAATTTTATTTTACAAAGCCCAGTAGCATCTATTAGTCATTTTCTTTCAAATCCAGCACTGGGGAAAAGGGGTTGGGGCAAGCAGAGAAGGCTGAAGAGGTAAATGCTGAAGTGTCTGAGTGGGGCCAGCAGGGGTTGCTGTCATGGATGAGGCTGCCACATTCCTGGTGTCTCTGACCTTGGACTCACTTAACATTATAGTCTGGATTCTATTAAAGGAATTTTGTGTTTTTCCTTTGCAAGATTTACCCCCTACCATGACAAATATTTAAAAATGTTTTTTTTTTTTAAGTTAGAAAAGCAACTTTTTCTCAAAAGAAATTTATAGTTCAAATTTACACCAAGTTCTCACTAACTGGAGCAAGCCGGGTTTTCACTAAAGCTTAGACTTTCCTCTGTAAAACATTAGTCACTCCCTTGGAAGAAGCACTTTTTTATAGGCAGTGGGATAAAACAGCCACAGATGTGCATGTAATATGATGGGCTTTAGAATGTACCTGCAAAGCATTTTTTTTTTAATTTAGAGGGAAAAAAAGATGAAAGAAAAAAGACTGAATTGGGATGCTAAAATAACAGTGATTCACTATTAAGGAAATGATAAGTTTTTGATCCATTCAAATAGTGTTTTCTTTTCCCCTTTTCTTTATTCTTGGGAAGTTCTTGAGGATGTGCCAAGTCATTTTCATTGCACAGTTTTTAAAGATATTCACCATTCCCATGTGTAACTGGTTGTTTTTTTACTGTGCAGGACTGTAGTGACGCCTGTGGCCAAAGAGTTTGATCCAGACATGGTCCTAGTTTCTGCTGGATTTGATGCATTAGAAGGCCATGCCCCTCCTCTGGGGGGGTACAAAGTAACAGCAAAATGTGAGTATATCTTTTAGAAATTTATGATATGCTAAGATATAATAACATCTTTTAGGTCTTTAAAATAGATAGCACCTTTTACATGTGTCTAGTAAACTTAGGTAAGACTTTTGAAAATAATTCAGATTGTGTTTATTGCTATTAATCTCTCTGTAGATATTTGCCCTTAAGAAAAACAAAGTTAAATTGTTTCCTTTGGTAGACTTGATGGGGCATTTCAGAACCTTTATGTTTTTCAGGAGTCTCGTTTTCCTATTTAAAAGCAGAAGTGATAGGACTTCTGTTTAAAATATGTTAAATGACATCAGAGGTCATGAGTCTAGAAAAGCTCCTGGGCTTTTTGAAAAGAGAATGGAAGTCACTGTTTTTATTCCATTGTACATGTGGTAAAAAAAAAAATAGCTCTTTCCTAATAATGCTATGGTCTTCTAGTTTGAATACAGAAGTGTAGTTCCCTTTGCTCAGAGGCTCTGTACGTTCCTATGGACAGTGCTCAGGTTCTCTACTGGTCTTCTGCTGTGTTGCAAAGGTTAACTCTTTGGCTGTGTTCCTTAGCAACTAGACACCAGATGAACAAATGAATTTTGTGTTATACTGCATTTGAATAATGTGACCTAATGGAATCTAGCTAGAAAGAGGCTTTCTTCAAGAATAATTCCCATGCTCTCTGAGTATGAAAATAAGGCATATGTATAGTCCACGCATACAAATGTATGCTGGTACTCTGGATATATATAAAAAAGAAGGAAAAAAGCAGAATTGCACAAAGAATCCACTATTGTATATTTTAGTGGGGGTTGGAAACAAATCAAAACAACCCAAATAGTTTTAAGTGAGAGAGATGAGTTTAGAGCAAGTGTGTTCTATTAATTTGAAAAGAACCAAAGAACCAGCATCATGCCAACCTTTGTTTTTAGTTGGCTTCTCATGTGAGAGAGTTTTCTGTACTCTTAATTGTTCCAGTAATATTGTTAGGTAGTAACTATTTTTAACTTCTATTATTTACCCAGGGTTTTTGATGCCTTGTCTATTGAAAACATATTGAAAGAGGCAACTCCACAAACACAAACAAAACATAATAATTCACAAGTTTGTAAAATTAGTGTTTGGTTTTATCATATGTCTTTATGATCCCTTTTCTTTCTTCATGGAATTCCACTCAAGTGGAAGTCTATCTTCCCACTGCAGATAAACCTCATTAGCATCAAGACTGGTGAAGAGTTTAGTCTAAATAAAGAAAAAAAAAAAAAGACCTTGTACTCCAAGTTGATATACACCCAAACAATGGAAAACACATAGAGCAAAGACAGATATCTAGAAAAGGTGTTCCTTGCCATTAAGTATAAGAATCTCCCTTGGGAAGGAGGAATGTCTGTATTTGGGTCTTTCTTCCTGCCAAGAGGGCAAATTGTAATGAGTCTATCTATTTCTCAGAACTAACTGGAAGGAACTAATCTTTTTGTTTGTTTGTTCATTTTTTTATTATGTTAATCACCTTTTTTGCCAAGTGGAGTTCAAATACCAAATGTTATCTTGGAAGGTAGAATAGAACATAGTAATAGCATGGTTTCTTTTAGTCATAGACTTAAGATACATGGTTTCTACTCCTTTTAGCTTTAATACAATGCACCAAGACCTTTATTATGTTGTGTTCCTTTATCCATTTGGGGGGAAGCTCTTCATTGCTCATGATAAATTTGTCTATAATCTCTCCAGCTCCTCACCCCTCCTTATCTGTTTTCCCTTCTTGTGTCTTTTCTACTCAACAAACCGTGTTTCCTTACAAAGTCACTTGTTTCCTAAGAAAAATAGACATAAATTTTAACTGATTTAATAATTGGCCCTTTCTTGAGTACCTACAGGTTAGGGAAAAGATACGCAATGAGGAAAGGAATCTTAGAGCTCAAGAGATTATAGTAGAGACTACCCAAAACAGTTCACATATTGCATAGATGAGAAAACTAGTTTATTTTACCATCTGAAATAATTGGGGTTAAAATAAAAGTACTTATTCTGAATTTATATTTAGATAAAATTGCATGAGGTTTTCACTGGATTTTTTCCACTAAAGAGAAAAATGTTTCATAAAATGCTTGAGAACAGAGTGCTTGGACGCATACTGTAGAGGCCATTTTGGTGCCCTAGACCCTTAACTCCCCAAGCACAGTCTGTGATAGACACTGACTAGTCCCATGATACTTAAATGAAAAACCACAGAGCATCATATCTGGGCAAGTGTTTGTATATATCATCTCATGTAGGCCTGAGTTTGCCAACCATATTTTCTAGAGATGCTGCCATAACTGGATAGAGGTTAGGATTACCAGACAGCTGTATAACTATACAAATAGCTCACCCCTGGGCCTCTTTGTTCTTTTTCTAACCACGTGGCAGATGCATTTATGTTGCTTTGGTCTGTAAATTCTCAACAGGCAGTTAATATTGGGCCTTCACTGTCCTATGCCAGAAGTCATCCTCCATTTCAGAGGAGTCTCAGAATAGGCTGGAAATGGGCTAAAACCTACAGTAAAAAGTAGGTAGAAATTACAGAAACAAATTCGTAACCTAATGTTTTCCCATTTCATCTAAAGTCACCCTTGCTCCAAGTAGAATGTCCAAGGATTTTAGAGAGTGGTTTTGAAGATACTGTGTCAGAGATGCTAAAATTTTACTGTCTTAGCACATTGAATAAATCTTTTAAAATAATTCTGTTTAATAGCCCTAAAAATAAAAGATAAATTAAGTCAAAACAACTAGTGTTTTCATTTTCATTTGTATTTAGGTATCTAATTTATCTGATTTTTTTTAAAGAATTGTTTGATGCTATGACAAAAATTTCAGTGCAAACATAGAGTTGATTTAAATTAAAGTTGATTCTTCGCTAGTACTATTTTTCTTCCTTTCTTCTCTCATTTCTTTACATATTAATTATTCTCTACAACAAAAATATTCATATTTGGGCTGAAGTTTTAAATAAATCGTCTGAATTAGTTATTTAAAATCTATCCTGTTTTTTCAATTAACCACCAGGATTAAGGCCCACACTGAAAGGATTAAGTATCTTTATGTCCTACCCTAAACACTACATCAAACTTTGCCATGAAGTTATCAGTGTATCTTTTTAAAATACCCTCATTCAGATCTAAATATCTTCAGGTTATAGTTTAAGAAGGTTGGCATGACAGTTAAGTGCCATGTTCCAACAATAAAATTAAACAAAATTGATTCATCATATTGCAGCACCCCCTGGGTTTACAGTGTTGTCAACATTAATAAAAAGAGTTTCTTCAGTTCAAATTAATTTGCAGAAAAATATGTTTTCTTCCTTTTCAACACTTCTATACGTTCTCTCCTTTCATTGGCTTCACATAGTAAACTATGTGCAAATTTCTTTTATCGTATGAATAATAATTTTCCTTTCTTTGCAATAATTCAAAAGTCATTGTGAGATGATAGCCAAAAGTCTGATTAAAAAATATATGATCTTTTTTTGAACAGAGAGTATTTTGTAGCCTTTGAGATAGTAACTATTTCCCTCAGCAGATAAATAAATGTTATTTTGACAAGTAAAGAACAACCATTAGTTGACAGAAAAAACCAAATAACGTATCTTAGTCTTGAATTACCATCTTCTTTTTGCTAAAATGTTTTATCCTTTTTAGTGATCCTCTTTTATCCCACTGTGACAGGGAGAGAGCACTCTTTTGAGGCAGATACCTGTATAAATGAATTCGTACTTAGCTTTAAGTTTTTCCTGAGGAAGTACAAAAATTCCTTGATTAGTCAGTCCTCCAAAAATAAGTTTCTAGGAAGTTGAGTGTTAAACCAGTCAACAAATAAGTGCCAACAAATAAACTTGTTAAGTATATGAGGTTATGTTGGTCTACTTCATCAGCTTATGATGGATGTATGTGCTTCCTCCCTCTGTATAGAGAGTGTATGGCTCAAAATATCTTCTGTCTGCACATTTTATTTGTCCACAGAGTTGAAGGCAGACAGAACCAGAATTAATTGCATTTTGGTGAAGTTGGCTTTTTTCTTTTTCTCTCACTGATGATTCTAGCCCTATCTTAATATGTCCATGGTTATCCTCTGTTTCTAATTTTCTCCCCTAGAAAGAACTTGATCACATTCACTTGTATGTTTTATTTATTACCTAATTATATACTTTTTTAAAGTGAGTATATTTCAGCTAATGTGATAGTTCTTTTTGACAGTTGAATCTTTTATTATTTATCTGTAATTGTGGAATCAATGCTTTATCTTTTCCTGATAGAATTTTAGGCCATAGCAAACAGGCATGGAGAAAAGAAATGTCTGGAAGAAATTTACCAAATACCATTTCATGAAGGACCAACCTCAAGCTTGAACTGTTTCAGTTCTTTTAGATTAGGGTGGAAACTGGGGGGATATTATACACAATTGATTACCCAAAGTATCTTCCCATCCAGCTACCATCAGATTAACTTCTCTTATACATTTCTGTGCTGTGTCCTCAGAAGCTAGAACACTGCCTGGCACATTTTCTAAATAACTTATTTTTTTTTTAATGAGTCAAGCTAGATGAACCCATTGTCTTTTAAGCAAGTCAGATGCTTTCTTCCATATATTTGATGCTTCTTAAACTGGATTTCATGATTATTTTTTTTGTAATTACTATCCCCCATCACTGCACTTCTTTCCAAGGCTTAGCATATTCATATCTCCTGTAATATTTTAATTAACATAAACCTGTGTTTCTGACAATGGTCCCTTGTGCAACATTTCCCTTTAATAGAAATAGTATTGAAAAGAATGTAAATATTAAAGAGGGAGTCATGGTTTCCTTGTAGCAATGGGCCTTGGACAAAAACACTGAGTTCCCACTAGAATCTAGATAGTAAAATAACTCATTTCATTTCTGTTCAGAAAAGCAGGACAGTGGGAGAGTGAATCCTTTAAATAATAAACTTGAAATAAAGATGAAAATTTAAAGGAGAGTACAGAATAGCTCATTTTGTGGTCAGAAGATCTGTGTTCAAGTCTCAACTTTGTCCCTCACTAATTTTGTAATCAAATTAGTTTCCTAATCAGAAAAAAAAAGTGGGAGATTAGGGAGATAAAAATTATACCTGCAACATAAGGAATAAGTCATTAGGCGTTGTGAGTTAAAAGTTTTGAATTTTATTGTTAATATCGTTTCAACAATTCTAAACATTCAACAAAGGTCTTAGATGATGTATTTGAACTCAAAATATACAACACAAATATTGTAACTTGTTGGAAAATGTTTGAGATTCTTATTTGAACAAAATGGAAAGAGGATAGCCAGAAGTCCTAGAAAGCTGTGCAAGATTCTAGATAAATAGTAGTGGATGGTCCCTTCAATTAAAAGTCAGGTTGGTAAGGTAAGTCCCAACATCTTTTTTCTATATCCATATACATTCCTTTATTGTAATAAATTTGGGGTTAATTGGAATAAATGGCAAACTTTTAAAAGAAAATAACATGTTGTTATTTTGTGATGAGGATAACTTGGGTTCTACCTGCCTAAAATCTGTGCCGTTTGTTTTGGTATATTGAGGTGTGCTTGGATTATGACATTATTAATACACTGATCCAGAATAAGGTATCCAGTGATGCATTTTTAGCAACTGAACTATCTGAAATACAGTTGAAAATCAGAAAATAAACAGCACTTCTGAAATGCAAAAATAGATGCAGAAATCCCATTTATAAATATATAGACCCACCTTCTTGTTTCTTACTAAGATTTGTGCTTAATTTGTTACATTTTAACTAGTGTACTTGATTGTCTAATTTTAACACCTGCAGAAGATTTAAGGAACTGTTTGGTAGCAGAGGTAGATGAATGGATCGTAGGCATACTTCTATCTCTGAAGTTCTTAAATTTGGGTCCACAGACCTCCCAGGAGTCCGTGGGTAGAATTCATGGGGCTCATGAGCTTGGATGAAAAAAATTACATAACTATTTTTTAGTAAAACAATTACTTGCCCTTTTACTTGCCCCTTATTAGCTGTGTGAATTTAAGAAGGTATTTCTTTTCATTATAAATATAGGAAACAAACCATAACAACACCAACAGAAATGATAGCTGTTTTCATATCACTTTATTGTTGTGTAGATAGTTCCAATGATCAATTACTCTCATCATTACTTTGAAGTGATAGTATATATCAGACCTCCTGCTCAATTAGTTATTTGATGCATTAATATAGAATTACATGCATTATACCATGACTTTCCCCCATATTTTGGTACTTTCAATATAGTAGTTTCCTTTGTTACTGTGTATTTATTTTATGTATTTAAAAACATTCTGAGAAGGGATCCATAGGCTCTACTTGGAACACACACACACATACACATACACAGACACACACACACACACACACACACACACACAGTCTTTACTTTGAGGCAAAGTATAGTTTGTTTGTTTGTTTGTTTTTGCTAATTTGCTTCTCACATTATACCTGGCGTCGATATTCTGTTATATATAGTTCATCTCTGAAGCAACCCTGAAAAAAATACTGAGTATTCTGGTTTTCCAAAAATTTCTTACCTGTAAAATAAACTACATATATGTCTCACATTGCAAGATCGTCATGTCTTGTAGCTGGAAGGTAACAGATGTTGTAAATAATTACTAAGCTTCACATCAGTAATCTGTATATTAGTATGTCTTCCTTTTAGAGAGAATAAACTAATGCAGTCTGGGAATTCAGAAATTTTGGTTAAAATTATACACCCATTTTCAAATTTTTAAAAACTTTTGGGTGATTTAAAAGATGAAGAGTAATAAAAAGAATTATGTAACAAATTCATTGGTTCTTCTACTGCTCAGAATTGGCAGCAGCCAAATATTTTCATCATATTTGTTCCAAGACTTTTGTTTGTAAAAGAAATAGAACTTGCAGATGAATGTGAGCTCCGCTTTAATCGCTGCCCTATTCCCCTTCACCTCTAACTACTGTCATAATTTGTGTTCTTTCCAGTACACACACACACACACACACACACACACACATTATACAATAATGTTTTAGTGAGAATGGTTTTAGATTTGCCATATATTGCAAAGGTAAGCATTATCATTCTGTTCATATAGTTTATGGAACTTGCGTATTTTTCCTTTTAAAATTGTTTTGACATACACTCATGAATATTTTTATATCCTTTTAATTTCTGTGTATTAGGCCATTATGGACACATACCATCATGTATTTTATCTATTCTCCCATTAATGGATCTTCAAGATGTTTCTAGATTTTCACTATTATAAGCAATGTTGAAGTGAATATCCTTTCACAAATCTTTTATCTGACACTGACTTTTTTTAGTCGGGTTGGAGTTCTGTTTCTTTTTCAGTATGTAGCAGTATGTAGCACTTGGGTGCTCCTGGCTGGTTCAGTTCAACATGTGACTCTTGATCTCGGGGGTCATGAGTTTGAGACCTATCTTGGGCACAGAGATGACTTAAAAAATTATATGGCAGTATGTAGCACTTATAAACATGGAGGGAGATAGCTAAAGAAGGAAAGGATTCTTCTACCTTCCTTAACTATTCCTCAAACCATTATCTACATCCCTTGTCTTTCACATACACCCAAACAACTAATCTTGCTTCTTCTCTTTACCGTTTTATACTTTATATATCATACCCTTTCCTTTGCAGTTAAAATTGGCAGAGAGGCTGTTGTTGTGTACTAATACACTTCAAGTCTAATTTGAACTTTAAGGGAAAAAATGGACTAGAAGTCATGCAATAAATAAAATATTATTTTCAGGTGTTTTCCAACAGTACTTTAGAAATTAAACTTAAGTTTAAAAGGTGGGATTTTCTACTCAAAGCTAACCCAATTGGCTATCCTATCAGTGACTGTGGAGAGCACTATGGCCCTGAAGTTGAAAACACAATCTGGTCATGTAGTAGATGAATCATAATCCTGGCCTGGGCCCTTAGAATGACCACAGAAATGTCACTCAACCTCTTGAAGATTGTTTTCTTGACTGGAAAGGGACATTAATTTCATCTTGGCAGTGTTGTTGGTAGTAGATGATAGAGTAGTACCTGCTGGCAGTCTTTGAGTTTTTACTCTGTGGTAGGCACTATACTCACTACTCTGCATTATCTCATTTCATTTTTATGATTAAATGGGGATAAATATAGAAAGCATACTGTTTTGTATTTTTGTATTCTTTGATCTTCTTATTACCCTGAAATCACTGAAGATGATTTAGCAGTCATTTATTTCTAAATTTTTTAAAAAGTGACAGAAAAATTAAGTGACTTGCTCAAAGACATGGAACTGAAGAATAACAAAACCACAACTTGATCTCATGTCTTTTAACTTCTAGCTTAACATACTTTCTACTTGACTCAACAAGTTATTAAAAATATCCCAAATAAATGAGTAGGGTTTTTAATTGCTGTAGAGGCTTTTTCTGAAGTATGCAAATACAGAAAATAAAAGGAAATTTTCCCAACAATGAATTTCTTATTTGTATACAATTTTCCAAGTCATAAAAGTAAGCAGAGCTTTCCAAATATATGGGAGCTTACCAGTTTGTAGATAATATTTGCTATTTTTCATGGAACATTCTGCATAAGAATTAGTCAGGGACTTAGTCTTTGGCTCAAAATTCCCACATACCAGTCTCTTTGTTGTACTCATAAGCAAACACATGGCCCCCTGCAAAGAGGGAGAAGTGGATTTACAGGAGATTTATATTCATAAATGTCTTAGGCAACACAGTTCCTTATAACAGTCAACATAAAGAAGTAACATAGCTAATTAAGAGGAAAAATTTCAGCATATTAAAAAAATATCAGTTTTGGGAATGATTTTATTTTGAAATGACAGCCAGAAGATTTATTCAATGAGTCCTTCATGTTTTACTATTATCCTGCCTTCATTTTCTCATTCAATTGCGTGTTACCTTACACCACATGACAACTCGGATACCAACTTATAGAATATTTTCCATCTGTAGTGCTTAGTTACTGATGTCATGAAAAAATCCTTAGGGTAGGATGACTACTACTTAACTTTGAAGAGCAAAATTACTGTAACTGTACCATAACTGGGGCCGGATCAGCATTGCTTTTGGAAAAGGAAATACATAAGCAGAGATTGCATAAGAGGATTCCAGTTGCAACTGTAAAGTGTGGACTTTATTTCACTGACACTAAGATGCGCTTTTTCATATTTTAACATGTCTGAATTGGGATGCCTCTTACAAGTTGATGGCATTTCATTGTTGGATTGGCAGGTTTTTTTTTTTACTTTTCATAGTGATATATAAAAAAATGGTCGCAATTATTTTGTGCTATATTTGATGACGTCTTAGATTCAACAAAATATATGATTTTGCTCTTTGGGATGGTGTTTTAAAAATCCCAAAGGCCATACTAAAATGATAGCTTAGATATCCATTTTATATTCCCTCTCTAGGCTTCCAGTGGTTGAATAGAATTGCAAGAAAATAAAAAAATTAAAATAGCATTACAAAACAAACGAACAAACAAAAAACATTATCAGGGAGAAATTTTATTTTATTTTTGTTTAAGATTTTATTTATTTATTTATTTGAGATGGGGGAGGGGCAAAGGGATAGGGAGAGGCAGAGAATCTCAAGCCGAGTCTATGCTAGTAGATTCTCTCTCTCTTTTTTTTAACGATTTTATTTATTTATTTGAGAGAAAGAGAATGAGAGATAGAGAGCACGAGAGGGAAGAGGGTCAGAGGGAGAAGCAGACTCCCTGCCGAGCAAGGAGCCCGATGTGGGACCCGATCCCAGGACTCCAGGATCATGACCCTAGCCGAAGGCAATCACTTAACCAACTGAGCCACCCAGGCGCCCTACGCTAGTAGATTCTCTTCATGTGAGTTTGCTTTTAGCTTAGACAAAATTGCCTTGCCTTGGTCTAAAATTTCCATCTGACCCCTTTTTAAAAATGATTTTATTTATTTATTAGAGAGAGAGAGAAGCTCCCCAACTGAGCAGGGAGCTCGACGCACGGCTTGACCCCAGGACCCTGGGATCATGATCTGAGCCAAAGGCAGATGCTTAACTGACTGAACCACCCAGTCACCTCTCCATCTTACCCTTTATTTTGGTGATCACTCTTAACTAAAACAATTGGTTTCCAATTCATTTTACAAATCAATACAAAATAGATCCCATTAGTTGAATAATTTGTTAAGTAATGTCACAGGGTCTGTACCAGTACTCTAAGCGTATGGGCCATGGCTTTGTGACTGAGAATTGTCTACTAGCATGTGTGTGTGTAATGAAGTCATTAAAGACATTATAAGGGATTAAAGTGTACTTCTTACCTACAGGAAGTTTTTCTCACACTTAAGTAGTGTGAACTAGAGAGCCATGATGGTGTGTTACGGTGGTTTCCAAACTAGTAGGCATCACCATCACCTGGTGGCCTTGTTAGGCTTGCTGGGCCCCAATCCCAGAATATTTTATTCATTAGGTCTGGAATGGGACCTGCAATTTGCATTTCCAAGTTCCCAGGTGAAACTGATAGGAACCAAATTTTGAGAACTGGGCTAGTTATAGAAAGAAAAAACACAGGATTTGGAGTTACTTGATCTATAGTTTTCATCTAATTGGCTACCAGCTCACTTTTCTGTGTCTTAATATTATCTCTCAAACAGAAATAATACAAATTATATTCTTTTGGCTAAATGTAGGGCTATTATGAGAATCAAATGAGGTAATGGAAATAAATGAAAAAATGCTTTCCAATATGTGACAATAAATGTAATGAGATATCAATGATATTGTACCCATTAAATTCAGGGATACTATTGTTTTCACACACATGAGCTAGATTCAGAATTCACATATCAAAATACTTTTGCAAACTTATATGAAAATAAATACTAAAATATTTCATTACTTTGAAATTAAAAAAAAAAATTCTTAGCGAGCATGTGCTCGAGCAAGAGGAGGGGAAGCGGGAAAAGGAGAGAATCTCAGACTCCATGATGAGCACAGAGCCTGATGCAGTCTGTTTCCTTTTTTCTCTGATGTGGTAGAATTTATATATAAACTGGAGAAACTACCTATTTCAAAAATTATTTTGGGCACCTGGGTGGCTCAGTTAGTTAAGCATCTGCCTTCTTCGGCTCAGATCATGATCCCGGAGTCCTGGGATCCAGCCCTGCATCAGGCTCCCTGCTCAGCAGGGAGTCTGCTTCTCCCTCTCCCTCTGCTTCTCCCCATGCTCATGCTCTCTCTCTCTCTCTCAATCTCTCTCAAATTTTTTAAAAAAGAAAATATTTTACCAAATCACTGACTACCTATGGCAGATCACCCCAATGCTTACTGTTCTCTTCCTGAAACCACAGTATAATCTGAAAATGGATAGGTGGAGCTAGTGATGAAAATACAAAAGTAAGGCCAGAGGGACCAATTAGCCCAAGGTAGTGTACTGAAGATTTAATTTCTTTGGCCAACCCTTAGTTAATTCTAACAGTGTAGGATATTTTGGCTAGTTTATCTGAGCTGGGTTTCATAGCACATACTTGTGCACTATATAAAATCCAGTCATCTCATTTAGAACTGCTTATCTCAAATTGAAAAAGAGTTGCCAGCTATGTTCATTTATTTACAGTTTTCTGGATCTACTTTAAACAGTTTTCTCAGATGTTATTTCTAGTCAAAGATTTCTCCCCATAGCAATGTCCTTATGCACAATATTTCCTTCCTATTTTAGGGTAATCATCTAAGTAAGTGTCCCTGTGTAAGAGTCCCTAAAATCACTTTATCTTCCAAGTAGCTAGCAGAGGGAATCATTTATTAAATGCAGCTAATTTCAGTAACTGACAGGCACATGAGGTGCCCAAAGAAAACAGAGTGTCAGGCTACTTGGGATGGTTCCAGGAAGGTCGTCTACTTTAAGAGCTGCATTTTATTAAGGATTGTGATGGTTATTGAAACTTTTCCTGTTGTTTTACTCAGTAGTCTCAGGGGGGCTGTTTGGCACTAGGGTGCAAAATGAGATCAGCAATTAGGAAAAGACACCACTGCAGGCATTTTAAGAGTAAATCATTGAGTACCAGACTTAATAACTAGTAAGTGCCAGGCCAAAGTAATAGCCTAAGGTTTTTGGAGAGTCCGGCTTTTTACTCTTTCCAGTGTTCTTGCTGCTGTGGCTGTTTGCGTGTCTGCCTCCAGAGATGGTGCTTGGGTATTTGGCAAGAGGAAGGTTAATTGCGGTCAATTCTTGATTCCAATAAAGTAGATCATCCAAAGGTTTTGAAGTTTTATCATCTGGAAGCTAAAATCCCTTACATTGGCCACATTTATTTATCTAGGGGCAGCCCTAGAGTCACCTTCCACATAGTACAGAGGCGTTGGTATCATAACAGCCTGGCAGGTCTCTATATGAATGGATCTGTTCCCTCTGGCGGCAGGGAGAACACTTCCACCTGATTTGTTTGATGACTGCCACATTGGAGAAGAAAAAACATGAAAAGCGGAATGTTAAGTGGCTTCCTACTTGCAATCCTAAGCCACACTTTCCGCCTCCAATTTTCCTAGGTGTGTTTACTCCTACTATCATATAACAAGAATAGAAAAGGAATAAGGAGACATGGTAAGACTTAGAGTGGTGTATTGGAAAGTACATTAACTAGGAAGTAGGAGACTTTTATTCTAATCCTGATTCAGACACTAAATATCAGTTTAAAAAGTTGATGTCCCTCGTCCTCACCTTTAAGATGAAACATTTGAAACAACTAATAGAATGGTTTAAAATTCGCTATCTAGAATAGCAAAAGCTGTAAGCATTTAATAAGTGTTTATAATCTAAGGCAAGCACATTATATCCATAACAGTACTGTAAGATAAGCAATATTGCTATGATTCCCATTTTACAGATGAAGAAACTAAAGCATAAAAAAAGGTAAGAAATGGCCTGATTTATGAAAGAGCTACAGCTGGAATTCACAGGTGGTCTAGTTTCAGAGCTGATAAAAATGTATTTTTCTTTCTATATTTGTATCAGATACTGATCTTGAAAACAAGGAGGGGCAAGGACCAGGACATGTTTAGGACTTGCATCATCATAGAGATCCAAGTTTATTAAGTTCACTCCTTTGGCTGAAATAGCTACATTTCTTTTCAGCTATTTCCATTCTTTTCCTTTCTCTCCTGGAAGGTCTTTTTGTATACTGAGAGCATAAAACTCTCCACCATGAAGACTTGGGCCCTGTCCTGTGAAGACAGAAAGAGGTATACCCTGCCCCTGTGTACCTATTCTGTCATCATGCTTTATGAAAAGATAAGCAAAGTGGGAAAAGGAGATTGATTTCACAGGAACAAATTTAGAGGGCCCAGGAAGATGTATTTGATTTTGTCCCAGAACACAGTGTTACTGAATCTTTCTCATGTAAGACTGATGAAACTTCTTTTTTGATAGAAAGATGAGATTTATTTTATGGATAATTACTGTTGAGTTTTAGGAGCTTAAGTTTATGTCCCATCTTTTAATTTTTGTCTTCTAGGCTGTTAATTAATGCTTCTCATATTTGGCTTTTCTTCTGAAGATGTGTTGAGAGCCTACATAAGGCTTGAAGTAGGCAAAAAGATTGAAAGAAAAAAAAAGGAATTCTAAGTAACTTTACTATTAAGGCAGTGACAGTAGACTGAAATAGGCATACACCTCCATATCCAAGGCTTTCCTACCATGTTTTTGCCCTTTTCATACTGATAGCAATAGGGCTATCAGAAAGGAGAGAAAACTGCACCTGGTAATTATCTGCAAAGCCAAGTCACTCACTTAGGGTGACCACCTGTAGTTGTGTGATTTGTGCTTAGCACAAAGGGGTGCATGGTGAACGGGAGCTAACATGTACCCTCTGCTCCCTTCATCAACCAAATACCATGGTCCTGGAGCTACATCAGTCTAAACAAGTCACAACTCCCTATTCTAATGCAACTTACATATCCAAGCTGTGCTGTCTAAAAGTACCCACTGACCACATGTGGTAATTACTTAAGTTTAAATGTAATATTTAAATTTATTGAACTGTGTATTTCAAGTGCTCAGTAGCCATGCATAGCTGGCAGCTGCCACCTTGGACAGCACTGATACAGAACATTTGCATCATCACAGAAAGTTCTTTTGAGGAGCATTTCCTAGTGATTAAAGATGAAACAAAGTAAGTAAACATGTAATACATTAAGATTTGTTATGCTATGAATAAAATTAAAGTAGGGAAAGGTTCAGGTTATGCTGGGACAAGTATCATTTGCACTTTTAGAAAGGATCAGAGATGGCCTTACTCATAAATGACATTTGCATGAAGACCCGAAGGTGATGAGGGAGCAAGCTGTGAGACTATCATAGAGAGGAGCATTTTAGGCACGAGAACAGATAGGGCAAAGGTCCTGAAGCAGGGGTTCCTTGGAGTGCTCAGGGAATAAGGGAGGGCAGTAGAACTGAGGTCAGGTGATCAAGTGAGAAGGAAAGTGGAAGAGGTGAGGAGTGGTTATATTTTGATTTATTTTAAAGGTAAGTCAACTGAATTTGCTGACAGATTGGATCTGGACGGGGTGGGGAGTAAATGATAACTCTAAGGTCTTGGGTCTGTGCACTAGTTAAGAAGGAGTTGATGCTAACTGAAATGGGGAAGGGTGTGGAAGGATGTTAACTGAAACGGGGAAGGATGATCAGATATTCAATGCTATACACATTTGATTTGAAATATTTCTTAGACATTTGAGTGCAGCTATCCAGAAGGCAATTGGATATACATGCTTTGAGTTCAGGATAGAAGTCAGAGCTAAAGATATAAATGTAATTGTTACCAGCATGTAGATGGTATTTAAAACCATGAGACCAGATGGGATCCCCTTGGGGCAAGTATAGAGAGAGAAGAAGATCTAAAGACTGGGACTGGGGGCACTCCAACATTATGACATCAGAGTCCTGAGGAGGAGCCACATGAGGAGTGGCTGATTTTCACTAGCAAAGCATGGTGTCCTGGAACCCAACTGAATCAGATGTTTCAAAGAGGAGAGTGTAATCAGCTGTATCAAATGCTGTCAATGGGGCAAGTAAAATAGGAACTGGCCATTAAATCTGGTAACACAGAGGCCACTGCTGACCTTATCTATAAAGGATTTGATGAATTAAGAGCCTGATTAGAGAAGAGAATCAGAGGAGAGGAATTGACTGCTCAGGTAGACCATTCATCTTATGAGGAATTTTGCTCTAAAGGGATTAGATAAATGAACAATAGGTGGGCAGAGGAAAGTAAATGAGTATTTTAAAAAAAACAATTAGTAAAATAACAGCATATTTATGTGATGCTGGGAATTATTTCATACAAAGCAAAATCTTGATGTGGTTGTATAGAGAGGAAAGAATTTCTGGAGAAACGTCCCTGAATTTATGAAGGGAATGAGACCTAGTGCACTAATGGAAGATTTGACCTTAGATACATGGAAAATTTATCCATAGTAACTGGAGGAAAAGCAGAATACATGGGTCCAGATGCTGGCAGGTGTGTGAATGTACTGGTAAGAGATTTATGAAATGTGCTTCTGATATACTTCTTTAGTGAAATAAGAACCAAGGATATCACTGAGAATGAAAATGGGAGGAAATTTGAAGACCACAGAGAAGATACACATAATTAGCTAGGAGACCATAAAAGGGAATCTAGTAGGAGAAGATGGCGTGGAGCAACCTTAAGGGCCTACATTAAGTTTCATGGACTTCACTTCAAAGTGAGAGTTGAGCAGAACTGTGTTATTTTCACCAGCCACATTGAACAGTAGAGTTTAGGATTAAATTAAAGTGAAAGAGGCAAGGAAGCATTTATCTGCCGTGCTATGAATTTTCATCTAGTTGAAGGGGAGAAATGAAAAATGTAAGAGTATAAGAGAAATGAAAAAATGACTGGATCAAAGAATTGCAGATCCCAGAACTATTGCAGTTGAGGTAGTAGTGAGAGTAAACTGAAAAGATGTGAGGTGTTGATAAAAAAGGAGAATGCTTGGAATTTATATTGTAGAAGTGTTCTACTAATTGCTGTTTAAAGGGACCAGGTCATGATCATAAGAGAGAATCACTAAATCCTATTCTAAAGATCTTTTCACAAAGGGAGTTACTTTAAATTTTAATTGGGTTCAGTGTATATTTTCTCTGAATTAGAGTGTTATCTCTTTATGAAAGAAAAAAGATAAGATGAAATTAGTTGATGCTTAAATTTAAAACTAAAAAATAATGGGGCAGCACATTCCCCTCAGATAACATCAGATCTCTTTGGCCTCTTCCCTTTTGAACCAAGACAGTGCAGTGTTGGGGTTTGCATTTGATCAGAAGCTTAAAGTTCTTGCTCCACCCAATTTCCTCAAGTTTACTGTATAGGGACTTCAAATAGAAGCCTAGTACCAATAAGTATTATTTCATTATGCTTAGTCACTTTCTTTTGAATGTGACTTTCCAAAAGAGAGGAATGACTGTGTCTTAGGTATGGATTCTCTGCTACTTGACTATATATAACCATAAAGAAACCATTGGTCTATTTTGTATAACGAGGGAAATCTCAGAAAAGAGCAGGGACAGGTTTTATTAGTGCCAAAGAAAAAAATCAAGAAGATACTTTTTCTACTAAGTAGGAAATTCTAAGTGTTATTTATGATAAAAGGAAATATTTGATGAGATAAAATCAGTTGATGCTTAAGTTTAAATTTTGTTTTTCATTAGTCTTATTTAACTTTCCAAAATAAATGAACAAACAATTATTTATGTTTATTCTTGAGAGATAAATGTGGAAATATTTCTGCCTACTGATTTGAAAATTTATTGGCAGCCAATGCAAAAAATAATGCCCCCCCTGAAAAAAAACAAAAACTAGAAAGTGGGCAGTTGCTTACTTTAAGACCTAACAAAAATGTGCACATTTTCTCTAACTTTACAAAGACTGATAAAACATTCAATTTGGTCAGGCAGGATTCATTCGCCATTACCTTTAAAAGTAGAAGGTAAAAACTTATCTTCATTAAGTGACACTGAATGTCTGGCACCACATAACTAACCAGAGAATTCAGTAGCTTAGAGTCTATGGGATGCCTCAAGTTCAAAGGGAAGAGAGACATCCTGTTTGGTGTTTTATTTCACTCATGCTGGTTAAACTGCCCAGATCCCCTTAAGTGTTTTCTTTTTCATTCTTGAGCATGATCTTCTTTGTTCCTCATGAGTAACACAAAGCATAATAAAAACTCAATGTCAGACCAAATAATTTTCAGAATGTATCGCAAGATTTTATTTTTTAGGTAGAAAGATTTTCGTACAAAAAAATCATTTTGTTAATGATGGTAAAAACAGGTCACATGGTCACTCTTCAGTACCTGTGGCTTGTTAAAGAAGAAACAACACTGGTTCAGAGTTAGCACATCTAACCCAATACCTTCAAAGTGCAAATTCTATTACTGAAACTTTTATTTAAAAAATCTCTATTGAGAAACACTGACAGTGACAACTTAAGCTAACTCATCCAATGAGGGAAATTCATTCTCAGTTTCTGAAAGCACAAGCATGAACAAAGAAACTACCTCTACATTTAAAGATACCTTAAGATATTCTAAGATACTCTAAAAAATTTAGCAACATGTATTCATTCAGTACAGAAAATGCAGATGCTGGGGCACCTGGCTGGCTTAGTCAGTAGAGCATGCAGCTCTTGATCTCTGGGTTGGGAGTTCAAATCCACATTGGGTGTAAAGCTTACTTAAAAAAAGAAAAAATAATAAAAATTAAAAAAAAGAAATTGCAGATGCTAACCTTTTTCTAGTGTAAAATCATGACCTGTAATTTCTTTGAATGCCTCAAAGCTTATTTTCACTATATTTACTATTTTTAAAACTTAATCATGGAAAAATGCCGGCTGAACAAAATCTGGTCTGACTGAATTTTTGAGAAATGGCTTTAGTGATATTTTTCTACATACTTACTTATAACAGAGGCTGATAAATAAATATGAAAGTATAAGTCTTATATGTTAGATGTATATTGAAATTTGGCTGTCACATGGGGAAAAAATAATAAGGTCTCTCAAATGATCACTTACCGAGTAATTTCTGAAATCTGAACGATGCTCGAAGTCTTGGGAGAATTCATGGTTTCTCAAAACACTAGGACTTTGCACACTTTCTCTTTGTTTTCTTAGAATATATCATAAAAGAATAAATATCTTGTGACTCCTAAAATCTAGTGTTCTCATTTACCACAAACTGTTTAAATCATGCTTTGGGGGCCTCTGCTATCTTCTGCTTAATTCATCTACAGAGTACCAAATGATCAAAGTTGTAGTTCATATTCAATTTGAATATATTCTCCTGGAGAAGGTCTGATTAAGCTGCTTGCTTTGGCAACCAAAAAGGATCAATGATGAGCTATAATTCTCCATACAATATTTTAAAATTATTTTCCATTTTAAAATTTTATTTTGTGGAGCACTTGGATGGCTCAGTCGGTTAAGTGTCTGCCTTCGGCTCAGGTCATGATCTCGGGGTCCTGGGATGGAGTCCTGCATCGGGCTCTCTGCTCAGCAGGGAGCCTGCTTCTCCCTCTCATTCTCCCTTTGTGCTCTCTCTCTCTCTCTCTCTCTCAAATAAATAAATAAAATCTTTAAAATAAAATTTGCTATTTGTTACATATGTTAAATGTGTATAATTAGATTTTATAAGTGAGTATAAGACAAATGTATTTGCTCCCCATCCAAATAATTAAATTTGGTTGTTCTTTTAACATTGCTCCCCCATTCCGCTAAGGGTCTTTGCCACCAGGGAACAATGGCATGGAAATAATGTTATTAAAAGACCACATCCATGTGTGGTCTTTCTAGATTGCTGCTTTTTACTGTCATTCTTAAGATGTCTCCTATGAATCAGTCTCTTCAGGAACAAAAAAGGATGGTAACAACATTTAAATTTTTGTATGTACAGAAATTAGCAAAATATATTTTGTACATTTAAAGAAATCACCTCTTCTGGAGCATGAACTTATACATAGCTACTATCCTTACAAAGCATTATTTTAGACATGTCTCAGTAGAACTAGTTCTCAATTATTGAATCATTCGTTGATTCACTTGTTTCATTTAAGAACATTTATAGAGTCTTTAAAATATGGTAAGTGTTCACGGTATATTAAGAGAGACATGGGGGCGCCTGGGTGGCTCAGTCATTAGGTGTCTTCCATCGGCTTGGGTCCTGATCTCAGGGTCCTGGGATCTAGCCCCACATCAGGCTCCCTGCTCTGCAGGAAGCCTGCTTCTCCCTCTCCCACTCCCCCTGCTTGTGTTCCCTCTTTCACTCTCTCTGTCAAAAAAATAAATAAAATCTCAAAAAAAAAAAAAGAGAGAGAGAGAGAGAGACATGTATTCAGCTATGGCAATATAGATAAAAAATAGTTACATTAACCTGTGGAACACAGATGAGAAAGTAGATCAGTTTACCTGTTTGAGAAAAGACTCTGCTGACAAGGTAACTTAAGTACGGCATGAAATGTTCAGTGGTACTCAGCCAAATGGGACAGACACATAAATGAAAAGAATCCTTAAGGTACATTGTATTTTCATGGAAATAATGAGTGGCCTCATGTAGATAGTACTTGGAATATGAGAAGGAGAGTGATTAAGGGAATGGATTATCTCTAAGGGGGTTTTCTGTGGCCACAAAACGAAGTGAATTTTAGTAATCAATCTTGAGGGAGGCAACATCTCATTTTATTTAGGTTGCAAACTCACAAGAAGGCTGCTTCTATGTATGTATGTATGTATGTATGTACATATGTGTGTATCTGCTTACCTGCCTACCTCTACCTACCTGTCTTATTTATTTATCCATGTATCTCTCCATCCATCCATCCATCCATCCATCCATCCATCATTCTACCTATGTTGAGATTCACTTTCACAATATTTGAATAGAAAAATGGAATAATACATTTTCCTGGCAAGAAAAAAGTTAAGCCTGATTTAGTTGATTTTTATGACAAAGAGGACTGATATTGCCAATTCCATTGTAGGCTGGATGTTTTCCATAATTTGAATAAGCTGCTTCAAGTGGTCCAATATCTCGACGAAATGTTTTTAAAGCACTTATACAATGTATTTAAAATGCACCTTTTAAAAAATACTAGCTTATAAAAATATTAGACATCCCTTTTAAATATGCAAGAGAGTATATAGTTTTTCACATTCACTTAAGATTATGCTACCAAAAAGGTATGAAGATTGCTGAGTTAGATAGTTATTGGGTAGGGAAGGTTTCCAAAGGCTTAGGTTTTGGAATCTCCACCATGTAAACTGTTATTAATGAGAAATCATGTTTTAATCTTAGGATATATTTGCTATGGTTTCACTGATTGAAACCATAACTTTTGAATGAGCTATAGACTGTTCTCTCTCAGAATCAAAATGCTGATTCAGTGTCCCATCAATAGATGGCACTTTCTTTGTTGTGTTTAGATTTGAACTGAGTTCTAATATAGTAAATAGCTATCAGTATGATTGAGTTAACCCAGCGCTTTGGTGTTAGCACTGGCATCACTTTTTCTGAAAGTCACTCCTGCTTCCTATACCTGAACATGAACTTGTTTTCTTCTTTTTCATTATCTTTACTGAGATTCGTGAAGAATCTGGTAGCCTAGGTTAGGTTATATTAAAGACATTGATAGGGAAATACAGTCATTCATTAATAGCAAGTTTCAACTAATTTTGTGTTGGTTAAATAAATTATACTTTTATAAGCTCCAGAAGATACAAATTTTAATTATGTGTTTTATTACAAAATTTAAATTAGCAGTATTTTAATTATTACTTTAGAAGCCACAGTGGCAAAAAAAAAAAAAAAAAGGAGAAGACATAGACAGTGGCTAAACTAACTTACAAAATAATTAATAAGTACAGTGGTTTAATAATATTTTAAATCAATATATAAGCCTTGAATTATTCAGTATAATTTGTCATCTGCCAAGTAGTACAGATAAGGCAGATATCCATATAAATCATATCTAATGTTTAATAAGCTACATGTTCTCCATGACCTGGCATATAACAAAATGATTTTATATTGGGTTTGAAATATTAACAGAAGAGGGGCGCCTGGGTGGCTCAGTTGGTTAAGTGTCAGACTCTTGATTTTGGCTCAGGTCATGATCTCAGGGTCATGAGATCAAGCCCTGCATCAGGCTCCATTCTCAGCAGGGAGTCTCGAGATTCTCTCCTCTCCTTCTGCACCCCCCCACATGTGCACTGTCTCTCTTTCTCATTTTCTCTCTAAAATAAATAAAATCTTTTAAAACAGGAAAAAGGGAGTATTAACAGAAGAATTCAGGTTTCTATTTCTTATTTCCAGATCTCAAAAATGAGAATGTTTTGTGTGTTTTCTGAAATGAAGTATTCTTTGAAATAGTTGATAATATGCACAACTATTTGAAAGATGACAGAAGAGAGGAGAGGATTCCTCTGTATATAGATCTCAAACAGGGAGTTTCTCTAAAACAACAAAAACAAAAAAAAGCCCTCATCACACAATGTACTCAAAAGAAAGCAAAGAATTCCAGCAGCACAGCATTTCAGAGGTTTTCTTTTCTCCCTCCCCAAAGGATGTATGCGTTTTCTGAGTGCATACTTGAGTTTTGTTTTAATTGTGATAGTCTTATTTTTAAGTCTAGAAAGAACAACTCAAATCCCCTGAACACATATGCACAGACACACACATGTACACATGCTTGCACCTACACATACTGTCATTATTTAGAGAACAAAGGTAAATAAACTTAAAATATGTATCATTAACATTGGGAAGGTGCTACAATACCGAGCAGTAAGCATGAAATGTACTTGATCCTGGGATGATGTGAAAACTATGAGTTAGCCGATTCAAGAACAGATGGCCTCTATTCACCCCATGTGGCTAAACTCACAAATGCCAACCTCAGAGACGCCTTACCTTTGCCCTGTCTGTCCCTTCTAGGCTAGTTCTGTTATATTAAGGGTTATTGCCTTCTTCACTCTCCCTGTAATCAGCTTTTGAAGTCCATGGCCACGAAGGCAGTGTGAGACACCATTATGAGAGAGGTGTTTGCTTAAAGATATAGTCCAAGCAAGATCCCATGAACCCCTTGATAGTCTAGCGGGAACCACAAACTCTAGCCAGTATCTTCTAATCCCCTGAGGATTCAGCACTGCCTACCATAAAAACATAATGGGCTGTTTATCTGAGCAGCCAGGAGATAACATCTTAAAGTTACAATCTGGGTTACAGACTAGTGACATGAAGCAATAAGAAGTTTGAATACCTCCCTTGCCCTGGGAAAAACAACATGTGAACAACCCACTGTATAGACACCACTGGAAGCTCCTTTCTCATGCTAATAAGAATCACAAATTTCCCAACATTTTTCTGTTAAATAAGTCAAATATACTTGGGAAGAAGTGGAAGGACCCTGCCCCTTACTCCAATTGCATGCTTTATACTATTTTTGAAGTTTGAGGCTATGTTAGGAAATATTCCCACTGGCACAATCAAGTGAATTTTTGTGGCACATTTTGACTTCTTTTCAAAGATTGCTTAAATTTTGCGACATTAATCATGATTGTCTAATAAAATACTATAGAGATTCCCAACAAGATACTTTATTCCCAAGGCTCCCATACTGCAGCAGATCAGATGCTCATTTGTGTGTATGTGTGTCTGAGTGTGTGTGAATAATATATTTTCTCCTCTAATTCTTTCATTTTCTGCTGGGGCAGAATTAAAATATCTTATTAAACTTTTAAAACCTCCTTCTTTAAATGCCTGTCTTTATCTGTATTGCTGACATTAAGAAAAAGAAAAGCTAGACTTGATATTTAAACTACATCTATTGAACACATTATGTAGTGGGGATTGTATGACCATTTGTTCCTGGCGAGCCTGTTTGTTATTATCAGTCAACTGGGAGAATCTCATGCCTTTAGGGGATTTTTCCCCCCTCAAATAAATGAATCTCCATGATTGTGGATAGTGGTTGCATTAACCTTTTAGTTGCTAGCCTCTTCTTCACTGGATATAATGGATATTTTGGCATATATAAATATGACTATTAACAAACTATATTTCGGGGCACCTGAGTGGCTTAGTCGTTAAGCGTCTGCCTTCAGCTCAGGTCATGATCCCAGGGTCCTGGGATCAAGTTCCGCATCGGGCTCCCTGCTCTGTGGGAAGCTTGCTTCTCCCTCTCCCACTCCCCCTGCTTGTTCCCTCTCTCACTGTGTCTCTGTCTGTCAAATAAATAAAATCTTAAAAAAAAAAAAAACAAACTATATTTCAACCAACTTGGTTCATTTTAACCATTTCCTGAATATTTGATAGAATTGTTTTCATAACCAAGGCTATTTAGTCATAAAAATAAGCTCTATGAATTGTTCTAATATGCTTTATCTTTTTTATCCTTAGACTTACATATATACATTTCTAATCTATATTAAACAAGTAGTTTTCTTTTTCATTTCTCCCAGGGGTAAGTCATATTCGACTTGATCACAAGCTTTTTGGTCTTACCTACTTTATTTTCTTCTACACTTTCAATAACCCTTTAAAGTGAAAGAGGAAAGGTACACATAAAATCTGCAATGTGTAGAAATAGCTTAAATCACAACCATGTTGTGCTATTCAATAAAGCTATCCTCATGGGTGACTGCCCCTAGAGGCTGAAGCCTTTGCAACTAATCTCAAAGAGAATACACTTCATCCTAAACGATGACTGAGAAGTGAAAAATCTGCCCTCCTTGGGAATGTGCACTAATGCTGCTCTCTCTTGCAACTTAAAAACATTTTTTTGGCTTTAAGCATTTGTTTAATCAAATCCTAGTGAAGGTCCTTCTCACTCCTGGGGCTGTTTAGTAAAATATGGATTAGGACAAAGCCCTCTAATGTGTCCTTAGGAGAGTCATCATGGTGAGATCCACTGAGGGGTGGGGGGAAATGAACAGTCTCCAGAAAATAGCTTTTAGCCAAAAAGGAGAAAAATGAGGCTTTGGCAGGAAAAACTCCCCATCTTTGAAACAAAACTATGAAAGTAAAGTATGTTAGTAAAATAGATTTCCCCAAAGTTTCATTTGGAATAGAATTTTCAATATAATGAAGATAAAGCACTTTTTGAGAACCCCCATCTAACAATATTTCATTCCTAATAGAATTGCCTATGAGCAACTGAAACAATTGACAAGGGCAGGGAAAATAATTGATTGAATAAATTGTATCACTGAAATAAATAAAAATATACTTAGCTCAGTTAAACATCTTGTTGGATTTCATAGGATATAATTATTTGGCTAAGTAATCAAACTAGCACATAAACAAAAGAGAAATACTTTTGATTTTAGTACCCGAGGAATAGAAAATGTTGGGAAAAAGAAATTTCACACTATTTGTAAGTAAAACATTTCTCTACCCTAAATGTGTAAACTTTCTGAATCCAAGACTGTCACTGATATCATTCCTTGGAGTTTTTTCTAAAAAGTATAATCATCTACAGTAAGAGCATTAATTTATGTATGATATTGTGCTATGGGTTGAACAAAACAAATTATGCAGAGAACTCCCTGCCTTGTAGGAAAGGTCAGTGTGATATAAAAAAAAAGCATAATATAAAGTTATTCACAGGGAAATGAACAAATATATTCAGTAATTTGTTTGCATGAGCTTACTTGCAAACAGTGTACCTGTTCAAACCAAATAAGTTTATTGATTATATTAGGAAAAAGGGAATGCTTTGAGAATTGATGGAATTTTAGCTTTGTGGTTAATTAGAGCAAGGGCTTGTAGAGCTAGGCAAAACTGGTTTGGGTCCTGACTCCACCACCTTTTTTAAACTACATGACTTTAGGCTAGTTGTTAACCTCCCTAAACCTCAGTATCCTCATTTATAAAACAGAACTAACAACTAAGCTTTATTCATACTTCATGTAAAATACTTGCATAGGACCTAAACAATGGTGTTAGGACAAAATTACAGGCATACCTCATTGTATTGTTCTTCACTTTATTGAACTTACAAGATACTATGTTTTTTACAGATTGAATGGGGCAACCCTTTGTAGAGCAAATATTTGGCACCATTTTCCCAACAGCATTCGCTTCCTTTGTGTCTCTGTATCACATTTTTCTCACAATATTTCAGCCTTTTTCATATTTGTTGTGGTGATCTGTGGTCAGAGGTCTTTGATGTGATTATTGTAATTGTTTTGGGGCACCACGAACCACACCCATATAAAGTGGCTAACTTAACTGATAAATGTTGGATGGGCTCTGACTGCTCCATCCACGGCCATTCTCCCATCTTTCGCCCTTTCCGCAAGCCTTCCCGTTCCCTGAGACACAAAAATATTGAAATTGGAACAACTAATAACCCTACAGTGGCCTCCAAGTGTTCAGGTGAAAGGAAGATTTGCCATCTGTCACTTTAAATCAAAAACTTAGAAGGATTAAGCATAGTTAAGAAGGCATGTTGAAAGCCAAGATAAACCAGCAGTTAAGCCTCTTGTGCCAAACTGTTGGCCGAGTTGTGAATGCAAAGGAAAAGTTCTTGAAGGAAATTAAAAGTGCTACTCCACTGAACACATGAGTGATAAGAAAGTGGAACTGCCTTAGTGCTGATACGGAGAACATTTTAGTGCTCTGGATAGAAGACCACACCAGCCACAACATTCCCTTAAGCCAAAGCCTAACCCACAGCAAGACTAACTCTCTTCAATACTGTGAAGGCTGAGAGAGGTGAGGAAGCTGCAGAAGAAGAGTCTGAAGCCAGCAGAGGTTGGTTCGTGAGGTGTAAGGAAAGAGGCCATCTCCATAGCATGACCGTGCAAGGGGGAGCAGCGAGTGCTGATGTGGAGGCTGCAGCAACTTATCCAGGAGATGTAGCTAAGATAATTAATGAAGGTCGCTGTGCTAAACAATAGATTTTCAATGTACACAGAACAGCCTTCTTTTGGAGGACGATGCCACCTAGGACTTTCATAGCTGGAGAGGAGAAATCAATGCCTGGCTTCAAGGCTTCAAAGGACAGGCTGAGTCTCTGGTTAGGGGCTAATGCAGTGGGTGACTTTAAGTTGAAGCCAGTGCTCATCTACCATTCTGAAAATCCTAGAGTCCTTCAGAATTATGCTAAATCTACCCTGCCTGTGCTCTCTAAATGGAACAACAAAGCCTGGCTGGCAGCACAGCTGTTTACAACATGGTTTACTGAATACTTAAGCCCACTGTTGAGAACTAGCGCTCAGAAGAAGAGATTCCTTTCAAAACATGACCGCTCATTCACAGTGCACCTGGTCACCCAAGAGCTCTGACGGAAATGTACAACAAGATGAATGTTGTTTTCATGGCTACTGACACAGCATCCATCCTGCAGTCCGTGTGGATCAAGGAGTAATTTCAACTTTCAAGTCTTCTTGTTTGAGAAATACCTTTCACAAGGCTATAGCTGCCATAGGTAGTGATTTCTCTGATGGATCTCGGCAGTGTAAATTGAAAACCTTCTGGAAAGGTTGTGCCACTCTAGATGCCATTAAGAACATTGTGATTCATGGGAAGAGGTCAAAATATCAACATTCACAGGGGGTTGGAAGAAGTCAACCCCAGCCCTCATGAAAGGCTCTGAGGGGTTCAAGACTTCAGGGGAGGAAGTTACGACAGGTGTGGTAGAAATAGCAGGAGAACTAGAACTAGATGTTGAGCCCGAAGATGGGACTGAATTGCTGCAATCTCATGATAAAACTTGTTGGATGAGGAGTTCCTTCTTATGGGTGAGCAAAGAAAGTGGTTTCTTGAGATGGAATCTTTTCCTGGCGAGGATGCTGTGAAGATTGTTGAAACAACAGCAAAGGATTCAGAATAGTACATAAACTTAGTTGGTAAAGCAGCCACAGGGTTAGAGAGGATTGACTCCAGTTTTGAAAGAAGTTCTCCTGTGGGTAAAATGCTATCAAACACCACATGCTGCAGGGAAATCCATTTGCAAAAGGAAGAGTCCATCGATGCAGCAAATTTCACTGTTGTCTTATTTGAAGAAATCGCCAAACCGCCCAACCTTCAGCAACCACCATGCCCATCAGTCAGCAGCCATCAACATCCAGGCAAGACCCTCCACCAGCAAATAGGTAATGGCTTGCTGAAAGCTCAGTTGGTCATTAGCATTTTTTGGCAATGAAGTATTTTTAATTAAGGTATGTACATTGTGTGGGGCGCCTGGGTGGATCAGTCATTAGGCATCTGCCTTTGGCTCAAGTCATGATCCCAGGGTCCTGGGATCGAGCCCCGCATCAGGCTCCCTGCTCAGCGGGAAGCCTGTTTCTCCCTCTCCCTCTCCCCCTGCTTGTGTTCCCTTTCTTGCTGTGTCTCTCTCTGTCAAATAAATTAATAAGTCTTCTTTAAAAAAAAAAAAAGGTAGGCACATTGTGTTTTTATTTTTTTATTTATTTTTGACAGAGAAAGAGCGAGAGAGGGAACACAAGCAGGGGGAGTGGGAGAGGGAGAAGCAGGCTTCCTGCTGAGTAGGGAGCCTGATGCGGGACTCAATCCCAGGACCCTGGGACCATGACCTGAGCTGAAGGCAGAAGCTTAACCGACTGAGCCACCCTGGCACCCCTGTACATTGTGTTTTTAGATGAAATGCTATTGCACACTTAATAGACTACGGTAAAGTGTAAAATAACTTTCATATGTCCTGGAAAACTAAACAGTTCATTTATTGTGTTGTTTGCTTTCTGGTGGTGGTTGTGGAACCAGATTTCCAGTATATCCATGGTTTGCCTATAGATAATCTGTAATAATCCTCTCAAGTTTATATATTCTTCCTCCTGTCACTCCTTCAAAATGGCCTCCAGTAGAATTTCCTTTCTTAGAATTTCTGAGGACATCCATAAGGAATCTGTTTTAACTTTCTTAATTTTCTCTTTTACGATTATCTCACTGACTTCCAGCAGTTAATCATAAGAAAGGTAAGTTTTCCTATTTTTGCAGAAAATGTTAACTGTTTACTAGTCCTTCTTGCCAGCTGTTTATTCTTATGTCTTCAGTCCTCTTTCTGCCAAATACTTTAATGTGTCCTACCTATATCTTAAACCAAAATGGAGCTTCTATTTGTTCCTAAGGGCTCTTCTCCCTTTTGTTGCCAATTACCATTAGTTAAGAATGTGCTGTTTGGTTCCCTCTGGTTTGGTGTCTTTGTAGGTCCAGCATACTGTTCCCTCTCTCTAGTTTATCAATCTGGAGTCACTTTAATGTTTCACGTAGAATTGGAGCCAGATACCTCATATTCTGCTCACCTCTACATGACCTTTATACAACTGGCAAAGGATCTAGAATCAGAATAATGCTGGCTACGACTGAGAACAGAGATTCAGCTGAATGTCTGAGGCTGAAATACTTATAATTACAACAGGCACAATTCCTATCTTTCCAATAACACCCAAAAATTGGAATAAGTACAAGCTTTAAAATATTTTAGATAAAAAATATAATTTCCCTATTTCTTTTAAATAGGTAAAGGTTATTTTCTACTTTAGTAGGAAGTAGAAATTTACTGAAATAGTAAAATTTATTTTCTACTTCACATCTTTATATAATGGAGGTAGAAGATAATTATGAAAGAAAGACTCAGTGTTCTTCACACTCCCGATATATTAGAAAAGAAGAATAAACCAATACAGCTAACAAGTCAAAGAATTGACAGTGCAGCTATCATGGTCAGGGCACCATGCTGCCACCATGATAATAAAATGTGGTTAACGTAAGATGTAGTCTTAGCCCTTTTCACTAGAGCTGCCATAACAAAATACTGCAGGCTTAAACAACAGGAATTTATTTTCTCATAGTTCTGGTGGCTCAAAGTCCAGGACTGAGATGTCAGGAAGTCTGATTTCTCCTGAATCCTCTCTCCTTGGCTTGCAGATGTCTCTCCCTCTCTTATAAGAACACCAGTAATATTAGATTAAGGTCCTACCTAATGGTATCATTTTAACTTAACCGCCTATTATTAAGGATCTTGTCTCCAAATATGGCTATATTCTGAGGTACTAAGGGATTGGGGTATAAATTTGGGAGAGACAGAATTCAACCCACAATAGCCCTGATGGAGATTAAAGTCTATTTGGAAGAAAAGGAACTATACAGCAGGACTAAAATTGCTGTAAAATCCTTGGATATATAAAATATTGCACTGGTTTCTTATTCTAAATAAAATTTTATCTGACTCACAGTTTCCCACTTGCTAGATTCAGTGGGAATCCCTCTAACCATCCTCAAAGTCATTCTTAGACTTGAATGAGATTGAAGAGGGTTACATAGTTTGAAAGTTTCGGAGGGGTCCAGAGCCTTTAGTCCATCATGGTTGCTGTTTTTCACTGTCCAACTCATGTGATCCATTTGAAGGCAAGTATTTTCACTTACTCTGTTCCAAGAAAAGACACAAGGATATTTTTGTTCTCTTTTGGCTCCCAATTTCACAAACTCTTGGTGCTCTGTTGCTGTCAAAATGTATATGCTGTCCTATCAGCACTCCTGCCTCTTCCTGATAAGGGAAGATAAGATAATTCTCCCTATCATTTGGAGAACCTAGTCTTTCATTTAGTGAATTTTAAATGTGTGCATTATTCTCTGTTAGCCCCTCCATATCCATTCTCCAACCTGCTTGGTGCCCTAGGAGGCACCAAACCCCCTTGATTCTAAATGACTGTGGCCACTGGGGGGTATTGGCAGGAGCCTAGAGGACAAGACACCCTCTTCTACTTTCACCTGACTTTGGACAAGGGCTGCATTCTTCTACCTAACATTATAGCCTCTTTCACATGGCCTTTTGCTCCCTTCAGCTGCAGATCTCTTATTTCTTTTCGTTGCTCCTCATGCCTAAAGGTTGCAATGGTTTTACATTGTTTGAGGTGTAGCTTCTGCCTCAGTAAAAAGGCCCCTTATTAAACTCTCTTCTCACACTTTTTGAGGTGCCATCTGTTTCCTACTGAAACCTTAAGTAATGTTGCTGGGGATGCAGTTATGAGAATAAAAAGATATATTCACTGTCCTCATGGAACTTACTTTTGGGGAGTGATGAGAGTGTGGGAATAAGATAGCAAACAAAAATGGATAATGCTGGTAGCAATAAGGGTTAAAGGAAAATTAAAATGATTTGACAGAGAGTGGCATGATGACTACTTTAGATTTAGGATTCTCCTTCCCATCTCTATGAAGCCACATTTGGTATTAGGGCAGTTTCACTTTAAAGGTTTATTTATTTATTTTAGGGGGGGTGGTCAGAGGGTGAGAGAATCTCAAATAGACTCCACGCTGAACCTGGAGCCCAGTGCTGAGCCTGGAGTCCTGTGCTGAGAGCGGAGCCCCATGCGGGGATCAATCTCATGACCATGAGATCACCACCAGTGATCACATGGAAGCTTAACTGACTCAGCCACCCAGTCGCCCTGGCCAGTTTCACTTTAAACCAAGCTCTAGTCTCCCTTTTCCTCACCCTCGGTGATGATCTATACTAAATGGTCCTAACAGAGCTGGACTTCCAAACAAATGCCTGGTGGAGATTGTTGTACCTGGCAGCTTCTTTTTTTCCCCTGAACAGCAAAAGTCATCAATAGCCTCTGAAGACTGAAGAACCTTACACTCAGAACCCAAAGGCCTGTGATTTCTCTGTGAATAGAAGAGAATGTGTGCATGTATGTATGTATTGGGAGGATGAGAGGTTGGAAAAAAAATCCTTTTATTTTCCTGAAAGGAAGAAGAAGCACTAGTTAACATCTCAATAGATCGTTGCAAGAAAATTTAAAGTAATAGAAGACAGAATAACTAAACCTTACTGACTCTTATTTTCATCATGTATATTTGGATTTATTCCACTGCTAAAATTCTATGAATTTATGTGTTTGGGTGATAAATGATTGACGAAGTAAGTGCTTTAGGCTTTTAGAAGATCACCTCAAATCAAGATGGTCAGAGATAGGTCAGATTTGTGAAGAAATGACATTCAAGAGACTACCCTGTGCTATTTGCGAACTCCCCTTACTGTGATGTTTGAGCTCTTCTGCATAAAGATCTTATATTTAGCAGAGTAACCTCAAATCCTCTGCTTTTTCTTTCTCTTTAAGTTGCTCAGTATATTCTCTGCCTTCAGAACTCTTCCTCTCACTTTCACTGGCCAAATTGTACGATCTTTGAGCTCCAGCATAAAATATCCTCTCCTTAAAGAGCCTCCTGATTTCCCAGCTGCAATTACTCTTGTTAAACAGCTTGTGATACTCTCGGAATCTCTTCTTTTGCTCATCCCTTTATCTCTGTCCTGTTATAAATCATGACCTTACCTTATGTCTCTCACTGGCTTGCAGGCACTTGGGAATTTAGTATAGCATCTTACAGTTGGTGGATATACACTAAGGCTACCTTATCTCTTACAAACTTAGTGAAGATGTATTCAAAGCTCTTTTCCAAGACTTCAGAAAGCCCATTTTTCTCTCCATCATTATTATGAAGTATTAGGTTGAGATGGTGTGGATGGTGGGATATTTGTAGTTTAGTGGGTGTCTTAAAGTTTTAAAGCTCTGGAAAGCTCTAATTTGGATCAGTGAATACCAGAACTTTTATCCTAAAGATGAGACAGTTTGGGTATAAACCCCAGGAAAGAGAGAACGTGGGTTAGCAGGAAGATCTTTCTTCTCTCTTCACATCAGGAGCATCCTCACATGAAAAGAAGAAACCAACTCCATGTGCATTGCAAAGCTTAGAAACAGCAAGCAGGTTCTATGGAAATAAGCTCCAATAAAAACCAAATGATCCCAAGGATGGGGAATCCATCCTGCATGATATAATACCATTCAGAACATAGAAAGGTGAATTTTTTTCTTTATAATTTTGTTTGAATGGGAAAAAAATAAGTTTAACATAGAGGTGGAGGAAATAGGTTCTCACAGAAATCAGTAGACTACTCTGATTTGGAAAATGTTTCCCAGGTAAAATAGACATTACCCAGATTAACTCTATATTAAAAACATTTGTCACTAGGTGAGTAGAAATTTTTAATTGCTTCTTTTTTTAATAAAGATTTTATTTATTTTTTGACAGAGAGAGACACAGAGAGGGAACACAAGCAGGGGGAGCGGGAGACGGAGAAGCAGGCTTTCCATGGAGCAAGGAGCCCGATGTGGGGCTCGATCCCAGGACCCTGGGATCATAACCTGAGCCGAAGGCAGACGCTTAATGACTGAGCCACCCAGGCGCCCCTAATTGCTTAATTCTTAAGTGTTGAAGTTTTTTTTTTTAAAGATTTATTTATTTTGAGAGAGTGAGAATGAGAGAGAGAGTACATGAGAGGGGAGAGGTTTAGAGGGAGAAGCAGGCTCCTCGCTGAGCAGGGAGCCTGATGCGGGACTCGATCCCGGGACTCCAGGATCATGACCTGAGCCGAAGGCAGTCGCTTAACCAACTGAGCCACCCAGGCGCCCTTAAGTGTTGAAGTTTTATCTAAAAAAATTTTTAAAGAAGGGGCACATCATAAGATGCTATGATGCATATCAAGATTGTGTCATTCATGGGCGCCTGGGTGGCTCAGTTGGTTAAGCGACTGCCTTCGGCTCAGGTCATGATCCTGGAGTCCCGGGACCGAGTCCCATATAGGGCTCCCTGCTCAGCGGGGAGTCTGCTTCTCCCTCTGACCCTCTTCCCTCTTGTGTTCTGTCTCTCATTCTCTCTCTCTCTCAAATAAATAAATAAAATCTTAAAAAAAAAAGTCTTTAAGATTGTGTCATTCATGTTCCTACCAGTTGAGTCATACTGTCAGCTTAAGAAGTCTCCCACAAATTTTTGATGTCATATTATTTGATAGGCAAAATTTGACTACACGTGGGTTATACCACAACCTCATAAAGCAAAGTAGAATCCAGCAATGAAATCTTAGTGTCCCATCCTTATGAGAAGGGTCAAAGACCTTTGGAGTCATAGCTAGGTAATTCCTTGGAGAAGGATGGACCAATGATCCTCAGTGTCCTGCAACCCAGTGACGTGGAATCTGTAATCCTGGAAAGAAAACAAAATGTACCAATGGCAACATGCATAGCATATGAGGTATTCCTACAGTTTACCTTACTCTTAGTAATATAGTGACATATTGGTTAGAATAGTGCTATCTTCAGAGTAGGTATAAGAATGTAGGGTCATTTTCAGCATCATCCAGATCCAAAAGAACCTTGAAAGTGAGAGTTAAAGGTGACTTCTATAGAATTGGTTGTGATCAAATTTATACCTATGTTATATGTCATAGTATATTTTACTATGTACACATAGTATGTACACCTAGTATATTTTAGATATTTTTACAATGCTCTTTTCATGATAAGGTATTTTATTCTAAAGGAAGAGACATAATTTTTATAAAGTTTTTTCTATATGTTAAGAAGCAGTATAAAAAACTTTATGTGGAAACTATTTTTAGATGCTACATGGAATAGTTGGTACTTCAAAAATGTATGTATATTCTTTTAAAAGCTTCATATTCCAGAAGTAAGCATAATATAAAAGTTAGGAGCCATATCAGTTACATTGCTTCTGCATAGTCAAAGCTTAATAATTTTCCATTGAATATGTAGATAGGAACTTTAGAATTAAATATATTTAGGTCTAGCATAATAGCTGAGTGATCTTTGGGAAGTTATTTTCAGTTTCCTCATCTACGAAAATGGATATAAAAACCTATATTCTTGGGTTGTTGTAAGAATTAAATGAGATAATGTTTTAAAACTTTTTGAAAACTACAGAAATACCCAATAAGTGAGAGAAAGTACTATTATAATGGGGCTTTTTTCTTTATCAATAGATAAAAAAAACCTCTAAAAAATGCGTTACATGTCAAATTAACATTCTCACTGAAAATCAGTCTGATTCAGTGGTTCTCAACTCAAGGTGACTTTGCATTCCAGAGTATATCTGGCAATGTCTGGAGATGTTGCAATTGTCATAGCTGGGTGGTACTACTAGCATCGGGTGGGTAGAGCTCAGGGATGTTACTAAATACAATACACATATAATATAATATAATACAAGGCACAGGACAGTTCCCTGTAACAAAGCATTAACTGATCCAAAATGTGGATAGTGTGCAGTTTAAGAAATATTGGTCTGATTTAAATTTTTTTTAAATTGTATGTGATATTACTTGCAATGATTTTAATAAAAACTAGAATGATTCTCTTGCTAGAATTTAGGATGAGACAGATTTGTGTTGAATCTAGTTAGGCCTGAGATTTAGGTCTTCCGCTTTCATCAAGGATATGCTTGTGGCTCCCTCAAAATGTTATACCAGAGTTTAGGTAATCTGTTTAGATTAATGTTATCACCATGCACTATAAATAATACTAATAGTACTATTAGAAAACTACCTAAAGAGGAGTTTTCAGTGAAAAAAGTTGTATTTAGTTGTAACACAACAAATGAATAATTTCTCCACTTAAAAATTCTCTGTTTCTCTTTTGGGCATTGAGGGGAATCTTGCATTCTTGAGAGCTAGACCAAAGGCTATAGCAGTATATATAAATAATGCAGTCTTTTCAACACCATGGCTAATTTCCATGGTCAAACTTTCTCCAGTTCTTATACAAATCTTTTCCATATCCCTTCTGAAGGAAGAGATCTTAATTTTCTATGTCTAAAATCTGTTTGTATTCAAGACAGTCATTCATATCAGAATAATAAAATTTAAACTACTTGACATCGAAATGTTTTTCATTTGTAGATGGAGACCGTTGTCAAAGTAGAATGGGAGGAAGTTTGGCAACCCATCTGATGATTATTTAATACTTAAGGGATTAGGCTACTTGACATACTTGGTACCTCCCTTCTAGATACTTACAGTCCAAGATTCTAAGGTAATGACATAGCAATACACACTTTACTCCCCACTTCTTTTAAAAAAATATATGTACAATTTTCTTATGTTTCATTTGGACCACATGTGCTTGATCCTATGCCAGAAAATAAGAAGAATCTTATACCAACCTTCCTAATTACTGTTGACATCAAGAGGAAGTAAGTTTTCATTAAAGTTTTAAGAGGTGTTTCAGTAGATGTGAAAATGCAATTTTATTCTAGGCATAAGAGAAATTAAAATCCTAGAAGCTGGAAATATAAAAAGAAAATCAATACATTGAATAACAGTAAAGGGATTAAAGAATAGTAGGCAGTATTAGGGAAGTATGAGGAGTTTCAGGATGTAGGCAGGTAGAAATAGTAGAAATAGTTTCACATATTCCAATTCTCCCCTTCAATCCTTACCCAAAAATTATGACTAACAAAAATAAATTCCAGCTTCTGATTCTTAATTGAAATACTCAGGATAAAATGTAAAGTGATCATTATAAATTTTAAATTAGTTATTGTGAATAATCCAGGTATAGAGGACATTATTATTATACAGGTAAATATTTAAAAACTAGTTCTCCAAAACAACAAATTTAGACCTGTGCTATAATATTCCCACTTGGCCAGTTTCAGCTACCAATGTGAAATCACTTTCACAAGTTGAGATGTACAATAGCAAAGTATCATACATTTTTTTTACCTGTCAATACCATAGATGCAAATAAACCAGGAGCATAAACAATAGCAAAAGTACTAAAATGATTAGCATGTGATAAGTTTTGAGTATTAAAACCTTTGTTTTTAATATAATTTTTCAATTATATATATATATTTAATAGTGGCTCTGCTTACACCTGGCTCGCAAAGTTTCTGAAAATTTGGCAGCCAGTTCTCACAAGTTGGTATGAGCTGATCACTGATGCGGATGGTCTTTCAACTTCACATATCACTTTGCTGTATGGAGTTGGAACTTGAAATAATAAATGACAAGTACTCCTTGAAAGTGTATTGAAAATCAATACATTGGATAAAAACCATGATTTTTGAAATTTTGACCATTAACATTATAGCACAGAAGAAACCCTAGAGTGAAAGTTTCATTTTAAAAGTGGAAAGAAGTAGAATAAAATATAGCAGGATTTGGAAAGAGTATAAATATTAGAATACTTAATATGATAAAAAATAAGAGATTACAGAAAAAAATATACAATAAGGAAAATGACTTTAGGGACTAAGAATCTTTTAGCTTGTTCATATTTGCATATAGACTTTAAAGGGGCATTTGGATTACAAAATTCCATAATTTGTTCAAATAATATGTATGACCAGTGAGTGAATGACAATGTGAAATCAACATGTGTGTGTGTATGTGTGTTATGTTTGTGTATTTGTGTTTAAATGTGGCATCTACCAGACCAAATTTGAAATGCAGTTTTTATTCAGGATCCTTGAAATTTTTGGTAAAGATCGCTTGTAATTAAAGCATGAAAACAAAGTAGATATTTTCTTTGGACTGCCTAAAAATTTAAGGTACATTTTTGTCTTTATGTCAAGAGAATTGGGTATTTTAAGAGCTAAGCCCTATATTGCAATGCCTTTATCAGAAATGTGCCATTTAATATATTGCTCTAAATTTTCCAGTTCCTTTCTTCAGAAAACCACAATAAACTATTTTTAGTTGATTAAAATAAAGTAAAATGCTTTAATTTGAAAGGGAAAAGTATAGCTGAAGCTTGAGTTTAACCGGAAGAAAATTGCAAAAAGGCATGTACCACAACGAAGCTTTGAAAATGAAGTCCTGAAATAATGAAATAATGACAATTTGTAAATCAGGAGTTCAGAAGTTCTGTTGCATGATTATGTTGCAGTTTAATTTCTTTATATCTCTCTGCCATTCTTAAAAAAAAAGCAGCTAGAACTTCAAAGGGACCTCGCATGTGTTCCAAATCAGGGCTTCAGAGCTGATGTCTGACAGCCCAGAAATTAAAACGAAATAAATGTGCTGTTTAAATTCCCATTTTTTTCCAGCAACAACAACAACAAAATCACTTTTTCTGTGTTATGGGTTTTTTTTTTTCTTGTTAACTAAAATTCTTTTCTTTGGGATATTTCTTCATTTACCAGTTATGGACCTGGGCCTGTGCGTACAGAATCCCCATGAACTTCAGAGGGATTTCAGACAACCAGGGGGGATGTCAAGACCTTGGTATCAGCCTTTGCAACTTTTTCTGTACATTAAAACAGATCCCCCCACTCAAAAAGGAAAAAAAAAGTAAAAAGACAAAGAACCATAGTTGTTAGGCCATGCCCAAACACCTGCATTTGGCTGTTCTTGCATTTTCTTGGGATGACGGAAACAGACATTTCCAAAGAACAAAGAAAGGCTCGGGATGGTTTGTGTTTGAAAGTGCACTAGCGTGGATATGAAATGTCAGTCACCAGCCAGAAATTTGGCAGCCATTTCTTTGAGTTCCAAAGAGAGTAATTAGAGTTTGACCTGAAGAGCTCTGTTATGCAGGGGGGAAAGATTAGTCCTTCACTAAGATAGACTTGTATATGCAAAGGAACTTCAGTATCATCTACAACAATTTCTTAGTTTCACAAATGAGGTAGTGAGTACAGAGCATCTCATAGTGGCAGTATGGTTTGCTAAAGATAATACAGTAAAATGGGTATAGAATTTTGGTGAATTCTTTCATGTCACTAAGTGGTTATAGAAGTGGATATAGAAGCTATTGGACCTCAGAGAGAAACAAGCACATAAACACTTTGGGTTTAGGGATTGCTTTCTACCTACTTATCAGAGCCATTACTCTTAAACCTATCCCTGTCTTTCTCTTTTAATCGATATTAACAAACATCCAGGAAGTGTGGGCAAAAAACAGCCAGGAACAAAGGGTTCCCCCTTCCTGCCTTTGAAAAGAAAAGTAAGCTACCCTGGGAATATGCTAGATTTAATGGGCTTGGGTTCTTTCTCTCCTTTCCCAAATGCCATCTTGTAGTCTGCACATCTGGCCTGCAGAGTATCCCAGAATGTTTATTTCCGGACCTTGAGAGGCTTTCCTGAGCATTGCTGGGGTAGAGTCCACACTTTGTTCATGTTAAGTTACATTTGGAGATTATATAGTGCCTGAATGAAGGAGACAATACACTTCAGATTTCACATTCCCTTACAAGTTCTGTGAGCACATGTGGTAGACAGAAAAGAGACAGTAAAGGTGACCTAAAATACTTTCAAAGTTCACAGATAAGAAATCTTCCTACATTCCTGGGGAAAGAGCAAAGAAAATGACAAAGCCCTGATCTCTCAGCTCAAACATGACAATGTTTACAGTCAGTCATGACTGAAAACTCAAATTTAAGCATAGGTACTGCTAAATCTAAATGTCCTTTGGACTTTAGTTGGTATGGGAAGCAATGGCATTTGATTTATTCAGTAAATACTACTGTTTTGGCTTACTGGCTGATGTGCCAAAAATTGGGATGTTGAACTACTCTTCAGCATCTTACAATTAAGTTGAAAATAATATAAGATATACATGCAAGAAAAGACAGTATCTGATTAAGGGTATTCTGTATGCAAAATGTGTAGTGATCAGGGAAATTTCTCCAAGTAGAGCTGGCTCTTCAATGATGAGTTAGACACAGATGAGAGGAGGAGAGAAAGCAGATGGAAAGAGGGACACAAGCAAATGTATCACATTTGTTCTTTACAACCATTTGTTGGGCTTTACTTTGTCCTCACATTGTGCTTAAGTAGATATGTGAATTCTTCCATGTATTTACCATAACTTCAAGTGTTATTATCCCCAGTTCACAGAAAAAGAAATGGAGACTCAAGGACATTAAAGTACGTGTCCAAGATGACACTGGTGACAGAGAGAGAAATAGAATTCAAACTCCCAAATCTGTTACCCAATGTACGCTCCGGAAGGAAAACCTATATAGGAACAGCAATTTGACTATATAGCATATGGGGGCCTGGATTACCAGCCAAGTAGTTTGAGCACTATAATTTGCACATGTTAAGGGAATTTTTGGAGGAGAAACTGTAGAAGATGGATAATGGATAAAATATTTAGACCTGATTGATTAGATTGGGATATGCAAAGAAATGCTTTACTGGCAATTTGTGATTGAGAATTGGATATAGAAAAGAAGAGTAGTGAGGGAGATTTCAGTCTTTAGTGAATAAATTTAACTATGACAGTGAAAAGATTCACTGATGGACAGTGTTTGCAGAGGGAGGGTAGAGTGTTGAGGGCAGAATGTTGGAAGAACCCATATTTCTCAGGTGAAGGAGCTAAAGGAGCTGGCAAGGAGATTCAGAGGAGGAGAGGGTGGAGGAGAACTTAACAGTGTGATGGCGCTAGGCCAGTTAAGAAGAGAGTTTCATAAAGCAGGGGAGGAAAAAAGGTTAATGATACAGAAAATCAGAGTATCATTCAAGAGATATTCTGTAGGTTAATGTATTTAAATGAGATATTTATTTATATACAATTTTCTCCATTTGTTTAAGCTAAGAATAGACACGAGTTGCATGCTTTTTTCACATGATCATTAAAAATTGCCCCTAAATTAAGCCAGTAAGATAGCCATCTTCTTATTACTTTTTATTTACTGCCTGTCTCTCCCACACTAAAAAGTTAGCATATTCTTGCATAAAGTATCACACACAACCAGTTGGACCATTTATCGCTACAGATGCTGCTACCTCCGTTTTTTTCAGTCAGAAACAAAAACCTCAGTAGACCCGATTATTTGAATCTACCAATTGAAATGATGAAGTATCCTAAGAACCTGCTTTTCCTTATGTGTTCAGTGATGATGACAGTTGGAATTCACCAGAATTCTCCATTAATAAGCTTTGTTTTAATCCCAGGAGCTGAAAAGTTGTTTTCCATTGAGAATCACGGCCTCTTAAATCTAGTTCTCTGGTTGTTTGAACAGAGCCCAAGTCTTTTTGTTCAATAATATACTGTGTCTCAGATCCTCTATTCAAATCAAGCCTTGCACTTTGAAGTGGTAGGTAATAAAGAGGCAAGTACCACCCAGAAAACTTTCCTCAATAAATACTTGACTTAATAAGTCATCATTAATTTAAAGGCCTAATTACAAAGAAAATCCAGTGTGCTTAGGGAAAATTTTATTATCTTTAGAAACATAAGTCTAAAGGGTACTTAGGTGTCATTTTGCAAATGATTGTTTCCAAAGAGCTGCCTATTATCTATATAACCTGAACTATTTATCGTTAGCAGAAGATTTCTTTGTGTTGGCATTTTACTCTTTATAATTTATCGTAAAAGTCACCAAAGTGATAGTAACAAGGTTTGATCTTAAATATGAGTAAAATAGTTTCCTTTAAGACTATAGTTTGGGAGGGGCGCCTGGGTGGCTCAGTTGGTTAAGCGACTGCCTTCGGCTCAGGTCATGATCCTGGAGTCCTGGGATCGAGTCCCGCATCGGGCTCCCTGCTCGGCGGGGAGTCTGCTTCTCCCTCTGACCCTCCTCCCTCTCGTGCTCTCTATCTCTCATTCTCTCTCTCTCAAATAAATAAATAAAATCTTAAAAAAAAAAAAGACTATAGTTTGGGAGAGCCAGGACGGGGTTCCATTTGAGAAATCTTCCGAATACAGGAAAAAGTCTTTTATAATTCCAGAATTTAACTTATTTATATTTAACTTATTATAATGAGTATGGCATTTTTTATGAGTTTTACAAATATTGATATTTAAATATTGAGCAGAGACCCCCACATATAAAGCTTCTTGGATAACCCACTGACATAAATTCCCTGTGTGAGAGCCCTTCCTGAAAGTGTATTTCATGAGGACTAGTGAGAAAAGGAGGATAGCACTTGAAAGGGAGGTTGGGATGCATCCCAGGGCGGGGAATAGGTGAAAGGGCAGGTTGAAATGCTGCCTCCTATGCTATCTCATGGAAGCCCAAACCTGGAATACCAATGTACTCTATTATTTTTATACCTATTTGTTTTATTGATATAAACAAAATAAACTGGATCTGTTTTGCTTGTTTTTTTGGTAGGCTTAAGTCATTGACTACTACAAAATTATAAAAGGTATCAAGGGATCAACCCAAATGGCAGAGCGGGAAGGAACCTTCAGATTTTGTAGTCAGATAGCACTTAGACCTCAGTTGAGGGACTTATTTTAAATACAGAGTCTGGGTCTCACCCCAGGGATTTGGATTTTTAACTTTGTTGAGAATTAGGCTCAGGAATCTGTGTTTTAATAAATACCCATGTTATGTTTAACCAGAGGTTAACCTTACTTTAAGAGATCCTGACTGAGTCCAACCCCTTTATTTGATCCTTAGAGAAATAAAAACGTAAACATGGGAATTTGCTTTACCCAGCACATCAGAGAACTTGAACTATAATTTAGTTGATAATACCCATTTTAATTGTTGATTAAGGTTCTCCAAATTCATGATCAGTGGTGCCACATTGGTGCTGTCACTGATGCTTTACAGGACTGACTAGGTAATCTTTTCTAGAAACTAACATTCTTTAGGCAATAAGAATCAGCAAATGTCTTGGGAGGATTTAAGCAGCTGGCAGAGAATATCTGGATATCTCTTCAGAGAAATAATACCTCTTTAATAAATTTAAGGTTGAAAGTACGATGAGTTACACAACTCTTTTGAGACATAAAGGTTATGATAAAAGCCATATTCCTTTAGTAGTTACTTTAAATTTCTGTTGTCATCTATTATTAGGTAATTTGGGATACCCAGTTGCTTTTTTTTCTGAAGCTATAACACTTATGACAGGGATAAGAAAAATGCCACTGGTTACATCATAATAAAATTCCCACATTTTTAAGCTCTAGGTCTGGCTGTTAATATCTAGATCTTGAAATTTTAACTATTTTTGGTAAATTTGAACTGAGACTTTAAGAGAGGGGCAGTAGATCCAATAGCTGCATATCCCAAGTGTATTCCAGTTTGACTTCTAGCCTGGTGCATCTGTGATTATCTTTAGTCTGACAATCAGTTGCCTAATCCCATTACAGACTCTTGCTGAAAGACGTCCATGACCTCCCAGTTCTAATAATTGTAGAATTACCAACAGATTACACTCCTTCATTTATTCTTAAACATACCCAGCTAATCCCAAAAGTCCTGGCAACTCCTTTTTATCTTTGATCTACCCACACTGAATCTGGCCTCAGCTTACTTCACTCTCTGAATATTCCAGTCTTGTCATCTTTCAGATCCATTAAGTGCCTTGAAGTGTTTGACCTAAAATGCCACCACCTTCCCTGAAATATTCTGTCTTTGCAATGCTGAAGTTTTTATAGTATTTTACATAAGTTGGATAGTGAGCCTCTTTAACAAAGAAACTACCTTAAAATTCACGACTTCTAGCATGATCAAAGGAAGGCTCCTTTTTTATTTCCCACAACTCCAACTTGGGAAAACAGGGGAAAAATATGCAAGATAAAAGCCACGATGCACTGTGCTCTGGAATATTTAATTTTCTTCTCCAAAGGATGATAGTTACATTCAAGTATCTGATGGATATATGAGGTAGTTCCTATTTTCGTCTACTTTTAGTTCATTCAATGATTTTTTTTTTTAATGTCAGGTGGGACCTATAGCCTGTAGACAAAAACCTCTTTGATAATAGATATTTATTTATATTATTTTTTATAATAGGTATTTAAAATGAAACCTTTTTTGGTCCACATTGGCAAATTTAATCATGTAATTTGTAAATATTATATAGGATCCTGGCCATGTTTACACCACAGACTTTCTGCCACACTGTTGGAGAATGGGCTACTTCTTTAAGAGCTACTTTTTGGGGCTTATTAGATTCTTATGGGTTTTGCTAAATGCTGCTTTCCTTTGTAAATGTTCTTTAAGTATTTCAATTAAATGGTGATTTATTTTAAAAATCAGCAATAACAAATGTGTAACAGAAACCAAGTTTTACAGAATTCTTAATCTTTAACAAATAACTTCAGAGCAATTTCATATTTATTTAACATACAATTGCTGTTTAATTTAATCTAAATTAAATGGTTGCTTGAAACCTATAATTTAGAGGGTTCCTGAATCTCTCTTTATGGTAGGAAAAATGAGAAATCATCAGTTTGGCCCAGAGGGTAGATACTTATCTTTTAAAATCAGGTATTTTTGTCTTGAAATTAAAAACCTAGGTCATTTGGGAAATGGAATTCCAAGGAATGTTTTTGGCAATGAGTTACATGTCCTCCTGTTCCTTAGAAGAGAATTATTTGGTTTAATAAAAACTTTAAAATTTAGCTGATACTTATGATGGACTATCATCTTATTTATAGGCATCTGTTTGTGAAAAACATATACATTGAGACTCAGTAGTGGAGTTTTTGTTGTTTGTTTGAAGAAAAAACAAGATTACTTTTGGTACTATGTGTTAGGTACTGTGCTCATTGAAAATACCAGTTTAAAAAAAAAAATAGCCATGAAGTAACCACAAAGACAAGTAGGACGAACTACTGGATCAACTTTTTGGCAATAGTAGCTATAAGTATTGCCATGACCATGATTTTCTGAGCAGAATTTGGGGAATACTGCCATGGATTAATGCTATACTAAAGTTGAAATGCAAGCTTAGTTCCACAGGTTAGTTTGAAAAGCATTTTTTTTTTTTTTTTTTTGGTGGGGACGGGTGGGATGAAGGAAGTGATAGTGGCGGTGGTTGTGGTAATTTGTTTATTTTCAACTTGACAATATCAGAAAAATCAAAGTAGATATTTCTTTTCCTGAAAATTAGTTTTTATGAATGTAAATAAAACCTTGAGTAAGAAATAAAGGGTTACAGTCATTAAAATTTGATGATTAATATTCAGACACAAGGACTATAAATGTCTATAAGCTTATGACTATAGCACTAATACATTAAACTAGTGCTTCAGTATTATTTGGGTTTAAACACAGGCAAGTGGTTTAAAGGACAAGTCCCAGATTCAACAAACCACTTTCTTATCACAGTTTTGCCATTGATTGTATTGTTTGGGCAAGTTAATTTCTTTTTAACTCATTCTCCCATTAGGGTAGTTGTATGATGAATAAATGAGATAATACTGCATTTCAAATATATAGCATTGTGCCTGGTGATGTTACCTTTCACTAATATTAGTTTATAACTGATATAAAGATAGGGACTGTCTTTGTTGTGCTCAAAACTATATCCTCATTAGCCAGCACAGTTCTTGTCACATAGCAACTTCTCAACAAATATTTCTGAAATGAAGCCCTAGTTTCACTTTGTATAAAAGTAAATTAACAAAATTCATTATAAATATTACAGTATGTAAAAAATAGTCTGTGACAAGAAAGTCTTGACTTTTTTCTTTCGTCTGTTGTATTTCTTTGAACCTGAACTTCTGTCACAGATATTACTCCTTACCAGTTTTTGAAAATGATTTTCTACTTACACTGGCCACAGTATTTTTTAACAAGTTCTTAGAGAAAGGAAAATAGATATTCTATAGTAGGTGTATCTTAAGAGCATAACATTTTTCAGTGCCCTGCAATTCTTTACTTTTCTCCAAAAATTGCTCTCCATTACATGCTTACCTCATTTTACTGTGTTTCACTATATTGTACTTAGCAGATAATGTGAAATTACACATTGAAGATTTGTGGCAACCCATTGTCAAATATATTGATGCCATTTTCCCAAGAGCATATGCTTGTTTCATGTCTCTGTGTCACATTTTGGTAATTCTCACAATATTTCGGCCTTTTTCATTATTATTATATTTGTTGTGGTGATCTGTGGTCAGAGGTCTTTGATGTGATTATTGTAATTGTTTTGGGGCACCACGAACCGCACCCATATAAAGTGGCTAACTTAACTGATAAATGTTGGATGGGCTCTGACTGCTCCATCCACGGCCATTCTCCCATCTTTCGCCCTTTCCGCAAGCCTTCCCGTTCCCTGAGACACAAAAATATTGAAATTGGAACAACTAATAACCCTACAGTGGCCTCCAAGTGTTCAGGTGAAAGGAAGATTTGCCATCTGTCACTTTAAATCAAAAACTTAGAAGGATTAAGCATAGTTAAGAAGGCATGTTGAAAGCCAAGATAAACCAGCAGTTAAGCCTCTTGTGCCAAACTGTTGGCCGAGTTGTGAATGCAAAGGAAAAGTTCTTGAAGGAAATTAAAAGTGCTACTCCACTGAACACATGAGTGATAAGAAAGTGGAACTGCCTTAGTGCTGATACGGAAAACATTTTAGTGCTCTGGATAGAAGACCACACCAGCCACAACATTCCCTTAAGCCAAAGCCTAACCCACAGCAAGACTAACTCTCTTCAATACTGTGAAGGCTGAGAGAGGTGAGGAAGCTGCAGAAGAAGAGTCTGAAGCCAGCAGAGGTTGGTTCGTGAGGTGTAAGGAAAGAGGCCATCTCCATAGCATGACCGTGCAAGGGGGAGCAGCGAGTGCTGATGTGGAGGCTGCAGCAACTTATCCAGGAGATGTAGCTAAGATAATTAATGAAGGTCGCTGTGCTAAACAATAGATTTTCAATGTACACAGAACAGCCTTCTTTTGGAGGACGATGCCACCTAGGACTTTCATAGCTGGAGAGGAGAAATCAATGCCTGGCTTCAAGGCTTCAAAGGACAGGCTGAGTCTCTGGTTAGGGGCTAATGCAGTGGGTGACTTTAAGTTGAAGCCAGTGCTCATCTACCATTCTGAAAATCCTAGAGTCCTTCAGAATTATGCTAAATCTACCCTGCCTGTGCTCTCTAAATGGAACCACAAAGCCTGGCTGGCAGCACAGCTGTTTACAACATGGTTTACTGAATACTTAAGCCCACTGTTGAGAACTAGCGCTCAGAAGAAGAGATTCCTTTCAAAACATGACCGCTCATTCACAGTGCACCTGGTCACCCAAGAGCTCTGACGGAAATGTACAACAAGATGAATGTTGTTTTCATGGCTACTGACACAGCATCCATCCTGCAGTCCGTGTGGATCAAGGAGTAATTTCAACTTTCAAGTCTTCTTGTTTGAGAAATACCTTTCACAAGGCTATAGCTGCCATAGGTAGTGATTTCTCTGATGGATCTCGGCAGTGTAAATTGAAAACCTTCTGGAAAGGTTGTGCCACTCTAGATGCCATTAAGAACATTGTGATTCATGGGAAGAGGTCAAAATATCAACATTCACAGGGGGTTGGAAGAAGTCAACCCCAGCCCTCATGAAAGGCTCTGAGGGGTTCAAGACTTCAGGGGAGGAAGTTACGACAGGTGTGGTAGAAATAGCAGGAGAACTAGAACTAGATGTTGAGCCCGAAGATGGGACTGAATTGCTGCAATCTCATGATAAAACTTGTTGGATGAGGAGTTCCTTCTTATGGGTGAGCAAAGAAAGTGGTTTCTTGAGATGGAATCTTTTCCTGGCGAGGATGCTGTGAAGATTGTTGAAACAACAGCAAAGGATTCAGAATAGTACATAAACTTAGTTGGTAAAGCAGCCACAGGGTTAGAGAGGATTGACTCCAGTTTTGAAAGAAGTTCTCCTGTGGGTAAAATGCTATCAAACACCACATGCTGCAGGGAAATCCATTTGCAAAAGGAAGAGTCCATCGATGCAGCAAATTTCACTGTTGTCTTATTTGAAGAAATCGCCAAACCGCCCAACCTTCAGCAACCACCATGCCCATCAGTCAGCAGCCATCAACATCCAGGCAAGACCCTCCACCAGCAAATAGGTAATGGCTTGCTGAAAGCTCAGTTGGTCATTAGCATTTTTTGGCAATGAAGTATTTTTAATTAAGGTATGTACATTGTGTTTTTAGATAAAATGCTATTGCACACTTAGTAGACTACAGTATATTGTAAAAATAACTGTAATATGTACTGAAAAACTGAAAAGCTCATTTGGCTTACTTTATTGCTGTTGTCTAGAACCAAACCCATAGTATCTCCAAGGTATGCCTGTATCATCCTGGACTCTAAATCCACAAAGTCGGGTATTACATTCTAAGAGGGTTCAAATCCTACCTGTGCTGTTTTACCTTGCTCAATGTATCTAACCTCTCTGTGTTTGTTTTGTTACATCTACAGTAACAATAATGGTAAATACCTCTTTTGTCTATGTGTGTGTTGGGGGGTGGTGGAATTGAGCATCAAATAAATTTTAAAGTGTTTATCACGGAGCCGACACTGTAGTAAATTTATATAAATTAGCTATCATACACGTTTCAGCCAGGTCCATAAAGTCAGCTTTATGTCTCTCTACTATTTATATATCAGCCATTTAATTAACATGATGAGGGTGCCCAGCACTCTACGAAGCAGTGGTAGTCAGGCATTGACATGGTCCCTGTTAACACCCTGGTAGGATTAACTCACAAATTAAGGAGTACATAAAGATCAATAGGTATAAGGGGGCATATAGAAATAATTCTACATTGCACATGGGGTTTAAGATGCTGCTTGTGCTGAATTTCAAAGATGAGTAGGAGTTGACTGAATGTGGACAGGATATTTCATCAGCAGAAGCTCATAAATGTGGGCAACATTTGATTCATCAAATTGTATAGATCATAATCTCTAAGTCAAGGGAAGACTAAATGTGGGGGAATGGCAGAAGATGGGGCTGGAGAGAGAAATCATGTCTTGAAGGCTTTGGATTTAATCCTGAATGGTGTAAAAAGTCAATGACAGGTGGTTAAGTAACTGGTATTTTGAGCTCACTGCTGTATGTGAGTGAGCCTAAAGTTTTCTGGTGGCATGCTTGCTTATCTCTATGCTCAGAATCTTCTCCTAACTTGTACTCTTTCAGGCATGTAAGACCTCCCAGAATTCCTTGAATACAGGACATATTAATTAGAAAAGCCCTGCAATGTCCAACCAGATGTGGCCAGTGATCATACCTCTTTAATAGAGCCCTTAATTCCTTAGAAGAGTTCACAATTCTAGAAATCTCTCTGCTTGAGAAAAGTCCCCTAATCTACATAAATTCAGGCTCATCCAGGAGTGGAGTTCTTGTGTTCTTTTAAATAGAGTGACCCACAGATTTTGGCTTTGGTTCAGGCTAATAAGGGAAATCCACATCAGTGACTTTATTTGAAGAATCTCATCAAAACTGAAAACTCATCATAACCTTATTGTTTCCCAACAACCCACCTTCCCCAGATACAATAGACTGTTCAGGCATTGTCAAGGTACCTGTCTTATTCCTCAGCATACTAGCACTTGGTACTTGGAGAAGATAGGTGGGGAATTAGTGAGGACAGTTGAATACTTTGGGCACATGGTGACACATATTGGTTACCTCATCTTCTAAGTGAAAAGTAAACATGCTTTATTTTTTAAAAAAATATTTTTTTCACTTATTTTGAACAGGCAGTAATCTCAGTGGATAAGGCTTCAGACTCTAAAGCCTGAGATGAGTCCTAACATTACTACATTCTAGTTTGTGACCTGGGGAAAGTTACTCAACTTCTGTTTGCTCCTCTATACAAAGTTTTATATTCTTTGTAGCTACCTCATGGTGTGAGGATTGAATGAAACATCTCTACAAAGTCCAGGGACCTGCACTCGGTGAATATTTTAGAATGTCTAATTGTTGTAGTTGCCATAGTTGTAGTTTCAACTTTCTTAGTCCTGCAATACATTCAGAGATATGTGAAAATTTAGTAGCTTAAAACACCACCATTTGGTTCTATAGGTCACAAATCTAGGGATACACTACTGAGTTCTCTGCTTCATGTCTTACAAGGCTGATATATCAGCCAAGCTAGCTCCTTATTCTGAAGGTTCTAAGGAACAGACCTCTTCTGAGTTCATTCAGGTTGCTGGCTGAAATTCAGTCTCTTGAAGTTATAGAAATGAGGTCCCCATTTCCTTGCTGGCTAAAAGTTACCAACATTCCATCTTACATGATGCCCTCCATTTTCAAACCAATAATGGTACATCAAGTCCTTCTTATTATTCAGATCTATCTTTCTACTTCCTCTTATGGGACCAGCTGGAGAAAACTCTTTGCTTTTAAAGGGTTCATGGGATTAGTTATATATCCACCCCTTTTCTGCTCAACACTGTCCCATATTTCCCTTTTGGTTTATTTATTCAACTTAAAAATCCTTTTGCCATACCACAGGGTATATAATATGCATAGGTTCTACCCACACTCAAAGAGAAGGGGATTATACAAGGGCAAGAGTCATTAGAGTTATTGGAGTTATGCTGAGAATTTCGCTTACCTTACTAATTTAAATTCAATCGAGTATACTTGAATATGTTCATTCCAAATTCACTCATTCTATCAATAGACAAGTACTGTACCCTACCATGTACCAAGCTGTATGTTAGATTTGTAAGTATTAATCACTTGTTGACAATTTACAGTTTTGAAATAAATTTTTAAAAAGCTGGATTGTTTAGAAATATCAGTTCCTCTCCTCCAGACTTACTTTTGCATTCCCCATTTTGTTTTCTGGGACTATAATATGTATGATCTTTTGTCAGCATAATTGAGTATTCTAGAACTATGTTTACTAATTGAAAAACTAAATAAATGAAAAACATGATACCATCTAGATGATATTGCCTATTTATCTAATAGAGCATTTGAATAATTGAGAGGGCTAATGGCCTAGAGTGAGGAAGTAATAGTTAACTGATACTGCCTACGTGTCAAGTACTGGATGGAAGCATTTTACATATATTATTTCATTATCTTCTGAGTTTCTCTAAGCAGATGTATATCTTTCATCTATTAAGCTTTATTTAAAAATGTGTTTATTTTATAACAATTATTATTTTTCTATGTTAAATTTTATTTATCTCTGTACATGCCTCTTCATTCCTTGGGGGCAGGAACTATGTTATTCATCCATGTAGTTCCCTAGCTGTGATTACAGCATGTTCTCAGTAAATACAGGTTGAATTTGAGTAGTGAAAACTACTGTAATGGGATCATCATTGCTTAGCATGAGTCTGTTCTGCTAGTGTTCCATCCCACTTGGCGAATTGTGCATGAGCATCAGTGAGAGAATAGATCCCATGTGTTTGATGCATTATTGAAAACAGCAGTAAAAACTAGTGATTGGCAAATCAAATTGCAATTGGGGTTTGGCAAAAAAAAAAAAAATTGTTGAGAGGTAGGAAGAAATGGCCCTATGATGTCCAAAAGCATTTTCTAGGGATTTTTTTTTTCCTCCCTGGTTTTATATTTGTGTTTTTTAAGGGAAATTTAATTCACATGTTTCTGGTTTGTTTACACTGAACACACCAAAGCAATGATTTGTAAAAGCAATTTGGTGTCTAGGAACTCTTTCTAAACTTCCTTTTGAACTAAAAATCATGTCTAAAAATATGGGCAGTATTAATATCTATTGAGTTGGCTGAATGGTAAGAACTGCACTCACTGAGAGCTTTGGGTTCCCACCCCAACTATACTGTCAGCTGTTTACCTTTATAATTCACCTTCCTGGGTCTTAGTTTCCTCATCCTTAAAATGAAAAGATTGGAATATATAATCTTAAAATTTAGTTCTAGATCTCAAATTCCATAATTGAAATCTTATATTAAAAAAGATTAAAAACTGCTATGTGTCTTGGTGTATAGGAATGCCACTGATTTCTGTGCATTGATTTTATATCCTGCCACTTTACTGAATTCTTGTATGAGTTCTAGCAGTTTTGGGGTGGAGTCTTTTGGGTTTTCCACATAAAGTATCATATCTTCGGCAAAGAGTGAGAGTTTGACTTCTTTGCTGATTCAGATGCTTTTTATTTCTTTTTGTTGTCTGATTGCTGTGGCTAGGACTTCTAATACTATGTTGAAATTAAGGAGTTGATCCCATTTACAACTGCACCCAAAAGCATAAGATACCTAGGAATAAATCTAACCAAAGAGGCAAAGGATCTGTACTCAGAAAACTATAAAATACTCATGAAAGAAATTGAGGAAGACACAAAGAAATGGAAAAACGTTCCATGCTCATGGATTGGAAGAACAAGTATTGTGAAGATGTCAATGCTACCTAGAGGAATCTACACATTTAATGCAATCCCTATCAAAATACCTTCCACTTTTTTCAAAGAAATGGAACAAATAATCCTAAAATTTGTATGGAACCAGAAAAGACCCCGAATAGCCAGAGGAGTGTTGAAAAAAAAAAGCAAAGCTGGCGGCATCACAATTCCAGACTTCAAGCTCTATTACAAAGCTGTCATCATCAAGACAGTATGGTACTGGCACAAAAACAGACACATAGGTCAATGGAAGAGAATAGAGAGTCCAGAAATGGACCCTCAACTCTCTGGTCCACTAATCTTTGACAAAGCAGGAAAGAATGTCCAATGGCAAAAAGACAGTCTCTTCAACAAATGGTGTTGGGAAAATTGGACAGCCACATGCAGAAGAATGAAACTGGACCATTTCCTTACACCACACACAAAAATAGACTCGAAATGGTTGAAAGACCTAAACGTGAGACAGGAGTCCATCAAAATCCTAAAGGAGAGCACAGGCAGCAACCTCTTCGACCTCAGCCACAGCAACTTCTTCCTAGACACATCACCAAAGGCAAGGGAAGCAAGGGCAAAAAAGAACTATTGGGACCTCATCAAGATAAAAAGCTTTTGCACAGCAAAAGAAACAGTCCACCAAACCAAAAGACAACCGGCAGAATGGGAGAAGATATTTGCAAATGACATATCAGATAAAGGGCTAGTATCCAAAATCTATAAAGAAGTTATCAAACTCAACACCCAAAGACCAAATAATCCAATCAAGAAATGGGCAGAAGACATGAACAGACATCGCTGTAAAGAAGACATCCAAATGGATGGGTGCCTGGGTGGCTCAGTCGGTTAAGTGTCTGTCTTTGGTTCAGGTCATGATCCCAGGGTCCTGGGATCGAGTCCCACATTGGGTTCCTTGCTTGGCCGGGAGCCTGCTTCTCCCTCTCCCTCTGCCCCCCCACCCCAATTGTGATCTCTCTCTCTCTGTCAAATAAATAAATAAAATCTAAAAAAAAAAAAAGAAGAAGAAGAAAAAGACATCCAAATGGCCTTACAGACCATAAAAAAGTGCTCAACATCACTCGGCATCAGGGAAATCCAAATCAAAACCTCAATGTGATACCACCTCACACCAGTCAGAATGGCTAAAATTAACAAGTCAGGAAACGACAGATGTTGGCGAGGATGTGGGGAAAGGGGAACCCTCCTACACTGTTGGTAGTAATGCAAGCTGGTGTAGCCACTCTGGAAAACAGGATGGAGGTTCCTCAAAAAGTTGAAAATAGAGTTACCCTATGATCTAGCAATTGCACTACTGGGTATTTACCCCAAAGATACAAATGTAGTGATCCGAAGGGGCACATGCACCCCAGTGTTTATAGCAGCAATGTCCACAGTAGCCAAACTATGGAAAGAGCCTAGATGTCCATCAACAGATGAATGGATGAAGAAGATGTGGTATATTATGCAGTCATCAAAAAATGAAATCTTGCCATTTGCAATGACGTGGATGAAACTAGAGGGTATTATGCTAAGTGAAAGAAGTCAATCAGAGAAATCATATGATCTCACTGATATGAGGAATTTGAGAAAAAAACCAGAGGATCATAGGGGAAGGAAGGGAAAAATGAAACAAGATGAAACCGGAGAAGGAGACAAACCATAAGAGACTCTTAATCTCAGGAAACAAACAGGGTTTCTGGAGTGGAGGGTGGTGGAAGGGTTTGGGTGGCTGTGTGATGGACACTGGGAGGGTATGTACTATGGTCAGCACTGTGAACTGTTTAAGACTGATGAATCACAGACCTGCACCCCTGAAACAAATAATACATTATATGTTAATAAAAATATGCATGACAGATTTAAAAAATTATTTTGTAAGTGGTCATATTGCAAGTTCATGAAAAAAAGGTAAAACATATAACACAGTCTTAACACTTGTATACATTCAGTATAAAAAATAAAGCGTCACTCTGGAAAACCATATGGAATTTCCTCAAAAAAGTTAAAAAGAGCTACCCTATGACCCAGCAATTACACTACTATGTATTTACCCAAAGCATGCAAAAACAGTGATTTGAAGGGGCACATGTACCCCAATGTTTATAGCAGCAATGTCCACAAGAGCCAAAATATGGAAAGGTCCCAGATGTCCATCGACAGATGAATGGATAAAGATCTGGTGTTTGTGTGTGTATACACATACACACACACACACAAACACACATTTTTAATTATATATACATTCTATATATATAATAGGATATTACTCAGCCATCAAAAAGAATGAATTCTTGCCATTTGCATGGATGTGGATGGGACTAGAGTGTATTATTTTAAGCGAAATAAGTCAGTAAGAGAAAGACAAATACCATATGATTTTGCTCATATGTGGAATTTAAGAAATAAAATATATAAACATAGGGGATCGGAAGGAAAAATAAAATAAGATAAAAACAGAGGGAGGCAAACCATAAGATTAACTATAGGAGATAAACATGGTTGCTGGAGGGGAGATGGGTAGGGGGGATTGGGTGATTGGGTGATGGGCATTAAGGAGAGTACCTGATATAAGGAACACTGGGTGTTATATGCAACTGATGAATCACTAAATTCTACCCCTGAAAATAATAACACAATATATTATAACTATAGTGAAAAAAAAAAAAATCTGTGAAGATGTCACTGAGGTCAGGAAAGCAACGCAGGAACAAAGTGAAAATTTCAACAAAGAGATTGAGAATATTAAAAAGTACCAAACAAAAATCACAGAATTGAAGAACACTATAACTGAACTGAAAAATTCAATAGAAGAGTTCAAGAGGAGACCAGATTAAATGAAAGCAAAGATCAGTGAATTCAAAGACAGGGCAGTGAAACCCATCCAGTCAAAACAGAAAAAGAAAAAAAAAGAATGAAAACAGTAAAGATAGCTTAAAGGACTTATGGGACACCATGAAGCAAATCAAAGGAATTATAGGAATTCCAGAAGGGGAAGCAAAGGGCCAGAAAGCTTATTTGAAGAAATAGTGGTTAAAAACTATACTTACCTGGGGAGAGAAACAGACATCCAAATATAGAAATCCCAAAGAGTACCAAATTAGATGGATCTAAAGAGACACACACCAAGGCACATTAAATTTTCAAAAGTTAAAGACAAAGAGAGAATCTTAAAAACACCAAGAAAAAAGCAACTTTTCACAGATAGGGGAATCTCTTTAAGACTTTGAGTGGATTTCTCAGCAGAAAACTTAAAGACCAGAAAGGAGTGGCATGATATATTCAAAGTGCAGTAACAAAAAAACTGCTGATCAAGAATACTCTACCCAAGAAAGCACTCCTTAAGAATTGAAGGACAGATACAATTTTGCAGACAAACAAAAGCTGAAGTATTCATCATCATTAGATTGTCCTTACGAGAGTTGTTAAAGGGAGTTCCTCAAGCTGAAATGAAAGAATATTAACTAGTAACGTAAAAATCTATGAAAGTATAAAATTCACTGATAAAGGTAAACATTAAATTCAGAATACTCTAATATTATAATTATAGTGGGAAATCACTTACAATTCTAGTGTAAAGGTTAAAAGACAAAGGTGTTAAAAATAGGTATAACTACAATAATTTTTAATGAATACACAATATAAAAAGGTATAAATTGTGATCAGAAATCAGAAACATAAATTGTGGGAAGGAAGTGTAAAAATGTAGTTTCTATATACATTAGAGTTAGGATGTTATCTACCTAAAATACACTATTATAAGATATTTGCAAGCCTCATGGTAACCACAAAGCAAAAACCTATAGAAGTATGCAAAAGACAGAGAAATCAAAACATAACACTATGGAAAATCATCAATGCACACAAAAAAAGACAGCAGGAGAGGAAGAAAGGAACTATAAAACTGCCAGAAAACAACAAGATAGCAATAGTAAGCCTGTACATATCAATTCATACTTCAAACTTAATAGACTAAAATCTTTCATCAAAAAACATAGAGTGGTTGAATGAATACAAAAATAAGACCTAATTATATGCTGCCTACAAGAGAATAACTTCAGATTTAAGTATACACAGACTGAAAATGAAGGGATGGAGAAGATGTTCCATGCCAATGGAAACCAGAAGAAAGCAGGTGTAGGTATGTTTATATTAGAAAAAATAGACTGTAACTTAAAAACTGTAATAAGAGACAAAGAAGGTCATTATATGATGACAAAGGGGTCAATTCATCAAGAGTATATAACACTTGTAAATATGCACCCAACATAGGAGCAGCTAAATTTATTAAGCAGGTATTAACAGATTTGAAGAAAGAAATACACATAAATACAATATTAGGGAACTTTAATACCCCACTTTCAATAATGAATAGGTCCGCCAGACAGAAAATCAATAAAGATTGGACTTAAACTATGCTTTAGACCATATGGACCTAAAAGACATATACAGAACATTCTATCCAACAGCAGCAAAAAATACATTCTTCTCAAGCACAAATGGAACACTCTTCCAGAAAAATCATATATTAGGCCATAAAACCAGTCTCAGCAAATTTTAAAAGACTGAAATCATTCCAAGTAACTTTTCTGACTACAATGGCATAAAACTAGAAATAAATGACAAAAAGAAAACTGGAATACTCATAAATATGTGGTAATTTAACAACACACTCCTGAACAACCAATTGGTCAAAGAAATGAAAAGAGAAATTTAAAAATCTTGAGACAAATGAAAATGGAAATACAACATACTAAAACTTATGGGATGCAGCAAATAGAAAAAAATCAATGCAGATCAATGCAACTAAGAGCTGGTTTTAGGAAAAGATATACAAAACTGATAAACCTTTAAACTAGACTAAGAAAATAAGAGAAAAGCCTCAATTAATAAAATCAGATTTGAAAGAGAAGCTTATGACAGAGAAATCCAAAGGATCATAAAAAACTACTATGAACAATTATACATCAATAAATTGGATAATGTAGAAGAAACATATAAATTCCTAGAAACATAAAACCTATCAAGACAGAATTCTGAAAAAATAGAAAATATGAACAGACCAATAACTAGTAGGGAGATTGAATCAGTAATCAAAAAGCTCCCAAAAAAGAAAAGTCCAGAATCAGATGGCTTCACTGGTGAATTCTACCGAATATTGAAGTACTAATACCCATCTTTCTCAAACTCATCCAAAAAACTGAATAGGAGGGAACATGTCTGAACTCACTTTAGGAGGCCAGTATTTCCCTGATACCAAAGCCAGTAAAGGACACTACAGGGAAAGAAACTGCAGCCAATATCCCTGATGAACATAGATGCAAAAACTCTCAACAATATATTAGCAAACTGAATTCAACATTATATTAAAAGGACCATACACCATGATCAAGTGGGATTTACTCCAGTGATGCAAGAATGGTTCAACATACACAAATCAACCAATGTGATACGATACATTAACAAAATGAAGGATAAAAATCATATGATAATCTCAGTAGGTGCAGACAAAACATGTGACAAAATTCAACATCTTTCATGATTAAAAAATCTAAAAAATTCAGTATAGAAGGAACATACTTCAACATAATAAATACCCTATATGACAAGCCCAGAGCTAACACCATATCTAAGATCAAGAACAAGACAAGGATGCCTAATTTTGCTACCTTTATTCAACATTGTATTGTAAGTATGATCTGGAGCAATTAAGCAAGGAAAAGAAATAAAAGGCATCCAAATTGGAAAGGAAGAAGTAAAACTGTCTCTAATTGCAGATGACATGATATATATGGAATACCCTAGAGACTCCACCACAAAACTATTAGAATTAATAAACAAATTCAGTAAAGTTGCAGAAGGCAAAATCAACATAAAAAATCAGTTTTTATATACCAACAATAAACTATCTGAAGAAGAAATATAACAATCCCATTTACAATGGTATCATAAAAAAATAAAATACTTAGAGATAAATGTATCCAAGGAAGTGAAAGGTCTATACACCAAAAACTGCAAGATATTGATGAAAGAAATTGAAGAAGACACAAATAAATGGAAAGATATCCCATGTTCATGGATGAGAGGAGTTAATATTATTAAAATGTTCATATTACCCACAGCAAACTATAGATTCAATCCAATCCCTATCAAAAGGCATTTTTTACAGAAATAGAAAAAAATTCTAAAACTCATATGAAACCACAAAGACCTCAAGCAGATGAAGGGATCTTGAGAAAAAACAATAATGCTGGAGTCATTACACTTCTTGATTTCAAATATACTACAAGTAATCAATGCACTATGGTATTGGCATAACAGACACATTGATTAATGGAACAGAAGAAAGGACCCAAAATAAACTTATGCACATTGGTAAATTAATTTTCAACAAAGGATCTAGGAATATACAATGGGGAAAGAACAGTCTCTTCAATAAATGGTGTTGGTAAAACTGAACAGCCATACAAAAAAGAATAAAACTGGACTCCTATCTTACATCATACACAAAAATCAATTTAAAATTGATTAAAAACTTAAACATAAGATTTGAAACCATAAAACTCTTAGAAGAAAACATAGGGGATAATCTCCTTGACATTAGCCTTGGCAATTTTTTTTTTTTTTTTGGATATGACACCAAAAGTAAAGGCAACAAAAGCAAGCAAACAAACAAACAAACAAAGTGGGACTACATCAAGCTTAAAAACGTCTGCACAGCAAAGGTGAGTAAAATGAAAAGGTAACCTATGGAATGGGAGAAAATATTTGCAAACCATATATCCAATAAGAGGTTAATATCTAAAATATAAAAAGAACTCATACAATTCAATAGCAAAAAAACGAAAAGGCAAAACCCCAAATAAACCAATTAAAAATGGGCAAAAGGCCCAATTAGATGTTTTTTCAAAGAAGACATAAAAATGGCCAACATATACATGGAAAGGTGATCAATATCAGTAATCACCAGGAAAATGCAAATCAAAACCATAATGAGATATTACCTCATGTATTATCAAAAGGAAAAGAGATAAATGCTGGTAAGGATGTGGAGAACAGGGAAACTTTGAGCAATGTTGTTGGAAAGGTAAGATGTACAGCCACTATGGAAAACAGTAGGAGATTCCTCAAGAAACTAAAACCACATGTTTTATGATGTATGATCCAGCAATCTTACTTCTGGGTATATAATCTGGGAAACAAAATCACTATCTTGAACAGATATCTGTTCTCCAATGTTTACTGCAGAATTATTTACAATAGTCAAGGTACAGAAACAAACTCGATGTCCACCAACAGGTAAGTGGATAAAGAAAATGTGGTGTATATATGTATTTATATATACATACAATAGAATATTATTCAATCTTTAAAAAAAAAGAATCTTGTCATTTTTGATAACATGGATAAACATGGAGGGCATTATGCTAAGTGAAATAAGCCAGACAGAGAAAAATATATTGCATGGTATCACTTATTTTGACCACTCCCCTGCTGAAAAAAGTAGTTGAACTTGTAGAGACAGAGTAGAATAGTGGTTGTCAGGGCCTGGAGGGGTGGGAGTAATAAGGAGAGTTTGATAAAAGGTTTTTAAACTTTCAGTTACAAGATGAACAAGGTTTGAGGATCTAATGTATAACATGATGCCTATAGTTATAATTAAAATTTGCTAAGAAAGTAGAATTTAAATGTTTTCACCAAACAAATAAACAAATGAACAAACAAATGAACAAAAAGTATGTGAGGTGATGAATGTGTGAATTTAATTTCATGGAAGGAATCATTTCACAGTGTATAATATATCAAATCATCACATCGTACACTTTAAATGAATTACAATTTTGTCAACTATATTTCAATAAAGATAAAATTTTTTTTAAACTTTATTTTCCCCCTTGTGCTAATACAATCCTATGGAAAATCTGAAGAGAAATTTTCTTTGAGTAATTTGTTTTTCAGTGTTTCAATGCTTATTAGTTGGGTCAATATACAAAGCATTTCTCCTCCCAAGAGTTATCTTATTTATTGAGCTCACAAATAATCTGATTGAGGGAAGTGCTATGTGGATTAACTGGACAACAGTTATACCATATAACAGGAGTACATGTAAACTTCTAAAAGTTTACCTTCTTTCTTAGAAGGTAACTAAAAGCTTACCTTCTTTCTTAAAATTAGAAGAGCAACATTGTGCTTTCTGATTACATGGGATTAAAAAAAATTAAATATATGCATGCATACATTCCTAGTCCTTTAGCCCTACTCTTGTGTACTTTTAATTTTTTACCTCATTTCCTAGGAGGGCATTTACACAGGCTTCTGATGCATCACAGATGGCTGTGAGATCATGTCCTCCTTCTAGAGCCAACACCACGTGTCCATCAGCCAATGTCATCAACTGCTTCGTCAAATGACCAAAGCCTATCATAACACAAACAGAACATTTCAAAGTATTAAATCAGAAGAGAATATTACTAGAATCTAATACTGATTGAGCTTTTATTATGTGTGTGTCCTTTCTCAGCACCTTCCATGAGCTAATTCACTTAATACTTCCAAAAACTTAATAAATTAGGTGCCATTACTATCTATATTTTACAAATGCGGGAACCAAAATCCAAGATCCCACAGCTAAGAAGTATCACAACCAAAATTTATACCAAACAATATGGCTCCTCCCCAGTGCACAGTAGTGGCTTTCACAACACATTCTATATGTACCTGGATGAAAAACTTGATAGCATTTGACAAGTGTTAATAAGGTCAATAATCTCCTTTGCTTGATTTTCGTTTCTTATCTCCATCATGTCTTATTATAAAAGGAAATTTTTTTGTATCACCTCAAATTACTTAACTATAACATTAGATTTTTAAAGACATCACATTAGATTTTTATAGACAAAATTTTGATTATGAAATAGTTGATAAATGTAAAAAATAAATAACATCTATATATATTATAAAGTATAATGATAGGAGAAACACATGTTCACTCACTTTCCAATTTAAGGAAAATAATGTTAGCAATACTTTTGAAGCCCCTTGTATACTTCTGTTAACATCCCTCCTCCTCTCTGTGGGAAATTAGGATCTTTGTGTTGATAATTCCTTTGCTTTTTTTTTTTAACTTTATAAAAATGTTTTTTTATTTTCACAACTTGCTCTTTTCATTCAATATCTTGTGAGCTCATCTCTGTTGATAAATGCAGCTATAGTTCTTTGTTGTCTAGTAGGCCATAGTATGAGTGTAAAAGTATTTATTTACCCAATCTCCTGATGACAGATTTTTGCATTTTTTGTTATTACAAAACCCCAATGCTTTGTTATTACAAACAATTCCCACAGAACATTTTTATAACACTCTTGTGGTTCACATGTGCAACAATGGACTAAAATCATTGTGGCTTAAAATCTGCTAAATAATACTAGATTATTTCTAAAAGGCTATAATAATCAACCTCACTCTGAGAAGCAGTGTATATAAGAATTCCAGTTTAGTCACATCCTTGCCAATGTTTGGTATAATTTGTCAAGTAAGTGAGTGAATAATGGCATCTTATTGTGGTTTCATTCAGTTTTAAGAGGGACCTTACTATTTCTACTTTGAATTAAAGTTTTTATTATAAATAGATATTAAATTTGTTTATACCAAAATGAGATATTTTTTCTCCTATAATTTCATAGTTGTTATGAGTCACATTAATTAGTATTTCTAATATTAAGCCATCATTAAATTTAAGGAATAAAATAAGCTTGGTTGTGATGTAATTATCTATTTTGTACACAGCTGGAATTGTTTTACTGTGGTTGGTTTAGGATTTTTTCACCTATGTTCATGAATGGGGTTAATCTATAATTTTTCAGTCCTATATTGGCCATGTTGAATTTTGATGTGGTCAGGATCAACTTTTTCCATTATCTGATTCTAGAAAGTTGGGTAGAAATCTCCTGGAAAACCATTTGAGTTTTGTGGTTTTTGGGGAAGATTTTTAACTACTGATAGAATTTCTTTAACAACTATAGGACTACTCATGCTTTCTATATCTTCGTAAGTTATATTTTTCTAGAAATTTACTTAAGTGTTCAAATTTGTTGAAATAAAGTTGTTTATTTATTATCTTATTTTGGAATTCCAATTAGATGTATGTGGTCATTGTCATTATATTCTCAATGTCTCTTAAGCTTTGTTTCATATTTTTATGTCTCTTCCTGTCCTGAATTATATATATATTTATTTCAGATCTACCTTCCAGTCTTTCTTTTTCCACATGTGTCTAATCTACTGTTTAACATTTCTATTGGTATCTTCATTTCAGTGATTATACTGTTCTATTTGGTTAGATTTCATAACTTCTTATTTTTATAGTTTCTTATTCTTTGCTCATGGTTTTATTTCTTCCTTTATTTCTTTACCCATAATTATTTTTTTTAAAGATTTTATTTATTTATTTGAGAGAGAGAGAATGAGAGACAGAGAGCACGAGAGGGAAGAGGGTCAGAGGGAGAAGCAGACTCCCTGCTGAGCAGGGAGCCTGATGTGGGACTCAATCCCTGGACTCCAGGATCATGACCTGAGCCGAAGGTAGTCGCTTAACCAACTGAGCCACCCAGGCGCCCCTACCCATAATTATTTTATATTCTGTATCTGTTATTTGAAGTCTTTATGGCCTAGTATTACTATTTGTTGTTTCTGCTGATTCATCCTCATGATGTCTTAATTCTCCTGTTTTTTTTTTTTTATTTTTTATTTTTTTGAGATCATATACATTGGAACTTCCTATGTAAGAAGTTTTTGGAGCCTGAACTGAACTTGCTATCTATTTTTGGAACCTGGGTTGAGTGTGATTTTGTTTGCCTCTACTGGATGGCTGGGATACTATCACCTAGGATAAATTTTAAATTCTTAGATTGCAGGGACTTTTTTGTAATGCACAGTTACTGTAAATGTGGACCCAAAACCTGATTACAAATTCTCATGTAAAAAATGAGTTTTCCCCCCTTTTTATTTTCATTGCTTTTGCAATTCCCTCTATTCATAGCCCTAGCTAAGATATATATATATATTTTTTTTTAATTCAGCAGTATTTCCTCTTCCATTCACCCTTTTCCTTAGAATTACCCTTTCTTATTCCTTTCTTTATGCTGGTCTCCAGCAAAACTTCTCCCTTCATAGACCCAAGGCTTTGACTCCCTTTTCCGGTATGCAGTAATCTATTAATAATGTTCAAGCTCTATCCAGCTGGAGACTTTGGGATAGCCCAGGGTAGCCAATAGCTACAGCATTTGCTCACCTTCCTTCATCTTTTTGGAAGTCATTCATAAATTTTAAAAAGTAGTTTTGCTATTTTCATGTGGAAGTGTCTCAGGATGTATAGACTCTCAGACTGCCAAATGTAAATGTCTCTCATTCAACATTTAAAAAAAATTAACACTGCATCCAACTTGCCCAATTTCAAGGACAATGACAAAAAAGAAATAAGATAAATGAAAATAAGTAAAACCATGTGTTCAATATGGTATTTCATTTTTTTGTTTTTGTTTTGTTTTGTGTTGTGATTTATTTACAAAATTTCATATTATAGTAATCACTTTAAAAAAAATCAGCATCAGTCCTATAATGGCCATTAGGATAAATTCTTAAGCCTACAAAAATTGCCTTAGTACCAATGTTACCAGGCATAGTATTGTTACCTAAAATCTGACTCCAAAGCCCACATGTAGTTTCTGATTATACACAGTCAATATGAAGTACAATCTAATTAGATTGACAGGGGACAGTGGAGGACCCAAGCACTTTTATCAACTTCTATAAGAGGTGTATTTTAGCCTACTGGTTACATCCCTCTAGCTGTACCCCACCATATATTTATAATGGGACTACTGAGTTGCCCCATTATGCTAAAATATGATTCCTTTGGAAAAAGAAGGCATTATCTAGACAACCTAGACTCGTCAACGAGGTGAGTAAAAAGTGGCTATCAGTAGTCAAAAACAGTTTCATTTCTTTGAACTTTTTCCTTTTCTGGACTCGTCTTTTTCTTATTTTGAAGGCTTTGAAGATGTTGTCTTTTTCTTGATCAGTGCATCAGTTTCCATAGAGTCTTGGTCTTTCTCATCAGATTGAGAATCATCTTCATTTAACTCTTCATTGTATTCAGAATCCAGTCTCTGGTTTGTCAGGAACTGGGATATAGCTACGTGGAACTGAATGCAAGTGACACTCGGAGTAAAAACAGTTTGAAGGAGATTGTTGCTGAATCACTGAATAATACCAGCATCACAGGCTTTTATTCAACTTCTCAACATGGGTCAGGTAGAGCAGCCCATTCAATAAGCACAAAACATGCTCTCATCATGGATGAAGTAGATGGCATGGCAGGCAATGAGGACAGGGAAGGAATTCAGGAATTAATTGGTCTGATAAAACATGAAAAAATTCCCATTATTTGTATGTGCAATAATAGGAATCATTCCAAGATTCGCTCTTTGGTTCATTATTGTTTTGATCTTAGTTTTCAAAGACGTTGAGTTGAACAGATTAAGGGTGCTATGATGTCTACTGCATTTAAAGAGGGTTTGAAGAGCCCCCCCTCCAGCTATGAATGAAATAATTTTGGGAGCTAATCAAGGTATCAGACAGGTTTTACACAGTGTGAAGATGTGGTGTGCACAAAGTAAGGCACTAACCTATAACCAGCCCAAGGCTGATTCTCATAGAGCCAAAAAGGATATGAGACTGGGCCCATTTGATGCTGCCCAGAAGGTGTTTGCAGCTGGAGAGGAGACCGCTCATATGTCATTTGTGGACAAATCAGACCTCTTTTTTCATGATTATTCAATAGCACCCCTATTTGTCCAGGAGAACTACATACATGTGAAGCCTGTAGCTGCAGGGGGTGACATGGAAAAGCACCTGATGTTTTTAAGCAGAGCAGCAGATAGCATATGTGATGGTGACCTAGTGGACCATCAAATCCAGAGTAAGCAAAACTGGAGTCTTCTGTCCACACAGGCCATTTATGCCAGTGTTCTTTCTGGAGAGTTAATGAGGGGGTACATGACCCAGTTTCTTACCTTCCCAAGCTGGTTGGGGAACCACTCATCTACCAGCAAACATTATCATATTGTACAGGACCTAGCACTGCACATGAGTCTCAAAACTGATTCCAGCAAAAGGACTGTAAATCTGGATTATCTGTCACATATAAGGGATGCAGGTGTACAGCCCTTGACCTCACAAGGGGTAGAAGGAGTACAGGATGTTATTGCTTTTATGGAAACCTACTACTTGATGAGAGAAGACTTTGAGAATATCATGGAAATTAGCAGCTGGGGAGGCAAACCTAGTCCCGTCTCCAAGCTGGATCTCAAGGTGAAAAGCAGCCTTCACAAGAACTTATAGTAACACTGGGTGTAATACACAAACAATGAATCATGGAACACTACATCAAAAACTAATGATGTATTTGTACGGTGACTAACATACCATAATAAAATAAAATAAAATAAAATAAAAAAACAAGAACTTACAATAAGGAAGTCTACCTGACTCCATATTTACTTCAAGCAATAAAGACACCCAGACACAGCACAGGCACAGCACTGGCATTTCATTTTTTTATAAATTGCTTTAAGAACTCGCAAGGAATTGCAAGGAACAAACATTTAATTTTTAAATCAATTCTATTTTTAATAATTAATAGACTTTAAAGAGCAGTTTGGGTTTAAAGAAAAACTGAGCAGAAAGTACAGAGTTCCCATATACCTCACTGTCATTTCCTCTATTACTAACATCTTGCATTACTGTGGTACATTTGCTACAACTGATGAGCCAGTATTGATATATTGTTGTTAACAAAAGCCAGTGGTTAGGATTTACTCTTTGTGTTGTATGGTTCTGTGGGTTTTGACAAATGCATAATGTCAGGTATCTACCATTATATTATTCTATCATATGGTTTCACTGTCCTTTATAAAAATCCCGTTCTCCACCTATTCATCCTCTCCACCCTCCAACACTTGCAAATCGATTACCCTTTTTGTCTCTATAGTTTTATCATTCATTTTTCAATGTTTACAGTAATTCAAAATTTTTAGCTTCTTGTATTAGCCATTCTACAGTACAAGAATATTTTTTCATTTTTTATTCATATAGTACTTACAATATTTAGAATATATCTAAATCCATAAAAATGTGAAAGAATAATCTTGAATATGGAAGTGCACACTCTACAAGCCTGGCTGGACTACTTTCAAACCTGATCTCTGTTCTTCTCTAAAGCATTGTGGTCTTTGTTTGAGAAGAAAGGAATTCTCAGAACAAAGTTGATAGAACTAGATGAAAGCCTATCAAGTTGTGAAACAACTAGACCCCCAAACCAAACTAAGTTTCTTTCATTTGGAACAATAGAATAATATAATCTTAATCTTTGGAATGCACTGAGATATCCACCCAATAAACCATAACTGTCCAGAACTTCACAAGAACTTACAATAACACTGGGCGTTACACACAATGAATCATGGAACAACACATCAAAAACTAATGATGTACTGCTCTAGCATTTGAAGTAAGCCAAAAACAAGATTTCACTTCCCCACTACCTTGAAGCACTTCATTGTTGATTCTATCCATTTAGCTACTATTTTGATAGAAGTCAAAATAGTCATTCATAATTACTCTATGTTTCTGAATAGTTAGCAAAAATTATTCTAAAAAGTATTTTAAAATTAGATAAAAACTGTTTTCAAGCACTGAAATATTCCTCACTTTTTCTGGACCTCATGTTGATACCAATAAGAGTCTTTTCCATGGGTCACTTAGAAATGAGGATGACCATACTAAACTCCCCACCTTCTTACATGATTACTATAAAAAGAATGCTAAGCTTTCAAAAATGTGTAATGCAAAGTTCTGATTTCTAATACTTAGAAATGTTCAAAGCTAATAGAACATAGTAACTAGTTCCATTCCAGAAAATAAAAATGCAAGAAATACTCATAATACTCAGAGGCAAAAAGGCAAATATTTCTGCTAATCGTATTGTTAAATATTCAGAAGTTTTTTCCTATAACTCTAAACCAGGGCTATAGTGAGAAATTAAAACATATAATAATAAATCAAGCCAGTATGCCATATCTTTCATACTAAAGGTTCCTAACAATTGAGCATTCAATTATCTAAAGTCATTACTGAGCAGATCAAATCACATGGATTTAGAAAAAGAGAAAGTCTCAAATCTGATTTAAGCTCATTCTTTCCCTTGGAAATAAAAAAAAAAGGCTCATAAAATACCAAATTTAGATGGGATAGTAAAAAGTGGAAGGAAAGAATGGAATGAAGCTAATCTTTGATCTCTATCCAAATTCCTCTTTCTTCTACCTACAGGGTTTATTTCCATTCACATGTTACCCATGTGATTTTAAGCCACAGACTGAAGCAGCTGAACTTTTTAGTTATGCATGCACAATAGATTCAAGTGAAATAAAGAAATGAATTTCTATAAGGCCTGTGCCCTCTCTTTCACTCAAGGATTTCAAGAATAACTTTTTAGTTTTGTTAACCTGAGTTCTACTGTGTCCACTACTGTTGTACATATATATGATATATATATAGCCAAGTATGGCTATTCATGTCAAAGTATTATTTATCAGGACATGTGAGATAAAAGTTTCAGTGGTGTGTGTGTGTGTGTAACATTATTAATAGGCATAATCGCAAGTTGCTTTTATGACCTTTTACTCCTATTTTTACAAAAAACCTGCATGTTACAATAAACTTAACCTGAAGTTGAAAAATTATAGTGAGACCGTAACTAGCAATGTTTTCTTCAAGGGAGTCGGAGTGTCCTGAGTGTGAGGGCTATGGGAAAAAGTAATCAAGTAGAAAAACGCATCTCTATAACATGCTGCATCTTGGGCCAAGACATCACCAGATAGGGTGATAGAACTAGGTTCTTAAGGTCTACATATACCTTTAGCTTCTGGATTATTTTGGGAGTTTGGGGGTAGAGCTTAGGGAGGAGCCTGTGGAGTAGCAACATGGGCAGGCTCAAGTTAGTTACTGAAATTGGTATATATTCACTGAAAATCAGACTTGACAGTCTTCCCCACTACCTTACTGCATTGACTACAACAGAATTCTGTAAGAAATATTTTTTCAAAGTGAAATTTGGCACCTTATACTCTTTTGAGGAAATCTTCCAGAATGAAGCATTAACAAAGTACTAGCACTCCTATACTACTGCTACTACACTGAAGAATCCTGTATGCAGCCTGGTTGTTTCAAAAAGCATTAAATTAATTTAATCTAATCAGCATTAAATTACAAGCATGAGAAGGAAGCTACATTGTAACAAGTCATTTCTTTTCAAGACAAAACACAGCTGAAGTGGTAACTACCAAGAATGAGATGTCACTGAGAAAGAGAACTGGAAGGGCATTTTCAGTTAGAAATCCTGTTCAGTTCTGTTGATTTACTAGAAGCAAATGTAATTTTTTGTGTCTGAAAAGAATTATAAAGTAAGTTGTAAATATAGTCGTGGTTCAAATTATGTTTCTATTTGATTTCCTGATATTCTACGGGGTATTACTTCTGGCTATATGTCATATTGTGTCAGCATTTTTACTAGTTCAGAAAAGTTGTTTGAAATGAAAAGTTGCTCAAAGAAGTCTCAACAATTAAACAATACATTTAAAGTGTATTTAATAACCAAGTCATAGGTCAAAAAAGGATTCACTCTTCAAAAGTATGTCTCAAATGCTTCTAATGTTTCCCAAATAGTTCTCAGAATATAGTGGTAGTGAAAGGAAACACTAACTAGCTTTATTTTAATTTCCATTAAAAAAAACTGTTTTGAAAACCAAAATTAAGTTCATTGTAGAAAATTTGGAAAATAATAGAAAGTAATGAATAAATAGTAAATAAAATTAAATAGTATTACATATCTTATATATATTATATAAATGTATTGTCTAATATTGAATAAATAATAAAATGATAAATAGTAGTAAATAATTATATATGATAATAAATCCACAGTCCTACCAACCAAAGATAAGCCAATTCTACTTTTGTGGTATTTCATGTTTGTTGTTCTATTTAAAAAATAAAACAGTATCTATCATATTATAATTTTTTTAACTTATACTCACAAATATCTATAGTGGGAAAAATTTTTTAAGTCCTGTACAATATTATTTTGAATGTATTACTGTACCAATCAATCCTCTGTTTTTAGACATTTCAGTTGTTACTAGGTTTTCAGTTTTATATATGATTGCAAATAATATCCTCTTGTATCGTTAAAGTGGCCATTTCATATTAGCATTTATTTGATGCCAGTATTATTATATATTATTTTATAATGGAAAGAGGCCTGTTCTTTTTACTGTTAACTTTTCTTTTTTTTTTAACTTTTCTTTCTTATCAGTGATGAGATAGAACATAAATAAATAGTAAAGCATATAAAGGAAAAATGGGAACAAAGGTCCTAAACTCTCTATACTTCATTCTTTTAGAACCTAAATGTATTCAGCAATGCCTGTTGTGGATAACTGAAACATTATTATAGAACCTCAGGGAAATGAGAGATACTCCCAGATGGCCTGTTTCTCTTATGAAATTACAAAAACTACTGAATTGGAATTCTCTAGGGAAGTTAAGACGGAGAGAATTCTGTTGTACACTGAAGAGGAACTCTCTCTAACCTACAATGTAGTTACCATTATTATTTTGCCATCCTGGAATAGATTAGACTCTAGAATCAGCAACCAACTGCAAGAGAAAGTACCTGGGTCATGATTCATTGGATTAATAAAGAAATAGACACACACACACACACACACACACACACACACAACACAAAGTGACTGATTAGACAAGTCATTTTACTTCTACTATTAATCTCTTAACTTTGCTGATGTCAGTCTCCCATTTACTGCAAGTGTTTCTCCAGTATTATTTTTCATCTGCTGAGGAAAGCTTCAAGTAAAAAACAAAAAAAACCCCAAAAAACAACAGGATGAGAGAGGCAATCCTCCCCCCCATATCCACTCAGGAGAGGTAGTGGAGTGAAAATTAGAGTAGTGACAGTCTTTTTGAAATTCTGACAACCTACTCTGTTATTGATTTATATCATTTTTGTAACCCTGATACAGTTAAAAAGCCTCAATAACAATTTGTTCATTTTTTAACAGTTTAGTTTCATTTGGGCCTGAAATGTTTGTGAAGACTTCACTGCAGATTCAATATCATAGGGATCAAAGGAGACACACTTTTGTCCCATTTTAATTTGAAATTTAATTTTGCATATCCACTGGCATAATTTCTACAGTTATGTCCAGAAAAGATGACTTAAGAATTCACACACAGTGAAGTATAATTACAAAAACTATAGCCATTTTCTTCTCTAAAACCCTTCATCATTAAGTTGCCATATTGTTCTTGGGAAAATGCAGTCAAACTCAAGTTGAGAGAGAAGTTTGGGTAGCATGTGGCTGTCTCATGTATTATGAGACTCTAGCAGGACTTCAAAGCAGAATCCGATTGTTACAGATGGGAAGAATGCTTTCCACAGAAATACCTTTTTAAGACTCATGGTGCTGTAATTCATGTGGTAGGCACTTGTGATTCGTTCCTGATGATGTTGGGATCATTTAACTCACAAAACCATTGTTGCTACCATAAAATCCTTTCATCTGTAGCCAAAAAGGTTTATTTCATGCAAATGAAAATTTTTCATTAAAGTATTACCTTAATAATGGGCAAAGATATATATTTTCTGGTCATGTTTAAAATGTAAATTTATGAACATATTCTGAAGATGCATTTCATGTTAAGATCTTTATTTATTTGATGTCCTAGGACTCTTTCCAAATTCACTGAAACCGGAAATCAATTTTAGAAGAAATATGGAGATTATTATCATTAAATCTTTCAGTTGGCTCATTCTAAGCAGCCCTATAAATATTGCATATGTTTTAAAGAAGGTACTTTCAACTATTCCAGTCAGTGATGGTCCAGGAGGTGAGTTTATATTCTCGGTATCTTTTGAAAAAAAATGAATAGTTGGTTTATATCTTAAAGTCTGAGACAACAGAATACTTTAATGCCATTATTTCTGAAAAACAAAATTGGAAAACATTTATCCTGAAGAATCCCTGAGAATAAGATGGCAAGAAAGTTTGACTGGCATTTTGACTATCTATCCACCTATCCACCCATCCATCTCTCCATCTATGGTCTATCTACAAATCAACAATTATTTACTAAATTCCTACTATGTGCCATAGTTTTATATATAAATTTGATATTTCAAATAGATACGTGAATCTTAGTTTTTTCACCTGTAAATATAACTAAGGATTAATTATTCTGTCTCATGTATTTGAAATGAATATCTAATGATAAAAAGGCACCTCAAAAAAATAAGCACCATACATCAGACAGAGCCTGGCACATAGCAGTTTTTTTTTTTTTATTATTATGTTATGTTAATCACCATACATTACATCATTAGTTTTTGATGTAGTGTTCCATGGTTCATTGTTTGTGTATAACACCCAGTGCTCCATGCAGTACGTGCCCTCTTTAATACCCATCACCAGGCTAACCCATCCCCCCACCCTACCTCCAGAACCGTCAGTTTGTTTCTCAGAGTCCATCATCTCTCATGGTTCATCTCCCCCTCCGATTTCCCCTCCTTCATTCTTCCCCTCCTGCTATCTTTTTTTTTTTTAACATATGATGTATTATATTTTTCAGAGGTACAGGTCTGTGATTCATCAGTCTTACACAATTCACAGCGCTCACCATAGGACATACCCTCCCCAGGGTCTATCACCCAGCCGCCCCATCCCTTCCACCCCCCACCACTCCAGCAACCCTCAGTTTGTTTCTTGAGATTAAGAATTCCTCATATCAGTGAGGTAATATGATACCTGTCTTTCTCTGAATGACTTATTTCACTCAGCATAATACCCTCCAGTTCCATCCACGTCGTTGCAAATTGCAAGATTTCATTCCTTTTGATGGCTGCATAATATTCCATTGT
>NW_027397074.1:35723820-35724775 GCF_003265705.2 Callorhinus ursinus
GTAAGGCCATTTGGATGTCTTTTTCTTCTTCTTCTTTTTTTTTTTTTAGATTTTATTTATTTATTTGACAGAGAGAGAGAGATCACAATTGGGGTGGGGGGGCAGAGGGAGAGGGAGAAGCAGGCTCCCGGCCAAGCAAGGAACCCAATGTGGGACTCGATCCCAGGACCCTGGGATCATGACCTGAACCAAAGACAGACACTTAACCGACTGAGCCACCCAGGCACCCATCCATTTGGATGTCTTCTTTACAGCGATGTCTGTTCATGTCTTCTGCCCATTTCTTGATTGGATTATTTGGTCTTTGGGTGTTGAGTTTGATAACTTCTTTATAGATTTTGGATACTAGCCCTTTATCTGATATGTCATTTGCAAATATCTTCTCCCATTCTGCCGGTTGTCTTTTGGTTTGGTGGACTGTTTCTTTTACTGTGCAAAAGCTTTTTATCTTGATGAGGTCCCAATAGTTCTTTTTTGCCCTTGCTTCCCTTGCCTTTGGTGATGTGTCTAGGAAGAAGTTGCTGTGGCTGAGGTCGAAGAGGTTGCTGCCTGTGCTCTCCTTTAGGATTTTGATGGACTCCTGTCTCACGTTTAGGTCTTTCAACCATTTCGAGTCTATTTTTGTGTGTGGTGTAAGGAAATGGTCCAGTTTCATTCTTCTGCATGTGGCTGTCCAATTTTCCCAACACCATTTGTTGAAGAGACTGTCTTTTTGCCATTGGACATTCTTTCCTGCTTTGTCAAAGATTAGTGGACCAGAGAGTTGAGGGTCCATTTCTGGACTCTCTATTCTCTTCCATTGACCTATGTGTCTCTTTTTGTGCCAGTACCATACTGTCTTGATGATGACAGCTTTGTAATAGAGCTTGAAGTCTGGAATTGTGATGCCACTGTCTTTGCTTTTCTTTTTCAATATTCCTCAGGCTATTCAGGTCTTTTCTGATTCCATACAAAT
>NW_027397074.1:35724875-35945269 GCF_003265705.2 Callorhinus ursinus
GTTCACAATATTTGTTCTTCCAATCCATGAGCATGGGACATTTTTCCATTTCTTTGTGTCTTCCTCAATTTCTTTCATGAATATTCTATAGTTTTCTGAGTGCAGATCCTTTGCCTATTTGGTTAGATTTATTCCTAGGTATCTTATGGTTTTGGGTGCAATTGTAAATGGGATCAACTCCTTAATTTCTCTTTCTTCTGTCTTGTTGGTGTATAGAAATGCAGCTGATTTCTGTGCATTGATTTTATATCCTGCCACTCTGCTGAATTCCTATATGAGTTCTAGCAGTTTCGGGGTGGAGTCTTTTAGGTTTTCCACATAAAGTATCATATCATCTGCAAAAAGTGACACTTTCACTTCTTCTTTGCTGATTCAGATGCCTTTTATTTCTTTTTGTTGTCTGATTGCTGAGGCTAGGACTTTTAGTACTATGTTGAACAGCAGTCGTGATAGTGGACATCCCTGCCATATTCCTGACCGTAGGGGAAAAGCTTTCAGTTATTCCCCTTTGAGTATGATATTCGCTGTGGGTTTTTCATAGATGGCTTTTATGAATTGAGGTATGTACCCTCTATCCCTACACTGTGAAGAGTTTTAATCAAGAAAGGATGCTCTACCCTGTCAAATGCTTTTTCTGCCTCTATTGAGAGGATCATGTGGTTCTTGTTCTTTCTTTTATTAATGTAGTGTATCACATTGACACACTTTTGCGGATGTTGAACCAAGCTTGCAGCCCAGGAATAAATCCCACTTGGTCGTGAATAATCTTTTTAATGTACTGTTGGATCCCATTGGCTAGTATTTTGCTGAGAATTTTTGCATCCATGTTCATCAGGGATATTGTTCTGTAGCTCTCCTTTTTGATGGGGTCTTTGATTTTGGGATCAAGGTAATGCTGGCCTCATAAAATGTGTTTTGAAGTTTTCCTTCCATTTCTATTCTTTGAAACAGCTTCAGAAGAATAGGTATTAATTCTTCTTTAAATGTTTAGCAGAATTCCCCTGGGAAGCCATCTGGCCCTGGGCTCTTGTTTGTTGGGAGATTTTTGATGACTGCTTCAATTTCCTTAGTGGTTATGGGTCTGTTCAGGTTTTCTATTTCTTCCTGGTTCGGTTTTGGTAGTTGATAAATCTCTAGGAATGCATCCATTTCTTCCAGATTATCTAATTTGCTGGCATATAGTTGCTCATAATATGTTCTTATATTTGTTTGCATTTCTTTGATCTCTCCTCTTTCATTCATGATTTTATTAATTTGGGTCCTTTCTCTTTTATTTTTATTAAGTCTGGCCAGGGTTTTATCAATCTTATTAATTCTTTCAAAGAACCAGCTGTTAGTTTCGTTGATCTGTTCTACTGTTCTTTTGGTTTCTATTTCATTGATTTCTGCTCTGATCTTTATTATTTCTCTTCTGCTGGGTTTAGGCTTTCATTGCTATTCTTTCTCCAGCTCCTTTAGGTGTAGGGTTAGGTTGTGTATTTGTGAGACCTTTCTTGTTTCTTGAGAAAGCCTTGTATTGCTGTATACTTTCCTCTTAGGACCGTCTTTGCTGTCCCCCAAAGATTTTGAACAGTTATGTTTTTGTTTTCATTTGTTTCTATGAATTTTTTTAATTCTTCTTTAATTTCCTGGTTGACCCCTTCTTTCTTTAGTAGGATGCTTTTTACCCTCCATGTATTTGAGTTCTTTCTGACTTTCCTCTTGTGATTGAGTTCTAGTTTCAAAGCATTGTGGTCCGAAAATATGCAGGGAATGATACCAATCTTTTGGTACTGGTTGAGACCAGATTTATGACCCAGGATGTGATCTATTCTGGAGGATGTTCCATGGGCACTAGAGAAGAATGTGTATTCTGTTGCTTTGGGATGGAATGTTCTGAATGTATCTGTGAAGTCCATCTGGTCCAATGTGTCATTTAAAGCCTTTATTTCCTTGTTGATCTTTTGCTTAGATGATCTGTCCATTTGAGTGAGGGGCATGTTAAAGTCCCCTGCTATTATTGTATTATTGTCAATGTGTTTCTTTGATTTTGTTATTAACTGGCTTATATAATTGACTGTTCCCATGTTAGGGGCATAGATATTTACAATTGTTAGATCTTCTTGTTGGATAGACCCTTTAACTATGATGTAGTGTCCTTCCTCATCTCTTCTGATAGTCTTTGGTTTAAAATCTAATTTGTCTGATATAAGGATTGCCACCCCAGCTTTCTTTTGATATCCATTAGCATGGTAAATGGTTTTCCACCCCCTCACTTTCAATCTGGAGGTGTCTTTGGGTCTACAATGAATCTCTTGCAGACAGCATATCGATGGGTCTTGTTTTTTTTTTATCCAATCTAATACCCTGTATCTTTTGATTGAGGCATTTAGTCCATTTACATTTAGGGTAACTATTGAAAGATATGAATTTAGTGCCATTGTATTGCCTATAAGGTGTATATTGTCTCTGTTCCTTTCTGGTCGATGTTACTTTTAGGCTCTCTCTTTGCTTAGAGGACCCCTTTCAGTATTTCTTGTATGGCTGGTTTGCTGTTCGCAAATTCTTTTTAGTTTTCGTTTGTCCTGGTAGCTTTTTATATCTCCTTGTATTTTCAATGACAGCCTAGCTGGGTATAGTATTTTTGACTGCATATTTTTCTCATTTAGTGCTATGAATATATCCTGCCAGTCCTTTCTGGACTGCCAGGTCTCTGTGGATAGGTCTGCTCCCAATCTAATGTTTCTGCTGTTGTAGGTTACAGACCTCTTGTCCCGAGCTGCTTTCAGGATTTTCTCTTTGTCTCTGAGACTTGTGAGATGTCAAGGTGTTGACCCATTTTTATTAGATGTCAGGGTGTTGACCCATTTTTATTGATATTGAGGGGGGTTCTCTGTGCCTCCTGGATTTTGATGCCTGTTTCCTTCCCCAAATTAGGGAAGTTCTTTGTCATAATTTACTCCAGTATACCTTCTGCCCCTCTCTTCTTCTTCTGGTGTCGGAATTATTCTAATGTTGTTTCATTTTATGATATCACTTATCTCTTGAATTCTGCCCTCGTGATCCAGTAGTTGTTTATCTCTCTTTTTCTCAGCTTCTTTATTCCACATCATTTGGTTCTATATCACTAATTCTGTCTTCTGCCTAATTTATCCTAGCAGTTAGAGCCTCCATTTTTTATTGCACCTCATTAATAGCCTTTTTGATTTTGACTTGGTTAGATTTTAGTTCTTTTATTTCTCCAGAAAGGGATCCACTAGTATCATCTCTACTTTTTTCAGCCCAGCTAGTATCTTTATAATCGTCATTCTGAACTCTAGTTCTGAAATCTCACTAATGTCTGTATTGATTAGGTCAGTGGCAGTCGGTACTGCCTCTTGTTCTTTTATCTGAGATGAGTTTTTCTGTCTTGTCATTTTGTCCAGAGGAGAATAGATGAATGAGAGAACAAAATGCTAAAAAAAAAATGCTAAAAGGGTAACAACAACCCCAGAAAAATACACACTAATCAGAAGAAACCTGAAACTGGAGGCAGGGAGGAGGCAGAAAGAATATGATCAGGCTGGTGAATATAACAGAGCCACACACTAGATTTTTGGTGTATTTTGGTCTGTTAGGAGAAACTGTCTCACAAAATTTTAAAGAAAGAAAAACATATATATACAAAAATCAGGATAAATACAATGAAGGGAGGGAATATGACTGTAAAGATGAAAATTAAAAAGATTTTAAAAAAGGAATTGGTGGGGGCGGTGCAAGATGGCGGAGAAGAAGTTTTCTTAAAAATTAAAGAAGAGAGAATGTGATCAGGCATGAGACTAGGACAATGTCATACACTAGATTTAGGGTATATTTTGCTCTGTTAGAAGAATATGACTGTAAAAATGAAAAATTAAAAAAGATTTTAAAAAAGGAATTGATAAGATGTTGGTTGAAAAGAGAAAGAAGTAAAATTCAACTAAAATAATAGAGAAATAGAAAAATAAAGAAAATTTTAAAAATTAACTTTGAAAGGCTAAAGCATCTTGGGAAGAAAGCCATAAATTCTATGTTCTGTATTCCTCTAGTGCTGGGGTTTTGCCGTTCTCATTGATCGGTAAACTTGGTCTTGGCTGGCTGTTCTTGCTGATCTTCTGGGGGAGGGGCCTGTTGCAGTGATTCTCAAATGTATTTGCCTGATGCGGAATTTCTCCTCCCTTGCCAGGGGCCAGGCTAAGTAATCTTCTTGGGTTTGCTCTCGGTAGCTTTTGTTCCCTGAAAACTTTCTGTACAGCTTTGGAGGACGAGAATGAAAATGGCGGCCTTCCAATCTCTCATCCCAGAGGAGCCGAGAACTCGGGGCCCCACTCCTCACTGAGCCCTCAGCGAAAAGCAGTCAATCACTCCTTTCTCCCTGGTCTCTGGCTACACTCCATGCTCACCCACCTCACGAGCATTTCTTTCTCTGGCACATAACCCTGTTTGGAGTCTCCAAACCCAGCAGATTTCTGCGGTGCACTCCCTTGCCGTTCCTACTGGGGGAGGAAAGGGAGTCTCCCTGGATCTGCCACTTTTTGGGTCCCTGCTGGAAGAGTAGTGGCCCAGCTGTGCTGTGGATCACAGTTTATGGCAACCCAGAGCTGGGAGCCCGCTCCTCAGATCTGTCTTTGTAGCCGACTTCCCCGCTCCAATACCTGGGAACTCTGCCACACTCAGGCACCCCTGGTCTTTCTGTGATCCCAAGGGTCCTGAGACCACACTGTCCCAGTGAGGGTCCCAGCCCCCTCTTGGCCACTGGAGCGATGTCCCTCAGCGGAGCAGACTTCTAAAAGTTCCAATCTTGTGCTTTGCTGCTGTGTCATTTGCCGGTAGGCAGCTGAGGAAGCTTCCTCCCCCCATGGTCTATCTTCTCGAATATCGCCTTAGATTCACTTCTCCACACATCCTACTTTTCAGAAAGTGGTTGCTTTTCTGTTCACAGAGTTGCTGTTACTCATTTCTTCAATCTCCTGTTGAGTTGGTAGGTGTTCTGAATGATTTGATAACTATCTAGCTGAGTCCTGGGACCAGACGAAATTTAGGTCTCTTACTCCTCCACCATCTTGCTCCTTCTCCATGCATATTGTTTTTTATCAGTGACTTATGCTTTTGCCTGTAGTATTTATGAAGGGGAAAAAAGTATTTTTCTTCTGCATGCTGAACACGTAAGTTTTATTGTCATCTTTATCTTACAAATCTGTAGTGCTTCAACATGATTATTTTGCCATATATATTTATTTTTATTTTATTTCATTTTATTTTATTATGTTATGTTAGTCACCATACAGTACATCATTAGTTTTTGATGTAGTGTTCTATGATTCATTTTTTTCATATAGCACGCAGTGCTCCATGAAATACATGCCCTCCTTAATACCCATCACCAAGCTAACCAATCCTCCCACCCCCCCTCCCCTCTAAAACCCTTGGTTTGTTTCTCAGAGCCCATAGTCTCTCATGGTTCATGGTTCTCTCCCTCTGATTTCCCCCCCTTCATTTTTCCCTTCCTTCTCCTAATGTCCTCCATTCTATTCCTTATGTTACACAAATAAGTGAAATCATATGATAATTGACCTTCTCTGCTTGACTTATTTCAGTTAGCATAATCTCCTCCAGTCCCATCCATTGTTGATGTAGAAGTTGTGTATTCATCCTTTCTGATGGCTGAGTAATATTCCATTGTATATATGGACCACATCTTCTTTACCTATTCGTCTATTGAAGGGTATCTTGGCTCTTTCCACAGTTTCACTATTGCAGACATTGATGCTATGAACATTGGGGTGCATATGGCCCTTCTTTTCACTACATCTGTGTCTTTGGGGTAAATACCCAGGAGTGCAATTGCTGGGTCATAGGGTAGCTCTATTTTTAATTTTTTGAGGAACCTCCACACTGTTTTCCAAAGTGGCTGTACCAACTTGCATTCCCACCAACATGTAAGATGGCTCCCCTTTCTCCACAACCTCTCCGACATTTGTTGTTTCTTGCCTTTTCAATTTTTTCCATTCTAACTGGTGTAAGTGGTTTTGATTTGAATTTCCCTGATGGCTAATGATGATGTACATTTTTTCATGTGTCTGTTAGCCATTTGTATGTCTTCTTCAGAGAAGTGTCTTTTCATATCTTCTGCCCACTTTTTGACTTGATTATTTGTTTTTTGGGTATTGAGTTTGAGAAGTTCTTTATAGATCTTGGATACCAGCCCTTTGTCTGTAGTGTCATTTGCAAATATCTTCTTCCATTCTGTAGGTTACCTCCTCATTTTGTTGACTGTTTCCTTTGCTGTGCAGAAGATTTTACTCTTGTTGAAGTCCCAAAGTTCATTTTTGCTTTTGTTTCACTTGCCTTTGGAGATATATCTTGAAAGAAGTTGCTGTGGCCGATGTCATAGGTTACTGCCTATGTTCTCCTCTAGGATTCTGATGGATTCCTGTCTCACATTGAGGCCTTTCATCCATTTTGAGGTTATCTTTGTGTATGGTGTTAGAGAATGGTCAAGTTTCATTCTTCTGTATATAGCTGTCCAATTTTCCCAGCACCATTTATTGAAGAGACTGTCTTTTTTCCATTGCATATTTTTTCCTGCTTTGTTAAAGATAATTTGACCATAGAGTTGAGGGTCCATATCTGGTGTTCCATTGGTCTATATGTCTGTTTTTGTGCCAGTACCATGCTATCTTGGTGATCACAGCTTTGTAATATAGCTTGAAATGAGGCAGCATGATGCCCCCCAGCTTTGTTTTTCTTTTTCAACATTTCCTTGGCGATTCAGTGTCTTTCTGATTCCATACAAATTTTAGGATTGTTTCTTCCAGCACTTTGAAAAACGACATTAGAATTTTGATCAGGATGGAGTTGAAGGTATAGAATGCTCTGGGCAGCATAGAGATTTTAACAATGTTTATTCTTCTGATCCATGAGCATGGAATGTTTTTCCATCTTTTTGTGTCCTTTTCAGTTTCTTTCATGATTGTTCTGTAGTTCCATTGTATAGATCTTTTACCTCTCTGGTTAGGTTTATCTCAAGGTCTTATGGTTTTTGGTCCTATTGTAAATGGAATCGATTCTGTAATTTCTCTTTCTACGGTTGCATTATTAGTGTATAAGAAAGCTGATTTCTGTGCATTGATTTTGTATCCTGCCACACTACTGAATTGCTGTATGAGTTCTAGTAATTTGGGGGTGGAGTCTTTTGGACTTTCCACATAAAGTATCATGTCATCTGCGAAGAGAGAGTTTGGCTTCTTCTTTGCCAATTTGAATACTTTTATTTTTTTGTTGTCTTCTGATTGCTATTGCTAGGACTTCTAGTACTATGTTGAACAATAGTGGCAAGAGTGGGCATCCTTGTCATGTTCCTGATCTTAAAAGAAAGGCTCTCAGCTTTTCCCCATTGAGGATTTTATTCGCTGTGGGTTTTTCATAGATGGATTTTATGAACTTGAGGAATGTTCCCTCTATCCCTATACTCTGAAGAGTTTTAATCAGGAAAGGATGTATTTCGTCAAATGCTTTTTCTGCTTCAATTGAGAGGACCATATGGTTCTTCTCCCTCCTCTTATTAATGTGTTCTATCACATTGATTGATTTGCCAATGTTGAACCACCCTTGCATCCCGGGGATAAATCCCACTTGGTCGTGGTGGATGATCCTTTTAATGTAGTTTTGGATCCTATTAGCTAGGAATTTGTTGAGAATTTTGGAATCCATATTCATCAGGGATATCAGTGTGAAATTCTCCTTTTTGAAGGGGTCTTTGCCTGGTTTGAGGATTAAGGTAATGCTGGCCTTATAGAATGAGTCTGGAAGCTTTCCTTCTGTTTCTATTTTTTGAAACAGCTTCAGGAGAATAGATATTATTTCTTCTTTGAATGTTTGGTAGAATTCCCCAGGGAATCCATCAGGCCTTGCACTCTTGTTTTTTGGGGAGGTTTTTGATCACTGCTTCAATCTCCTTACTGGTTATTGGCCTATTCAGGTTGTCAATTTCTTCCTGTTTCAGTCTTGGCGTTTTAAAAGTTTTCCGGAAGGCATCCATTTCTTCCAGGTTGCTCAATTTCTTGGCATATAGTTGTTGATAATAATTTCTAATAACTGTTTCTATTTCCTTGGTGTTAGTCTTGATCTTCCCGTTTCATTCATAATTTTATTACTTCGGTTCCTTTCTCTTTTCTTTTGGATAAGTCTGGCCAGTGGTTTGTTGATCTTTTTAATTCTTTCAAAGAACTAGCTTCTAGTTTCGTTGATCTGATCTACTGGGTTTCTGGTTTCTAATTCATTGATCTCTGCTCTAATCTTAATTGTTTCTCTTCTAATGCGTGGCTTAGGCATCATTTGTTGCTTTTTCTCTAGTTCTTTAAGGTGTAGAGTTAGTTGGTGAATTTGGAATTTTTCTATTTTTTTAAGTGAGGCTTGAATGGCTATGTATTTCCCCCTTAGGACTGCCTTTGCGGTATCCCATAGGTTTTGGGCTGATATGTTTTCATTCTCATTGGTTTCCATGAATTGTTTAAGTTCTTCTTTGATTTCCTGGTTGACCCAAACATTCTTGAGCAGAGTGATCTTTAGCTTCCAAGTGTTTGAGTTTTTTCCATTTTTTTCCTTGTGATTGAGTTCCCTCTTTAAAGCATTATGGTCTGAGAATATGCAGGAAATAATCTCAGTCTTTTGGTATCGGTTGAGACCTGATTTGTGACCCAGTATGTAGTCAATTCTGGAGAAAGTTCTATGTGCACTGGAGAAGAATGAGTACTCTGTTGTTTTAGGGTAGAATGTTCTGTATATATCTATGAGGTCCATCTGGTCCAGTGTGTCATTCAGAGCTCTTGTTTCTTTGTTGATTTTCTGCTTAGATGATCTGTCTATTGCTGAGAGTGGAGTATTGAGGTCTCCTACAATTAACGTATTATTATCAATATAACTCTTTATTTTGGTTAACAATTGGCTTACATAATTGGCTGCTCCCATGTTGGGGGTATAGATATTTACAATTGTTAGATCTTCTTATTGGATGGACCCTTTAAGAATGATATAGTGTCCTTCTGTGTCTCTAACTATGGTCTTAAGCTTAAGATCTAATTTGTGTGTAATAAGAATTGCTACCCCAGCTTTCTTTTGAGGTCCGTTGGCATGGAAGATGGATCTCTCTCCCTTCACTTTCAGTCTGGATGTATCTTTAGGTTCAAAATGAGTCTCTTGTAGACAGCATATGGATGGGTCCTGTCTTTTTATCCAATCTACAACCCTGTGCTGCTTTATGGGAGCATTTAGGCCATTCATGTTGAGAGTAATTATTGAAAGATATGAATTTATTGTCATCATGACCTTGTTTTTATAGTTTGTCCCTGTAAATTTTTGTTCTATATCACTCTTGGGGTCTTTCTCCTTTTATAGAACCCCCCTTTAATATTTCTTGCAGCGCTGCCTTAGTGGTCACATATTCTTTCAGTTTCTGCTGCTCTTGGAAGCTCTGCATCTCTCCATCCATTCTAAGTGGTGGCCTTGCCAGATAACATATTCTTGGCTGCATGTTCTTCTCATTTATTACCCTGAATATGTCTTGCCAGCCCTTTCTGGCTTGCCAGGTCTCTGTGGATAGGTCTACGTTATTCTGATGTTCCTCCCTCTGTACGTAAGGAATCTCTTCCCCCTACTTGCCCTTAAATGGTTTCCTTGATTCTTTGATTTGCGAGTTTTACTATTACATGCCGGGGCATTGGTCTGTTTTCCTTGATCTTGAGAGGGGTCCTCTCTGCCTCTAGGACATGAATGTTTGTTTCATTCCGCAGATTAGGGAAGTTCTCAGCTATAATTTGCTCAAATATATCTTCTAGTCCTCTCTGTCTCTCTCCACCCCCTCAGGGATCCCAATTAATTCTGACATTGGAATGTTTCATGGTGTCACTTATTTCTATAATTCTGTTTTCATGGATTTTGAGTTGTTTCTCCCTGGCCTCCTCCTTTTCCTTCTTTTCTATCAATTGGTCTTCTAGATCAGTAATTCATTCTTATGCCTCGTTTACCCCAGGTGTTAGAGTATCTAGATTAGATTGGATCTCACTGATAGCATTTTTAAGTTCTGTCAGTTCAGCTTTCATTTCTGCCCTTAGAGACTCTATGTTGCCATTAATTGATTTCTTCATTCTAGTTATCGTCTTCATAACTGTTACCCTGAAGTCCATTTCCAACATCTTGGTTATATCTGTACCATTTGTAAATCTGTGGCAGAAGTCACAGTCTCTGAGTCTTTCCTGTTTTGGGGGTTCCTCCTTCTAGTCATTCTCTTGAGGGGTGGTTGAGGGAATGTACAGAGTCCAAAATATTGACCACAACCCAAGCAAGATGCATCTGTTTTATAGGGAACTTAAGGTTGTCAATCTCTTGTTCTCCCAGTCTCTTCTTGGGGAGGGGCCTGCCATGCTGTTACTCAGGCAACCCTGTTTGGGCAGAGTTGCCCTGCCCTCTGTGGGGAGGGGGAGTCGGCTCAGTGAAAACTGATTTTGGGGGGCTTTTGTTCTCTGGCGGCTTTCCTGGCAGCTTTCTGCGACTCTTCCTAGAGTCAGAGCAGAAGAGACTGTTTCCAGCCCTCTGCCTCAGAACACAGAGATCACAGTCTGTTCTTCAATGAGCTCTCCAGGCCACACTATCTCCGTTTCTGTCTATGCTGCTAAAAACTCCCCTGTCCTGGGTTGTGTGCCCCTCAGTAGTACTCCTAGTCCTCGCCTCCAGGTAAGGGCATGTCTCTGCCCTTTGTACTTCTAAAACCACCAGCCACCCCCAGTTCACAATGCTCAGTCCGCCACTCCAGGTTTCAGTCCAGGGGGCTGCCCTAAAATCTTTTCCCCACCGCTACTGGACTGCGAGTCTGTTCCCCATCCCCAGCACAGGGGGCTTCACTCACCGGCAGTGCAGGATCCCTATGCTCCCTCCCTCTTCCGTTTATCTTCCGATATCTGCTAGCAGAATCATGGCTCCCTGCTTCATATCTCGAAACCAACTGCCTGCAATATTCTGTTTGTAGAGATCCAGATATATCTTCTTACATCTCAGGTTGATTTTGTGGGTGTTCAGAGTGGTCTGGTGGATATCCAGCTCAATTCAGGGGACCGGTTGGAATAGGGTCCCCTACTCCTCCGCCATCTTTTTCCAAGTCTTATTGTGCCATATTTATTTACGTAAATATGTACATTTTTTATCCTAAGGAAAATATGAGAAAGAAAACTTGAGCAATCTTTAAGTCTTTACTCTGTTGTATAATTTTTAGGCAGCACAGTACTCAAGGAGGTAGCCATCTAATGATTAGGATTATTATTAGTGAATTGCTATTTCAGATCACACAAAGTTTGTGGTGTTTAAGATTTTCTAAGTATTTGAGTCCTGAGTTTCCAATGAACAAATGATTTAAAAAATAATGTTGGACTTTTGTTTTGTTTTGCATGTATGGCAATAAAGGAGTGCAAAAAATAAATGCTACTTCTATCTTGTCAGTTAATGTTGAGCTGCTCTATTTGCCTACCAGAAAACATATTTTGCATATTCACCTACAGTCTCAACTTACTTATTTGATTTTAAATATGGAAACATTTTAGAGAAGCAGACTGGTTTTAATATTTACATTATAAAGGCTTATGCCAGATGTGCAGAAAATCATAGTAGGTTGTGGATTGTGGCTCCATGGATGATTAACCTGCCCAGAAAAAAATGTTACCCAGTTGCAAAAGCCAAGTACTTTTCCAACTATGTGAAAGGAAATTATGGATTTCACTGGCTCTCTTTGAGCACATCCATTCAAATGAGATTCTATTTCTATGGCTGGTAATCTTTACACTTGGCCTACTTTATTCTTCCAAGGGAGGATTTCCAGTGAGAATGGAATACTTTTTTGTGTGTGGTCTCTTTCTTTAAGAGATGACTATATTTCAGAACACATTCAAGTCAGTTTTGTGAGTTACATGGTTTTCTTAATTTTTCTGAATATACTAAAAAGCTAAATGGTTGTGTTTCGTACCTTCCTTCCACTGCATGACCTTTTGACTGGAATGTCTGTGGTCATTTTATTATATGGGCTATTTCTAGAGATCAGATAGACTGTTCTCATAGAGCAATTAGTGATGTTAGAAAAATGTCCCCTAATTTAAATTTTGGGACCTATTTTCAAACTACTCTATACCTTTTCTCTGCATTTTTAGAAAGACCAGACTTGAGATAGAGGAAGGAATAAAAATGTCACTGGTCAATCATAAACATACCCATGTGGATGTATAGGTGCTAAAAATTCCAGTAAATGACAACTGAAATGATTATTTTTGGCTATATTGACAATTTAATCAACTGTAATATCTGGACATCTTATAGTAAATTCGCTTTAGTTATTATAATACCCTAAATACCACCTTGTCTTTTTTCATTGACTATCTTTAATTGTATAAGCATAATCTAAAATTTGTGTATCATGAACTAAAGAAAGACAAGTTTAAATAATCTCTGGTTTTCTGTATTTTTTTTCCATTGAGATTTCTTTGGAATATAAATAAGATTATAAATTTCCCACAAGATACTTTAAGGAAAACAGATGGATTTGGTATATTGAACTTTGAAAGGTAAATTTTGGTGTGTCATATCTATCAGTATGCAGAGGAACAAAGCTTAGGAAAAGAAAGATTTTTTTTTTTAATGAAAAATGGAAGAAAAATACATGTGTGTTGTGCATTATAATTCATTTGAAAAAAGGAAATGAAAATGTAATACTTGAAACAACTTAAGAAACAAAGAGTTCTTCTCACTTTCATTGACAGTATAATTTATAATCCAAGGTCTGGCTTTCTATATATTTTTTCCAGTTCAAAGGTCATCATGACTAACAGTGTGACTACATTGAAGTTTTAAATTTCATTCTGTTAGAAAAAATAATGTATAATAAGACATATTGCATGTACCTCCTCATTTGAAAAAGTGCATACATGTAGTTTTCACAGTAGTTTTATGTAGTAAGGTCTAGGTAAGAGAATTTTTAAAAAAATCTTTCAAATACCAGTTATTGCAATTTCAAATCCCAGTTTCCCTCCAAACTCCCTTTTCAAGTGATTAATAGGGCAATTATAACTTATTATCTGGGATTTCACTTTTACAAATAGCAAAATGTAGTAAAGCTTTAGCTTTAAAATTGGCAGAACCTACTTTGGCTTCTCAACACTGAACATGCAATTGAACTCAAATTAGGAAGGTCAAGAAGGGCCTTTTTGAGGGACTCTGCACTTTGTCAGATGTATTTATTCATGTGCAGAAGATTAGAATTCATAAACATTTTGCCAGTTTTTTAAATGCTATTTCTTTTCCTTGTTGTTCTTGGCCAGGCTATATCAATACAGCAAAATGCTGCTTCATATGACTTATTATCAGCAGAATAATATGTATTACATAACCCAAAGGGATTATAAAATCAGCAGGAACTCTTGGCTCTGCATCTTAGTGTAAATATATAGATGGGTACCAAAAAACTTGATTTTTTAAAAATTAAGTTATCTGAGTGACGCAACCAAAATAGGTGTTTTTCTTTTTAAATATTTTTTATCATGAAAGTGATCTAGTTAGCAAAACATCTTTTAGTTATTCTTTTAAGAAATATGCACAAGGTCAGTCAAAATAATATACTATTGGATTAAAACTAATTTAAGCATGGTACAGAAAATTCCTTGAGGCAACTGATTTTGAAGACATACCAGAAGTCCATTTTTTTCTTTTTCTTGGCAAAGTTCAGAACTTAAATTTATCAGTCCAATCAGTGTATGATGAATATTTTTGAACTTCTTCAGTGAAGCACTTAGAAACACCAGTGTGGGGTTTGTGAGAAATTGAAGTGACTAAATCAGGAGAGTCAGGTTGCTTGATATGGCATCAGAGATCCTTATGCAAATAGTTACATCATTTTTAGAATCAGTAATAGAAATATTTGTGAGGTTCTCAGGGAAAATGATTTTGGTAGTCTGTATTTGTGCTGGCTAACAAACAATGGCACAGTTACTTTAAGGCCAAATTTGCCTACTGTTATGCAGAGCCCATTAACAGCACCCTGGGTTGCTTCCCCTGAAAGAAATGTTTCCAAGAGGTGAGAAAAGCTTAAGCTGTTGGCATTCCTATGGAATCTAAAACAAAAACATTTAAAAACTTCAGGCAGGTAAAAGAAAGGAGAGGACATAGAGTAGGAAGAGCCTTGGGTAGTAAGTTGGAAACATGGCCATTAAAAGGCCACCTGTCAAAACAGAATAAATGACAGTTTAAGCTTGTTAGAGAAAAAAACAAATTGCTGTTGACATGGAAGTTGTTGAGATGACACTACAGCCTCTGGTACTTAAGGTTTAGCTCTTATATTTGAGTCTATGGCATGTTTTTTCTTTTGAATGGAGCACTGGGTGTATATGCAAACAATGAATCATGAAACACTACATCAAAAATAAATAAATAAATAGAAAAAATGTTTTTTATTTTAGTAAAGTTGACAACGTTAACCTTAGTTTCTTTTCTTTCTTTTTTTTTTAAGATTTTATTTATTTATTTGACAGAGAGAGACACAGCCAGAGAGGAAACACAAGCAGGGGGAGTGGGAGAGGGAGAAGCAGGCTTCCTGCAGAGCAGGGAGCCCGATGTGGGGCTTGATCCCAGGATCTGGGATCATGACCTGAGCCGAAGGCAGACGCTTATGACTGAGCCACCCAGGCGCCCCCACCTATTAGTTTCAAGGGTATAACAGTGATTCAGCTTTTTGCTATGTTATGCTATGCTCACAGCAAGTGTAGCTACCACCTATCACCATACAATGCTATTAAAATATCGACTATATCTTTTTTTACATCTCCTTCACTCTTTTTAAGGTTTGTCTTTTAGTCCTTCCTTCATTCCTTCTTCCTTTCTTCTTCTCTCCTCCCTTTCTCCCTCCCTTCCTCTTTCTTTCCTCCCTTCCTCTTTCACTCTTCTTTCTTTTTTTTAATTAAGATTTTATTTATTTATTTGAGAGAGAGAGAGAGAGCACAAGCAAGAAGAGGGGCAGAGGGAGAGGGAGAGGCAGACTGCTCACTGAGCAGGGAGCCTGGTGCAGGCTCAATCCCAGGACCCTGGGATTATAACCTGAGCCAAAGGCAGGCACTTAACCAACTGAGCCACCCAGGTGCCCCTCTTCCTCCTTTCCTCCCTCTCTTCCTTCATTTCTCTTTTTCTTTCACACTTTCCCTTCTTGCCTTCCTCTCTCTGTTTCTTTTACTCCTTTCTCCTCTTTGTAATAACTACAGTCTCCTGTTGAGTGGGCTTAGTTGCTTTTATCTGACTTGGACTTCAGCAGCACTGGCTACACTTAGTGGTTGTACATGTTGATAATCTTCCCAAGGTGACTTTTTGCTCTAAGGATGCTGAAAAAGTCTCTTAAATTAACTCTAATAGGTGTTGACAACCACCCCTGAGGTGAACTCTTGAGTTGGTACCGTCCAAGTTGGTCATCAGGGGTTTATTTGCTTTAGATTTTAAATAAAGATGTTTTGCCATCTCTTCATCCTTCAGATTATGTATGACTGACTCCACTGGGGAATTGGTGTGAATCTGGCAAAGCTTGCAATCTCTTAAATAGTTGGAATTCATGAGTAGAGAAAGGGAGAATTGAATACAGGGACAGTGTATGACAGTTCAGAATAAGTTTTTCCATGGTTTCTTTCTTAGACTTTGAATCCTATCCATTCTCTGAAAGAGAATGTATGAATAATTTAAAGAGAGTAAAAATGTTTTGGAAAATATTATTTGAAGATTCTTTCCATTGTAGATACGGCCCATGATTTTGCATTTCTTATAATCTATAGGGTTTATAAGAAGCAGAGCAAAAGTGATATGTGGATATTTTGTTTGTTTGTTTTTCTGTTTTAGCAAATGCCAAATAAAGTAGAAGATATCTGGTAATTCAAAACTCCATCATGTAAATCTTATATACTGTTTGTCTTTAGGCTTTCCAGAAGGTGTTAAAAGGAATGTGGGCTGAGAACCTAGATACTTCATAGGGTTCCAATTAAAGAAAGAAAGCATTTCTTTTCAGTGGTGAAACAAACATGTTGTGACACTCATTTATCTGCCCATTCATTCAGTAGTTTTTTTATTGGACATCTCTTTTTCCCAAAAGTTCTAATACAAGTAACATTAAAAGCAATATAAACAAAATACTTTGGGAATGTAATATAGGGCCTTTTGTTTTTAACTGTGAGGATGAAGGAATATTTTAATAGAGGTAACATTTAACCTTGGTCTTGAATAAAAAAATGAGATTTTGACAAGCTAAAATCAAAGGGAAGGATTTATCTGTTGTAGTAAAAATATATAGATAAAGACATTAAGACTTTTTGGAATTGTGGGTGACTCTGTTTTGGGTTTGTTTTATTTTTGGCAGAGGAAAGGCTACTTTGAATGGAATAAAAGTAAATAATGAGGCTGGATCAGTGGTATGGAATATGATAAGGAATTGGAATTTCTGTGGAAAATATGGAAGACTTGAACAAATAAGCCCCATACTTTGGGGTAAAATAACAATAAAACAGTGTGTAATTTTTGAAAAATGCAGACTCTTATACAAGAAAAAAAGAGTTTCTTAAGCAAATAATCATTAGGCAGCATTTTCCCCTGATTATTAATAAACAAAACAATAGTCTATCAGTGATATGTTGGAGCTGGCTCTCAATGTCAGAGCTAAGTGTATGTATATCTCTACTCAAATCTGAGTTCAGGGACATCACACTGGTATCTTGAAATAGGCCTTGGTGGGAATATTTACAGTGTGGAATTCACCAAATGCTACAAATTACAGCTATTTCTGTTAAACATTTACCAGCACACCACTGCTACATGATGTGAAACAGGTCTTCTTAGCAGAAAAACTGACATTTGGAAAAGAGTATAGTACAATCTTTTTACTAAACAAACAAAAATAAGTAAGGAAAAGCAGTTTAAAAATATGCAAATTAAAGAAGAGAAAATTAAAAAACACATGCAGAGGGAAGAAAACTGAGGATCAAAGGCAGTCAAACAGGAGGACTTACCAAGTATAACTATCAAATTTAAGCTTATTTGAAAAACAAGGTTTTGGCATATAAAATGAATTAAGCTTTCTTTATAAAAGTTAGTATCTAAACTATGGGCATTGTGTTAGGAAACTACACATAAAGCACCGAGCAAACTTCCCTTCAATGTTACTAAAACTTCATTTTAACATACACCTTTCTATATATATAGTATTTCCCTAACTCACCTGTGGTTTGAAATGTTTTCTCATTGCATTGCACATCCATAATCCTACCTCAAGGCTTAAAAATATTGATAGTGTGAATTATCCAACAGATTACATTCATTATCCTCTTTCCAACAGACCACTATGCCTCCTTTTTACATTTAAGTTCATTTTTAATTATTTAGCTAGTTCTTGCTTGGGTGTTTATGCCACAAAGTCCAAACTTGCCATAGTTCAATATCATAGAAACTATGGGGTACTATTTGGATATGATAGTGAATAGAGGCACTTATTCATAGTCTTCCTTCTTCCATTCATTAGCTGATATTTTGTGTCATGGTAGCTTTGTTGTTGTTGTTGTTGTTGTTTAGTATTTACTTATTTTTTTTACAGAAAGAGAGAGAGTCGGGGAGGGGGGAAGGTTTGAGGGAGAGAATCTCCAAGCAGACTCCCCACTGAGCACAGAGCCTGATGCTGGGCTCATCCCACAACCTATGAAATCATGACCTGAGCCAAAACCAAGAGTCAGACACTCAACTGATTGAGCCACCCAGGTGCCCCAGTGTCATGGTAGCCCCAGCAATAAAAAGACCAAATAACCTCAGTAATAATCTCAGATTCTAGCCTGTATGTCCCTCTTTATTTTATTCAAGGATTCCTTCAATATCTCGTGTGGGCTGCGTGGTCATGACTGTACCCTTTGTTTCTTGGTTTTCCTGATACTCTCATAAGACTTGTTAGATTTATATCACTCCTCTTGGCCAGAGATGTTTCTTTATTGCTATGTGATATCACCCTTCATTATCCACATGTAGGTAGGATACGGGCAGACTCAGTCTGAATAATCTCAGTAGTCTGTCAGTGTAGTAACTTGATTACCAATGGAATCCATCCTGATTTACTTTTTTTTTTTTTCCAATCTGTTTGGTCAAGGATTTTAATGACTTCAAATGAATAAGGGATTATTTTGAGAATGACTCATGAATCACAATGTGGATAAAATTATAACCAGATTTACTTAAGCAATCAAACATATACAACTAATTGCAGACATCTCTAGGACAATTAGTTAAATGAAAGTTGAGTTTTAACCACCAATCCCTCCTCACTGGGGAATTGATAATAGTTCATCAGCATGGAAGGTCGGGTCTATATGGTAAACTACTTCCCTTATCCTCTTGGTCTTGATCATCATATTCTTCCAAAGTTCTGCAATATCTTTGATCCTGACAACTGAACCCTTTCTCAATTTTTTCTGTGTTGCTTTGCATGTTATAGTGCATGTTTCAATCCCTTTGTAAATGAATTTGTAGCCTGTATCTAGGAATATAACTTGTTGTTTTTGCTGAAACACTTATAATCTCATTTTTTTTCCTTAAATGCCTGATAGTATAGTAGAATAAATATGGACTCAAGAATCAGACTTAGTTTCCTTATTCCCTTATGTCAGAAAACATATTCTCTTTTTTAAATGTCTTTAATTATAAAGCGTAACATACAGAAAACTGTATAAGGTATGAATGTACAACTCAATGAAATACTACAAATCAAGCACATATATAACCATCAACCAAGTCAAGAAATAAAATAATCTCATCACTTCAGTAGGCCCCATATTTCCTTTCCCAGTTAGTACTCCCTTACTCTTTTCTGAAAGTAACCAATTTTGTTTTCTAACATAATTAATTTACCTATTTTTTAACTTTATATACATGAAATCATACAATATATTATCTCTTTGTATATAACTTCTGTTGCTCAGTATTATGTTTGTGAGATTCATCCATGTTATTACAACCAGCTGTAGTTCATTCATTTGTACTATTATATAGTACTACACTTCATAGAAAGATTAGGAAAATGGGGGCGCCTGTGTGGCTCAGTCAGTTAAGTGGCTGCCTTTGGCTCAAGTCATGTCCCAGGGTCCTGGGATAGAACCCAGCATCAAGCTCCCTGCTCCACGGGAAGCCTGCTTCTCCCTCTCCCACTCCCCCTGCTTGTGTTCTCTCGCTGTGTCTCTCTCTGTCAAATAAATAAATAAAATCTTAAAAAAAAAGAATAGGAAAATGCCATAGTTTATTTGTTTATTGTACTTTTATATTTTATTATTTTTTTATTCTACTTTTAATGAATATAGAGAATTTTTCAGTTTGGGGGCCATTATGTACAATGTTATAACAGACTTCTATATATGTTTCTTGATGCATTTGTACACACATTTCTGTTGACTATATATCTAACAATGGTATTGCTGGGTTGTGGGATTTGCATGTGTTTAGTTGTTGTAGGTAATAACAGACAGTTTTCCATAGTGGTTGTCACAATTCATACTCCTACCAGCAGTATATGACTGTTCTGTTGTTCTGTATATTTCCAACACTTGCTATTGTCAGTCTTTTAATATTTTAGACATTCTTTTGGGTGTGTGATAGTATATTATCATGGTTTTGTCTTCACAAAATGCTAATGAAGTAAAACAGATCTTCATTTACTTTGATTATTTGTATATTCCATTTTTGAAGTACCTATTAAGTCTTTTATTCACTTTCAGATTGTCATTTTTCCTACTGATTTGAGCAGTTCTTTATGTATTGTTGGTTAAATGTGTTGAAATATCTTGTCTAATTATCCTTTTAATCATGTCCTTGATAAATAAAAATAATTTTTAATGTAGTTCAAATCTATCATTTCCGTTATGATTAGTTCTTTTTGTATTCTTTTAAAGTTTTCTTTGTACCCAAAGCCATACAAATATTCTCCTCATTCCTTATGGCTCTGCAGTAGTATCTTTGTCTATACACTCATGGAGATGCTCTTCTATTCCACAGATCTGTTTGTCTGTCTTCTTGACATTATTAGACTGCCTTAACTACTGTGGTTGTATAAGAATTCTTGATATCTGTTAGAACAAATCTCCCACTTATTTTTTGTCTTCAAGGTAGTCTTGGCTACATTTGTCCCTTTTGTGTTTTCATATAAGATTTTAGGATCAGCTTGTACAATTCCACAAAAGACATATAAACGGATTTAGTTTATCAATAAAAGCAAAGATTATCCCATTGTAATAAAAAGTGCTGTTTAAAGGTACACTTTCTGTAATATAATAATAAAGTTTGAATATAAAAAAGCGAAGAAAAAATTAAACTACAGAAATTAACTGAAGGAGAGCTCATGTAGCTATATTAATATCAGATAAAGTGGACTTTAAGACAAAAAAAGGAACTAGAGATAGAAATGCTTCATAGTAGTAAAATATTCTATTAACTGAGAAGATGAGACAATTCAAAAGCTATATATCTAATAACATAGCTTCAAAACATATCAAGCAAAAATTGAAAAAAACAAATGGAAAAATAATCAAAACTCCAATCATAATGACAGATTTTAACACACCTCATCAGAAACTGATTGAGAAAGAAGACAATAAAAAGGAGGTATGTAGATTTAAATATTTTCATAAACTAGCCCTCATTGAAATATATAATGGGCCATACTCAATAACTGCAGAGTATCATTCCTTTCAAGGACTCATAATGTTTTCAAGAACAAACTGTATTTGGGGGGCATAAAGTAAATTTCAATAAATTTCAACTAATTGAATTCATACAGAGTATAACCTCTTACCACAATAAATTAAACCAGAATCAATATTACATAACACAAACAAAGACATTCCATGTTTATGGATTGGAAGACCTGATATTGTTAAAATGACCATACTTCACAGGGATTTCAGTGCAATCCCTATCAAAATCCCACAGAAAGAGAACAAAAATTTTTAATTCATATGAAACTACAAAAGACCACAAGTAAACAAATCAATCTTGAGAAAGAACAAAGCTGGAATCTTCATACCTCCTGATTTCAAAATAGATTATACAGCTTCAGTAATTAAAACAGTATGGCAAAAATGCCATAAAGACAGACTTGTAGACCAAGGGAACAGAATAGAAAGCACATATGTGGTCAGCTGATCTTCAACAAGGGTCCCAATAATACATAATGGAAAAAGGATAGTCTCTTGAACAAATGGTGCTGGGAAAACTGGCTATCCACTTATAAAAGAATGAAACTGGACCTTTATCTTACATCACACACAAAAAAGAACTCAAAATATTAAGATTTAAATGTAAGACCCAAAACTATAAAACTTTTTAAAGAAACCAAGGAAAGTTTCATGACATTGGTCTTGGTAGTGATTTCATGGATATGATACCAAAAGCACTGGCAGCAAAACCAAGAATAAACAAGTAGGACTACATCAAATTAAGAAGCTGTACAGCAAAAGAAACAAGAGAGTGAAAAGGCTTGGGGAAAATATTTGCAAACCATGTATCTGATAAGATGTTTATCTCTACAATATATAAGAACTCTTTAACAGCTCAGTAGTAAAATATACTAATAACCTAATATTAAAATGGGCTAAGAACTTGAACAGAAATTTGTCCAAAGAAGACAGCTAATGGCCACAAAGTATATGAGAAATGCTTAATGTCACCAATCGTTAATAAATGCAAGTCAGAACCACAATGAGATGTCACCTCATATCTGTCAGTATGTCAGCATGACTATTATAAAAAATGCCAAAGATGAGTGTTGGCAAGGATGTGGAAAAATGGGAACCCTTGCATGCTGTTGGTGGGAATGAAAAATGCTCTAGAAAACAGTATACAGGGCCCTCAAAAAATTAAATATGGAACTGCCATATTACACAGAAATCCTACTTTTGGATATTTATCCAAAAGAATCAAGATCATGATCTTGAAGATATAATAGCACTCCCATGATCATTGCAGCACTATTTACCAAGGACAAGATGTGGACACCAGCTAAATGTTCACTGACAGATGAATAATAAGAAAATATGGTATATACATACAATGGTATACTATTCAGCCTTTAAAAGGAAAGAAATTTTGCAATATGTGAAACATGAATGAACCTTGAAGACATTATGCTAAGTGAAATAATCCAGTTGCAGAAAGACAAATACTACATGATTCCACTTACATAGGTATCTAGAATAATCAAATTCATAGCATCCCGAAAATGAAATGGTAGTTGTCAGGGGCTAAAGGGAGAGAGAAATGAGTTACTAATCAATGAGCATGAAGTTTCAATCAAGCAAGATGAATAATTATGCTCTAGTGATCTGCTCTATGACATTATGCCTATAGTCAACAATAATGTACTATACACTTAAAAATTTGTTAAGTGGTTAGATCTTATGTTAAGTGTTCTTGCTACAGTAAAATAAAATAAAAGTAAGATACCAATGATGTAAAATAAAATGAAGTATAAAAACAAAACTGAAAAAATAGTTATTTGAAATAAAATATAATTGGAAAATCTCATTTATTTAGAAATTTCAAAATACAGTATCTCATGAGCCAAAGGAATCATGATGGAAACTAGAAAATATTTTGAGTTGAATGATTATGAAAATATGAAATATTAAAATTTGTGTCATGTATATAAAGGTGAATTTGGGGAAGTATAAAACTTTTAAATGTGTATATTAGAATAGAAAGTTTAAAATTAAAGATAGAAGCATACAACTGAAGAAGTTAAAAAATCAAAGCAATGAATTAAACATGAAGTAAGCAAAAGAGATATAAAAAAAAGAAATAGTGAAATACAAAACAAAAATCATATATGATTTTTAGAAGTCGAAGTTTAGTTCTTTGAAATAATTAACAAAATTGATAGAACTCTAGCAAGACTGATTGACAAACAAAAGTTATGCTTTACCAGTACTCAAAATGAAAAAAGGGGGTCTTAGTACAAATTTTAATGTATTAAAGAAAAATTGTTATGTAAAAAAAAGTTGAAATTTTATTTGAAATGGAAAACTTCTTATAAAAATACAACCTTGCAAAAACCGAATCAGAAAGACAGAAAATTTGAATGGCACTATAATTATTAACAAAATTGAATCTTGAATGCCAAATTTACCAAGAGAAAATACTAGACCCACATAGTTTCATCAGTGAATTCTGTAATTTATACTGTTACAGAGTAAAGGGAGGAGAGATGGGAAGAACACTTCACAGCTGTTTTCTTAAACCAGGATAATATGACATCTGAAACTTAAAAGAACATTATAAGAAAGGTATATAATAGGAAGATCTTGCTCATAAGCATAGCAGTCAAACCACTAAGCAAAATATTAGCCATTCATCAATATCTTAAAAACCCATAACAAAGTTGTATTTAAGCCAGGAATATATTAACTTTCCAAAATAAGGAGCAGCTGGGTGGCCAATGGTTAAGCATCTTCCTTCTGCTCTGGGTCCTAGGATCCAGCCTTCGTTGGGTTCCTTTCTCAACAGGGAGTTTGCTTCTCACTCTGCCTCCCCCTCTCACTTCCTCTCTCTCCCTCTCTCTTTCTCTCAAATGAATAAATAAAATCTTTCTAAAAAATTCCAAAATAAGTAATTATAATTTGCCACATTGAGAGAATGATGAAGAAATATACCATTTCAATAGATGCTTAAAAATCAGTTGATAAATTAAACACCCAATTATGATAACTACTTTTGGCAAACTGGGAATAAAAGGAAAATTTATTAACTTGATAAAGGATATCTGCAAACATTCTACAGTATGCATCAGATTTAAGGGTGAAATATGGGATTTTTCTTTGAAATCAAAAACAAGGCAAAGAAGCTCACTTTTACTGCTTCATTTTAACATTGCACAGCGGTCCTAGACTGTGCAATAGGGTAAGAAAAAAAATAAAGATTGGAGAAGAATAAACAAATCTGTTATTTTTTTACAGATGATATAATTGTGTATGTAGAAAGTCTATACAAAATTATTCATATATACATTACTGGAATTAATAAGTTTTAAAGAAATTGATACTCAATTTCAAAATCATTTGAAGTTCAAAAATCAATTAAAACATCAATTAAAATCAATTATATTGATTTAAAAATGAATTATCACTATTGTTCTTCCTAGTCCCTCACCCTAAACCATACCCTGACTATAGCAGACAACCAAGAGAAGAACCTATTCCACTTAGGTCTCTTAGCTCTGGAGGGCAAAATAAAGGCAACCTCTTCATGTTTTCTTTCAATTAATCTTTCCTTCATTCATTCAACATTTTTAAAATACCCACCCTATCCCAGGCTCTGTCTTTGCCTTTAAATGGCTCACAACAAAGTAGAAAATAATAGACGTGGCTTACTACAATAAAATGTGTAGAGTAAACAAGAATATTTGTGTGGAAAGAAGGCACAGAGGTGGAAGCAAATTGCTCTATCAAAGAATTTTAGAAAAGATGTCACAGAGCGGGCATTGTTTGTGTTGGTCTTTGGATGATTTAGTAAGGTTTCACCAATTCAAATAAGGATAGAGAAAATTGAATTTAGAAGAAACAGAATAAATAAAGGCATAAAAGTGTGAAAATACTTGGCATATTTGGGAAACATAAAAGCTAACAAGAGTAGTTAGTAGATCCTTTGCTTGATTAATGTATACATCTATCCTCATGTACCTATTTGCAAAATCTCTGTTTAGCTTTGTTCTCTTCTGTTCTGAATCATGAAAATAATAAAGTTGATTTTCATGTTTTATGAGTACAGCGTGAGTTTTAAAACTCTTACTCAAAAGCATCTCCAAGGATACCCTTGCCCATTTCTATAAATGCATCTTAGCCAACTAAAATGACTTTTGATTATTTTTTTAAAGATTTATTTATTTATTTGAGAGAGCGAGAATGAGAGATAGAGAGAATACATGAGAGGGGGGAGGGTTAGAGGGAGAAGCAGGCTCCTCGCCGAGCAGAGAGCCCAATGCGGGACTTAATCCCGGGACTCCAGGATCACGACCTGAGCTGAAGGCAGTCACCTAACCTACTGAGCCACCAAGGCGCCCCAGACTTTTGATTATTTAAATGATCTGATTCTAAAGAATATGAAAATTACTTATTTACAACACAATAATAGCCACAATTTTTATGGTGTTTTAAAATAGCTGTACAGTTAGAAATTACATGATATGTAAAACTTAGCAAACATCTGAATACATCAATATGGTATTGCCACTTTGTGTAAAAAATGTAGAAAAATAAATGTCCTTGTCACTGAGTCAGAACATTTCTATAAAGTTCTATAAGTAATGGTTGAATTTAAGCTTTAGATCTAATAAAGCGGGATGAGAACTTCATGTGTCAAGAGGTTGTGTTAAAATTACCTTGTATCTTATTACTCCATTATAATTGTTATTACTTGATGGAAATGCTCAACAAAGATAGCATGATGGGTGTGTGATATTTCCTACATCTGCATCTGCTTTATCTTCCTATAAGTTTTAAATACAAAAGTACTCTGATTTACATAAAATATATCCTTATTTAGCTTTCAATAACTCTTAACTAACATTGATTAGACTCAATAGCCAATGATTTTGCTACGTCTTACTAGCCAAACTAAATACATAACAGCTTTACTGCATATTCTTAATTTTTGCCCCAAATTTAAGAAAAATGACTATTCATTTAATATTGTCATTACAGTTAGTTATTAGATTACTAATAATGACCAATACTTATAAATATTTGTTAAATAGCTGCTTTAATCAGATGTTTTTAGTGCTTTTAATTGTGAATGATTAAATCAACACTAGAAAATACAACTCAGTTCTGTGGTCCTTCTATACAAGGTTTTAATTTTATGAAAACAGACTCTAAATGGCGTTTGCCTTCTTGCCAATTCAGAGTATTACTTATTACCTTCTCTGCAGAGCTACCAAATTAAAAATAAAGAACCTACATTGATAGCTTTCTGAATTCATCTCTGTGTGTATACCCTTAAAATGAAGCAAATTGGGGCAATTTATTAAAGTTTAAATCCTCTAAATGACATTCACCTAAAACATGCAGGGAAATGGTTTGGGAGGTTTAAATTATCAGTGTAATTGCTTTAATTTTCTAGGTTGCTTTATAAGTAGACACAACTTTATCATATCCAACTGACGATTCCAAATTGGATGTTTAGGGTTGTTTGTATTTTTACGCTCAACACCCTAAATCACATTTAAACGTTCTGCATAACCCAGGTCTTAAAAATAGCCCACAAACCTCAATGCAAGAGAGTTTCAGAAGTGAGGTTTTTACATTAATCTTCCTGTAGTTTTCTTTCCAGTAGCCAACACCTTTCAATTTGTCAGCATTTTTACTCTAATGTCTCAGGAAAGATTTTTGAAGAGCTATATGCTGAAATCACCTCGTTCTTTTGTTCTTAGATATTTAAACATTGATGTTTCAAAATGTTTTATTAGTAAAATCTGCCTGATTTCTATTAAAATTTCTTTCACTCTGAGACAGAGTGAAAGGAAAACGTATTTATAAGCAAGGTAGCTCAACCCTATCTAATTCTGGAGTAACTTTTCCAAGTAACCTTCTGCCTATGATTCATTAATTTCTCTGAGTTAAGAGCATGTTACTAGGATAACATATTCTTGAAGATACTATCTGAAATACCAGATTTTTTAAAAATTATTTTAAAAAATTTTAAGAATTTGAGATTACAGCACTGAAGTGTTTTTTCTCACTAAACTGAATTCCAAATAACCTCTTGATGTTTTAAAGGTTTTTCTTTGGCAGCTAAGAAAAACACTCTTGAAAGTTCTATTTCGTGAATTTACCCATGTATAAATATCCCTAAGCTAGTTGGTTATACTATGGCATCTGGAAGAAAGGTGCTATTGTTTTAGATTCCATGATTGAAGTATAGAATAATCAATTCAGAGAGACCCTGGGGGGAAGATTCACTCACATATGCTGTGGAAACTTGGAATTCCTGAGTTCTTAGGTTTTTTTCTTCAGATGAAGAGACATAGATGAGTATGTATTTCAGTATAATGTCTAGTGACATTGGTTCCTTTTCATGCCATATTATAGTTTGACCATCAGTTTGAGACTATTAACTTTACATTTTCTAATAAAACTCCTTTTTTGTTAATACCTTTGTTACTATAACTTTCTTTAATTTCTAGGTCACAGTAGCTAGACAGCTATTCTGTTTGCAAGTGTTCTGGCTCTGCAGTTTCTGGTGCTATACACCAAGCTACATCATCAAGGTATTCTTAGGATGTAGCATCAGATTTAGTTCTGTCAAAACACTCCATAAATTATTTAAAGTTCCTCTTTATTTCTCGGAAAGCAATGTTTGCTAAGCTTGTCCATGAAAAATCAGTATAATTCCAGAAGATCATGATATATTTGCAAGACAGGAATTTGTCCCATGTTTCCACATGGACATCTGCTTAGTTATAAGAACAGTAGAAGTTAAATGAAAATGCACAGTTATTTCCCCTTAAAAATACAGTTATTTAGCTTTGGTTTTATTTGAACATTTTCTCCACCATTTATTTAAAAACAGTTGGATAAGAGCAGCTGTGTCTCATGGCTTTCTATTGTGAAGTGTCCAGAAGTGTAAAGTGGTTGGATGTAAAAAACACTGCAAAAATATGGATAATAGACTGCCCACTTTCTGTCCACTACAACTTCCCTGAGGTTTTGTTTGCAGGGCCCAGCTGCATATACAGACATGATGGAATTTGGTTTGTGAAGAACCTACAAAAATTACACAAATAACTCAGATTTTTAATGAATAATACACAGACATGCACCTGCTTCAGGGACTTCATAGATTAGTTTTGTGACCAATGGAAAAGTCCTTTGGAATTCATGGCTGCAAAACAGAAAATAAAATTGGCTACACTTTTAGAACTACTATCAGCAAAATGAAAATATTAACTAGTTCTTCGAGCAAGCTTTCTTTTTTGTGGGGAGGGGGGTTGTTTCAGTTTTCTTTGCTTCTGTCAGACTTACTATAAAGTCATAATATTCTGCTCATTATTATCTACTGTTCTTGCAGCTGGAGCCACTTGCCGAAGATATTCTCCACCAAACCCCGAATATGAATGCTGTTGTTTCTTTACAGAAGATCATTGAAATTCAAAGTAAGTCTTTAAAGTTTTTTTTAAATTTCTAATCAGGTACAACTAATTAAACTTATATTGAAAATGAAAGCACATGAAAAACATATTTGAGTTTCCAAATATGAGAAACATATTTAGAATTATAATTTGCACATATTATATATTCATACCTAAATGTGTTACTGCCTTGCTCTTACTGTGGCGATCTAAACTTACACTGGTAACTCAGAGGCTCTAGATTTAGAATCTTGTTTTTCTCATATTTTCCAAGTACTTGGATTTTTTTTTCATTACTATCACTAAGTATCTATCCAAAACAATGAAATTAATCTAGAAATTTTTATTATATTGTCTAATCTTAACTAAGGGTAAGTTGTGTCCTAATGATGTTGGAATTCAGCAATCATTTACTGGTTTTAAGTTTGTCAAGAGAGGAAAAAGTTAATGAGAAAGCCTCACTATTAGAAAATACAACTAAAGAAAGCAAGGAAGTCAGAAATTTTACTATCCAGTCCATTCATATTGCTACTACTTTGTGAAGAGTTACTCTTTTTAGATGGTAACACTTACACACACACACACACAATTCAAGCAGGAATTAACATGAACGTTAGCATGAAGGGGAAAACCAAATGGCAAAATTATGTGTGAAGGATCAGGAAAACCCTTAGCTTTGCTATCATCCTATAGAAGCATGTTTTAAACACCACTTAAGAAGCTTCCTGCTAGCTTTCTGAGTCCTTGCCTTTGCTTGCTCAGTAGCAATTTGTAGATATGGGTGTATTTGGAGTTCTGTATGATTCATTCATCTGGTGCTGTGACTATTTACAAATTATGCCATACAGGAGCTCAAAACAATCTCCACTTTACTTAATTTCATTCATGCCTGGTCATAGGTGTCACATAAATATTTATTAACTATATATATCATAACTGGAATAAAGTCCATATTTAAAGATTTTCAGAGAATGGAAATGTAAACATTCAAATACTGGGGACCAAAACCTCTGAAAAAAGACTAAGATAAAGGAACTGACAGATGAAGAAGGGGAGGCTGGAGAAGAATTCATAAGCTTGGGTACAAAATCCTGTCATTACAATAACTGTCTAATTTCCACTGAGAGTAAATTAAGAGGCTCTATTATATGTTATTCCAGATCTCAAGGAAAGGACTCTGAAGTGATCTTTGATAGCCTTCTCATATTCATCTACATCCAATCTAATACCTCCTTCAGGTCATCAATAGTATAAAAATATCTAGTTTTTATACATATTATTCTTTTTTATTCTGAGCATTCTTTTGCCATTATACACAGATTAGTAAAAGTTATTTTTATGTATATTCTGAACATATCGCTTTCAGTAAGCATTCTTGAATACTTATGATATGTTGATGGAAGATAACTTGATCAGTTATCAAGGCACAGAAGTTAAGAAGAATAAGGTAAAGTTCTTGGCATTAAAGAGTTACAATCCAGTGAGTGAGAGACATTTAAATAAATCTTCCAATACGGGGCCATGAGGAGCACTGAGCTCATGGAGAAGGAGCATTCTCTTTCTTAAGTCCCTTTCAGCTGGGTTCGAGAGATACTAGAGTGAGGAAGGCTCAAGGAAGGTTCAAGGAAGGCTTCATGGCAGTGATAGAGCCTGAGCCTGGTCTGAAGGACTGAACAGGGTTTTGGCCAGATGAAGAGTGAATGTTTGGAAGAGAACAACAAAACAAAAGGTCTCAATTTTTACACAGGTGTGAAAAATTCATAGTTTGTACCTTCAGAAACTGTACTGTTGCCTTTTGTATTAGATCTAATTTCCTAGTAACGACTTTCTACTGCATGACTTTTTTCATTTTAGCAAAAATTACATTTTCAAGTGATTTTTGCACTCTGCACTAGCCAAACAAACCTGTTTGACTCTTAAAAAAGACCGTTCTGTCACAACTTGCTGTATGAGAATTCTGCCACTATGGATTGTGGATATTAGTCTTCTGTTCCAAAATTCATTTCATAGTACCCCACACTAACCATTTACCCCATTTAAAATTCCATTTCCTTCTGAACTCCTAGTGAGGATTGCACCCAGCACTTATAAATCCAATACTTCCACAAACTCTCAGCAATAACATGTGGGTTTTAATTAGTAGCATTTTTCTTTAAATTTTTTCTATTATTTGAGTTTTTTGTGTATTTTATAGTCTGTTAGTCTTGGTTCCTTAGTTAGAGGGTAATCATCAGCAGGACAGGAATCACATCTTTTCACCCCTGCAGGTACCTATAGAAAGGGTTGGCAGCAGGGGAGAGGTTTGAAGTGCATAGGAGCCTGGAAATCAAGAGTAGGCAGATTTAAGTATAGGATTTTATCTTCAAGGCCCTAGGGAACCAGAACTTGCATCAAAGGGAGCTTCTGAAGAAGACCTCATTTTTCTTAGTCATAGACATATAATGTAGTAGATGTTGTTGGCTACTCAGCAACAATGCCTTCCTCACTTATACTCAAAAGAAGCCTGGTTTTACTCATGAATCCTTGTCACGGGATACCATGCAACTCAGGGGAAGATGAACTTATGCCCAGCTATAGGGGAGCTGTTCTTAGTCTAAGGCTAAACTAGTCAACCCACTTCACAGTGATTGGTTAAGGAATGAGTACATGACCCAGTTTTGGCCACTGAGAATCAGAGCTGGCTTCATGGGTGTTCGGCCTCTGCAGTCACATAGGCCACACACTTAGAAGAGTTCTGTGCATGGTTTAATGCTCTTACTGTTGCTGTCTTTAAATGTTTATTAAGTTTTGAACAAGGGGCCCACATTTATTTTACACTGGGCCCTGCGAATTATGCAGCCAGCCCTGATAAAATTCAAGGTGGTAGTGATGTGAAAAGGTATTTGCCAAGAAAGGCTGATACTAACATCACCACAGGGTGAAAGCACGAAGGTTGTGGATGAGAAGGAACTGAATGGTGAGTCAAGGGAAAGGGAAAGACAAATACAAGATGAGAGTGATCATTTGGCCTTTGGGACATAGAATAGAATCACTACAGAGAAAGTTGTTTCAGACTTCGGCTTTGACGCTCTGTGGTACATTTTATGTGGTTCTGTGAATTGTGTGTCTTTGGGGCCCATTTAATTGTGTGTCTTTGGGGCCACTCTTCCAGACTACAGAAACAGAAAGGGGTTGCATAAGGTCCATAAAGCAATACAATTAAAGTCAGTGTTTCCGAGTAACAAACTTTATAATGGCTTGAGAAATTAAAATTATGGGCTTCTGGCCTAGCAAACAATTCTAGATTTCCTTACAAACTATAAAATTTTACTCTTACTTTTACTTTTCTCTGTTTTATAACCCAGTCTTCCATTTCAAGTGCTCTTATAGGACTCCAGGCCCTTCACTGGGCTCCGCATTTCCCCTTTGGTGGGGAAAGTAGTCAAAATTCACCACATAATTTGGATCCCAGTGCAAAATGAAAATGTGTGAATGCTTCCATGTTAAAAAATTACCACAATTGAGGAAGGTGACCACAGAGCATTGAACCAAGCATGGGGACTCTTCTGTACATGGGGGACCTTTGCAGCTGCACATGTTGACTTTAAGGTAGCCTTTGTTTAACTGAAGAAACTCCTCTTCGCATATGTCTCTGAGCATCACACAGGTGCCTCCTTTTAACTTTGGGGGATGTTTGAATTTCAGTCTACCTCCTAGTACAGGTTGTGAAGGATTCTTTTGTGCTTCAGTTTGGGACTACAGTATCAGAAAACTGTGTAAATGTTGAGAAGCAGGATTTGTAGCATGTGGGAAACATTCAGGCAAGTTCCTAGATAGCCTTGTCCTGAGGCAGACAGTGAGGTGCTGACAGGCCTTATGTGAATTTCTCTTTGAGAACTGAGCCCCCCAGCTGAGGGTATGCAGGTGCTGGAGGCTGTGATTAGCATTGGCCCTTTGCCTGGCCACATGTATGAGACTATTTGGCAGCAGGACCATCCCTGTTGTCCTATCCTTGTTTATGTTACTGATTTAACTGAGAAGAAAAGACCTTACAAGGCAACACGTCAGGACAACCATTCCTCCTGACAGGTAATAAAGACCCCTCCTGACAGGTCAGGTTCTGGTTTCATCTCAAGATGGTGGATGTATACAAAGATCAGCCATTTTTGAGATGACAAAAGAGATGGTCAAGAAGCTTCATGTTTGCACATGCTGTTCACTCTGCTAACAAGTGTTTTGCCTCATCCCTATAAGTTTTCTAGACTTAGTTCAGATGTTATCTCTTTTGGGAAGCCATGTATCTCTTCATTCTAGATTAGGCACATTTCCTGTGTGTTTTCATAGCAGAGACTGTTTTTGCTGATGTTCTTTGTTTTTAGTCATTGAATCCTTTGCACAGTGTCTGGCACATAGTAGGCATTGTGCAAATGTTTACTGAATGAATGAATCAGCTAATCTGTCAATATTTGCCACATTTTTTTTTCTTAGCCATGTTGATTTTTTTAACTAAGGTAATTATACTCCTTGCCTGGCTAACCCATGCAGACAAGAGATTAAGAAGAATGGGCAAAATATATGCAAGCTCTTTTCTTCTGTCTTCCATAACCCATAATGATGAATCATTTCTAAATTGGAAAGAATATGGATTACTTGTGAGCTACCATTTCTGTCACTAATCTTTGAGATGGCAATTCTCAGAGCTGAAATTAATTGTTGGCTGATGACTGTAATCACCAACAAGTGATGCCAGGTAAGCATCAGCCCAGAGAAGGATAAGTGATCCTCATATGTATGTTTCCTTTCCTAAAACCCATCCTAAGAACTTATAGAGTCCATTGCACTCTTCCTTTCTTTTGCATTGGAAGATAAGAAGCAAGGTTCCCAAATGCCTTTTTTCACACCAGTCCTGGCCCATGATACCATGTTTACTGATTCTGAAGGGAGGAACCATGAAGTGAGTTTTTCATAAAACTTAATTCATGTAGTTTGAAAGACTATAATTTTAAGGTCCAAAACATGTAATGAATGATATTGATATTAATCTGTGAAACCCCAAAATATGAAAACCACAAGTATAGAGCCATGGTTTCCTTTTATTTATTTAAATTTTTAGTAAGAAGGGTACTCTTTTTAAGTGTCAACCAGTTTTCTAGACCGCCTGCATGATAATAGTGATAATCATAGTATCTTTTGATTTGTGGATCAAGAAAAATGTATATGTACACAAGGATTTGAGGATTCTTTAAAAATTTTGCTGCAACCCTCCAGTGGTTTGCAGCTGATAAGTTGAAAAACACTAGTGTAGAGGATTTAAAGATGACAGGAACTTCAATATAATCCTCTCCGCCACTCACAAGCCATGATTAATAAGACACTTAAATTTTCTGAGAAATTTCCAGAGGAATGGCATGGCATATCACCATCCTACTTTACTAAGTTGGATCTACTGTGGCAACAAAATGGGAAATAAGAGTCAGGATTATAAAAAAAAAATGGTTATTTTCCCCCTCGGCCCCCACTCTCATCTTTACTCCAAGGATTCTTCCTTTGTTTAGTGGATTGGGGTCTTCTTAGAGTTTCTTATTATGCCAATCACAGCAAAATGGTTACATGGGCCAGAATGAGGAAGGGACAGTATTTGTCAGGTATATTCTTGTCAAACAACATCCATGTTTCCAGCATATAAAATTTATCAGTATAGCTAAGTCTCTCTATTTCTTAAAACACACATATGTGCATGTACACGCGCACGCGCGCGCGCACACACACACACACACACACACACACACAGTTATTTAGGTCAATGAGAAGTTAATTTGTGGTCTTCTGAATTTACCCAGCTTTTGAGGCCAGTATGAAAAGGGATAGGATTTTCTCATTGCAGGAGAATATACCACGTGACCAGGTAATTGACTGAGGTAGTCAGTTATCCCCCTGGTTCAAGCACTGCAATGAAATAAGAAGTAACATGGGATGCCTGGGTGGCTCCATAGGTTGAGCTTCTGCCTTCGGTTCAGGTCATGAATCCAGGGTCCTGGGATCAAGTTCCACATCGGGCTCCTTGCTCAGTGGAGAGCCTGCTTCTCCTTCTGCCTGCCACTCCCCCTGCTTGTGCGCATGCTCTCTCTCTCTCTCTCACAAATAAATAAAATCTTAAAAAAAAAGAAAAAGAAGTAACAAATGATGTTACAAGCAAACAAAGGCAAGCTAATTTTGTTGATTTCATTTCTACTCTATTTCCAATGGAGATAACTAGTTGGTAAAATAAAATAAACTGTTGATGTACCCACTAAGTGGATAATCAGAGGAGTGCTATTCACGTCTCTTAGTGATTAAGAGATCTAGATAGTAATTAATGAAACAAAGCTATTAAAGTAAGACTTGTTCTAAAGAGACAACCATTGTCTTTTTAAAATTTTTATTGTTATGTTAATCACCATACCATCATTAGTTTTTGATGTAGTGTTCCATGATTCATTGTTTGCGCGTAATACCCAGTGTAATGCCATTCTCAGCCATTTCCTCCCATTAGACTAATACCCTTTATGTACCCCCTTACCAGGGAGAAGGGGCATTTACATCAGACAAATCAGGAGAAAATCCAGATTGTTTCTAAGCTGAAAGGAATATGTATACATCTCTTGTTGTAAGGAAACTGTCCAATATCTTGACCTCATGGGGCTATGCACACCGATTAAAGAGTTGTTCCCCAGACTGCAACATATGCTGCATAAATCATCTTACAACCTTTACTAGCTTCTTGACTCCACACCCAATCCTAAACCACATTCAGTTTTCTTCTCTTTTTGTTCCTTCTTATTTCATTTTGATTTTCTGTCTTTTTTTTCTTATCTCTTTCTCTTTTCCTCTCTCCTCCATCTTCATCCTATTGAGGTCCAGGGAAGAAGAATAAGAGATAACCCACAATGTTGGAAAGGAACTTTTAACTCATAAGGATTTGGGGATTCATTTCAGTCAGAGAAGGAACGTGGTCAAATCTGCATTGCAAAAGATTATTATGTCTGCAGTAAGGACAGGAGATTTAGCATGGCTTATTGTCAGATGTGAGCAGTTTATTTCAGAAGTAGAATTGAGTTGGTATGGTAATTAATTGGCATGGAGGGGATTAATGGATTTCTAGATTTCAGACTTGGACAACTGAGTAGATGGTGGTGTCACTTCCTGTGATAGGTAACAGTGCAGGAAAATAACGGTTTGAAGAGGAAGATGGAAAACATTAGACTTAAAGAAATTTGGGATGCCCAGCCTGCTCAGTCGGTAGAGCATGTGACTCTTGATCGTGGGGTGAGTTTGAACCCCATGTCGGGTGTAGAGTTTACTTAAAAAAAAGAAGAAGAAGAAATTTTGTTAATTAAAATGCTTGAAGTTGGGGGGGGAGGCAGCATCATCCTAAATATCAGTTTTTACTACAGTGAAGTTATTGAGGGATATTAGATTAAATTATTTACACACTGCAAACCCTGTAAGCTGCTAGCAAATAAAAAAGTAACAATTACTGAGTGTTTTCAGTGTGCCAGGTATTGTTCTAAGCACTCTTATTAATATAAATTAACTCATTTAATCTTCTTAACTACCCCATGAAGTAGGTACTATTTTCATTTCCAGTTTACAGCCAAGTAAACTGAGGTACATCTAGGTTAATTAACTTCCCCAAAGTTAGACAGTTAATAAGTGGATAAAGGCAACATCATAAATCAAGCAGTGTAGTTCCAGAGTCTATAGTCTTAACCATTATGTTATTCTATCTCACAAATAAATTCATTCTTTTTGCAATTTTTGTGTATCCTTTTTTCATTTCTTCAAAAAATGACATGTTTAGGAAAAAAATTAATTTAACTGATGATTTGGAGTTTTGGAAGTTCTGGTTAATTGAGGTTTAGTCAGTCAGTTCTAGAAGGGTAGTGCCAAATTACAAGGAGCCATGGAGCTATGAATCTACTTTGGAGCCACTTGTAAACTTGTAAAATACATCTAATCACAGAAAAATGCAAGGATTGGCAGAATTTCAAATTCCTGCCCTTTTGAGTTTAAAACCTTCACTGTTGTCAGGTGTGAGCTGCTATTTGTCATAGATTTTTTGGCTGAGACAGAGGCCTTGACGTTGCAGACCTGGGCCAGGCAGACCTTCATTGAAGAAAAGCAGCATTAAACATTTTCCTACTATTAACCCCATCAACCCTTGCTTGCATCAGAGCCAGATCAAACTTGTACTGTAGGTCTTTGAAAGTTGATTTTGAACTTCTAATTAACCATTCTCTTGAAATTTTGAGATTCTGATTATTGTTTGGTGGAGCACTACTAATACTATAAAGTACCAAAACCAAAAGGAAAATCTGCTATCTGCTTACAGATTTGTCTGGAATTTTTGTTTATTCCAACTGCATCTGTAATCATGATTTTTCTTTCACTCATGTTCTACTAAGGCAAAACTGATCAAACCATGAGAATAAATAAAAACTATGCATGTTTCCAGGACTGAACCTCTTTAAGAATAGGAATGCACTGTAATTATACAGTCAACTGTTAGCACCCAGATGAGCTTCACACATACATTTGATTCCATTCACTGAGATAAGGTGTGTTTAGAAGGTCAAGTTCAGGAAAAGATCATTTGCTAGGTATTTATATATATTATATCTAGTCCTCACACAACTCTGCAATGCATAATTAGCATAATTAGTTTCATCTTGTTCATCAATGAATTGAGGCTTAACAAGTATAGGTCTCTTGTTGAAGGTCTTTCCACAGGTAAGCAGGAAAACCAAGATTTGAATTCTGATATGACTATGCTATCAAAGCCCATTTTCTGTTAAAGCATATGACCTCCTGTTTCTCTTTTCACAGATAAGAACAGAGTTTCACCACATTTCCTATTCCCAGATATCCCAGGATAGACACTAGAGTAGACCTCTCCTAAAATATGAGAGATTCTGCCTCCATTAAAACAGTCTATTTTAATACATTACTAGACTTAGTAGAATGTAAGGGGATAGGAGGAAAAAAGAAATAAGCTGAAATTTAATAGAGTAAGTAGCACAAACAGGGAAGGTATCCCTGGGTCAAATGACAATATCAGTGCATGAGAAAGCCTAAGATCTGCATCATAGTTGGGGATATGAATTTGATGGGTACCAAAGAGGTTTTATCTTGCTCTACTCCTAGTTCTGAAGGAAGCAAGAGTATCCCTAATTTAGACCCCAGTATATGCTGAGATCAAGTTCAACAAAATGAACTCAAATTCAAATTCAAAATTTGAATTCATATGAATTCAAATAAATAAGTATATACTTATTTAAATAAATGGATAAAATCAAGTACACAGGGCACAAGCCACTAGGGAAAGTCAACAGAAAAGAGAAACAAGAGAATAATAAGCCTTATTTGTGGGGTTAAAATGGAGGAAGGGCACTATTTTCAAGTAATGATAACGGATTAAAAATACTCATGTACTTTCACTCCTCCATGGAACTCCACTAAGATAATAAAAAAGAGGGGTTTTGTTCTGTTTTGTTTTGTTTTTCAGACATACACTCATGGGAATAAAGAATGAAAAAGGAAATAATATGAACCTGGAGAGCAGATGACCATCTGTTACTGTCTTAGCAGACCCGGGGGTGGCGGGGGGAAATGTATCCCAAGCCAGTACTGGCAGGCATATCTCTTGCCAGAGAGGGATACATCAGACCCAAATGCCATAGAATTGTCAACCCACACACCTAAGACTCTTCATTTCGTTTATCATTTCTTTTAATTCATTTTCCTTTCTTTTCTCCACTTCTACATCCATCTTGAAAACAATAACACTTAAATTCATTTGCCTTTCAATCTGTCTTAAAAATCTTACCTTTCTAACTTAACCAATCTAATAAAATCTCAACCCTGGATATATTCTACAGAGAACTTTCTCCAACACGGGACCTAAATAAACACGTCTGCTCATGATTGTCCTGCATCATAGCAGTTTGGCTTCCTGTAAATTTATGATCACCAAATTCAAATGGACCCATTGTAATCCTGCTGTTTCTCAGGTCAACTTGCTCTACCTTTCAAACTTCTCTGTCCTCAAACCTCTATGCATGTTACCTTTACCTCCCCTCTTAATCTCAGCAACAAACCTTAAACTCTAGCTACCAAACTGCTATTTTTGAACTGTTCATTGCCATCAACATTTAAGCACCCTAAAATACCCCTCATCTTAAGAAAACAAAAGGAAACTCCAGCTACCTCATTCCTTCAGTTTACCACCCATTTCTCGTCAACCCTTTCGGAACAAAGTCTTGGAAATTGTTTCTGTTTAGTCATCCCCATTTTCTTAGCTCCAATCCCTGTCAGAACCTTTGTAGTCTGGTTTCACTCTGACCCATGGTCACCAGTGGCCTTTCTGCTGCCAGATTTAAAAAGGTGATTTTTTTAAACTTTTAATTTTGAAATGATTTTAGATTTAGAGAAAAGTTGCAAGTATAATACAGAGTTCTCATATGACCTTTATCCAGCTTCCCTGAATGTTGACATCTTGTATAACCTTAGCACAATTACAGAAACTAAGGAATTAACAGTAATACAGTTCTATTAACTAAACTGTAGACTCTCTTTGGAGTCCACCACGTTTTCACTAATTTCCTTGTTCTATTCTAGGATTCAGTCTATGATTGACCCATTACATTTAGTTGTTGTATCTCAGTCTTCTCACATCTGTCATTTCCTCAGTCTTTCCGTGCCTTTTATGAGCTTGACACTTTGAAGAGTACCGGTTAATTAGTTTGATGAACATCTTTCAGCTTGGTATTCTCTGATGTTTTCTCGTGAGTAAAGTGAGGATGTGCGTTTTGGACAAGATTACCACAGCAGTGATGCAGTTGCTTAGTGCTTCAGATCTGCGGTACATAATGTTAATATGTCCTATTTTTGGTGAGATTAACCTTGATCACTTGATTATGGAGCTCTCTAATGTGATGTTACCATGTTTCCCTTTGGAATTAATAAATATGTTGGAAAGATAGTTTGCAATTATGCAAATATCCTGTTTTTTTTTTCCCAACCTTTTGTCCACTAATTTTAGCAGCCATCAGTGGATCTTACCTGCAAAAATTATTACTCTGGTATTCCAATGCTGATTTTCTATTTTCCTTACTCCTTAGAAGTTATTATTTAGGAATTATCTGTAATGAGGAACTGTCCTTTTTCTTTCCATTATTAGTTTTGTTGCACAGGTTATTTTGGCTTTGGTCATTGGGAGCTCTTTCAGGCTGGCTCCTCTGTCCTTTTGACGTGGTCTGTCTTCTTGTGAGCACTTTCTTAGTTTCTGGAATCATAAAATGTTCCAAGTTCACCTTGGTTTTTCCCTACCTGTATTAGTCTGGATCCTCCAGACATAATCTATATAGCTAACAATAACTATAACAAATATAAATATAAACAAATACATATTATAAGGCAATAGTTCATGCAGTTGTAATTGAAGCTGAGAATTCCAAAACCTGCATTTGGCAAGCTGGAGACCCAGAAAAGTAGATGGCATGATTCCAGTCCAAGTACAAAGACCCAAGAACTAGGAAAACCAGTGGTTTAACTTCTACTCTGATGCCAAGGACAAAAGGATTGATGTCCCAGCTTGAAGACAGAGAGAGAGAATTCTCCCTTATTCAGGCCTTCAACTTACTGAACGAGGCCCACCCATACTGGGGAAGGCAATTTGCTTTGCTCAGCCTATTGATTCAAGTGTTAGTCTCTTCCAGAAACACCCTCACAGACATACTCAGAATAATGTTTAACCAAATAGTTAAAACAAATGTTTAACTGGGTACTCTGTGGCCCAGTCAAATTGACAATAAAAATTAACCATCACAAGTCCACCTCTTGTCAACTTGGCACCATACACATCTTAAACCATACTTAATCTCCATTTGTAGAAAATAACAAAGTCATAGTTCTGCCTAACATGATACAACTTTCCTGACTACAACTGAAAACACACTAAGCACTTCACCAGGAGAGTAGCTACAGTTTTGAGTGATGTTTGCTCTTCTCAGTATCCCATATCTTAAATACTATGATGTAAAATTAACAATACTTAAATGCTATGAAATAAAGTTGATGCATCTTATGTTATAAGATAGGGGAGAAGGGGACAGAGAAAAACAAAGATACTTGCATACAAATATATTCATAATAAATAAGGAGGAAAAACACTCCTGACAGTTATATTCTTTGTTACTGTAACTTGTCATGTGGCCATAGTTGGTGTTTATAACCACCTTCTTCTATTACCTATTCTGTATTCCCTTTGCCTTCAGGAAGCAACTCAGCTGGTTATGGTTCCTTACCTGGTGGAATGATTCAGACCTTCATTCTTGAATTAGTAGTCCTGCATAGATTGAGTTGTTGTAGTTTTCCATTGACCTCAGTCACAGGGCATAGTGTACTAAAGTATGCCCAAAGGGATCTCCTTGTATTCCACACATTCTCTTCCTTACTTCCATTGTGGAGTAGCAGGCCAATGTTCCTTGATAATCAGGATTAATCATCCCACTCAGCACAGTAATTTCTTTCTTTGCCTATTGATTTGGAAGCATGAGGAGTCCAAAGTGGCAAGGCAGGAGTTTTAACATCCAGTTTAATGGAATCATTGTTGTATCCCTGGTGGAAGCTTTCTTCCCTTTGGAACTAGGACCTTTAGGCTAGCAGAGTGTAAGGTCTCAGGAACAGAAAGTAAAAATGTTGCCAGTGGGTGACTAGGTGTAATATTGAGTGGTGAGACTCCCATTTCCACCCCTTGATTTGTGAACACATGAATCCTGGATATGGGAGAAACAGCACCATACATTGGATGCTGATTAGAGCATATGGATCCTTCTAGAGAAACTTGCCCCAGTCCTACAAGATATTACTACCTGGCTTGTGCTGAAACTGAGTCTTCTAAAGGCCATTCCACTATTCTGTCAAACCAGTTACCTTGACTCTGCTGTCCATTATGCAACCATACCCACCTTGTCTTTCGCAGTTGAATGCTACCACTTGCCCCCTGCCACCCGGATCTAATTACTCCCACTGTACTTAGGCTTCCCAATTCAATGACCATAGTTCCCACTGTAAGTTATGGTCTACAGAAATGAGCAATCACAAGGCTCTTCAGGAATTCCAGGACCACCCCCTCACAAGTTTATTTCTTAGAGTTGTGGTAAAAGGCATGTCTTCTGGACCTTTCCAGTGTGAATGAGTAGGTCCTAAAGGACAAATATACTCTAACAGTCCAATCTCCCTATGTCTTTGAATCCCTTCCTCTTCATTAAACCAAGAAAGGTCTGACATTTCTAAATCACTCACTGAGAACCAGCTTTTTGTCCATGTTTTAGCCAACCAAACAGACTGCTGGAGCCCTTCCTAACGACCCTGGATGCAACATTATATGTAGAATCTCTTCTTACTGAGCCCATCGTTCTCTACCTAAATCCTTTTCACACTATATATTCTCCTTCTAAGTGTACAATATGAGTAAGTTATTTCAACCCTCTTTACTTCAGCTTTCTCATCTATAAAATAAAGAAAATGAAAGATTCTATCTCACAAGGTAGTTTTGGAATTATATGAAATAACATATACATTAGCATAAGCATATCATAGATATTCAATAAATGTTTCATATCATTTTACTTATTGTTGTTTTTGTCCCAGATCATAGCTTCATAGTCGTCTCTATAATTCTAAAAATTTATATCTTCAGTTCAGACCTCAGGTCTGTTTATTAAAGTTCTAGCTCAGCATATTTCCCTTGATACCACAAGGGCACATCTCGTCAACATGTCCAAAGCCATTGTCATTATTCTTTTCCCAAACCTCAACCTCTTCCAGGTTTCTTGATCCAAGTAGATGGCACCCTTTTCCTACTAGTTTTGCTATACAGGAATCTAGGAATTAGTTTTCATGTTTTCTTTCCATTGCTGTCTACATCCAGCCCATTACTCCATCCTGTTTGTCATATCCCTTAAACATTTCATTCATCCATCCACTTATTTTTGTTCCCATGGCCACTGTCCCAAATCAGGCTTTCTCCTGGACCATTTTTATATCCTACAAAGTAGTCTACCCACATCCACTCTTGCTTTCTCCACTTATTCTCTAAAGTGCTGCCACAGTAATTTTTTATTTACTTATTTTTTTTTACAAAATAACACTTAGTCTGTATACCTCCTTGTTTTAAACCAGAGGTCAACAAAGTTCTTCTGTACAATGTAGGATGGTAAATCTGTAAGGCTTTGTGTTACAGCTGTTTAATTCTTCCACTGTAGCAAAGAAGCAGCCATAGCCAGTGTGTAATGAACACAGTTGTATTCCAGTAAAACTTTATTTACAAAAACAGGGTGTGGGACAAATTTGATTTCTAAAAAATGAGAAATCTTAAACAAGTGGTTATCTGGATGGGATGTTGAAATAACAGACACCAATTGTAAAAGCCACCTAAAATTCTGGCCTGGAAGGTGGAAGGAGAAATATTCAACATTGCTGCCACCTGGTACACCAGGCAGGTGTGCTAAAGCCACAGCTTGTGACATGCATGAAGCCACCAAGCCACCAGGGGTTGGGATTAGGGGAAATGTGGGGAATAAAGGTTAGGGATGGTTAAAATATGTTCAAGAAATAGAGAGAGAGTAGTCCTGAATGCAGCATTTACACTCTGAATGTTTCTTCTACAGAGGTTTCATCAATTATTGAACATTGAACGTTACATATTTTAATTTTGCTATCAATACAATTAGCTGAAAGATGCTCAGAAACAAATGTGCATGTCAAAAGATGTAGTGCTCAATTGCTTTTTCCTAAGAAAGTTGATAATGACCATGTAACTTACACAAAATGTTTGTCGATGTTCATCATTCATCTTGGGGACATAGTGATATCATGAGTAACATGAATCCTGAAGACATTATGCTGTTGAATGAGTGGCAGTGTCCACTTTAAAATTTAGTATTATTAGGGGCACCTGAGTGTCTCAGTCGTTAAGTGTCTGCCTTCGGCTCAGGTCATGATCCCAGGGTCCTGGGATTGAGCCCAGCATTGGGCTCCCTGCTCAGTGGGGAGTCTGCTTCTCCCTCTACCACTCCCCCTGCTTGTGTTGCCTCTCTCGCTGTGTCTCTTTCTGTCAAATAAATAAATAAAATAAATACATAAAAAAATAAATAATAAAAGAAAAATAGAAAAACAAAGAAAAAAAAAAACTAAGTCCAAAGGAGGAAGTTTAACAAGTGCAGTTGCAGATTGTGCATTTACGTATCACTTTAAGAAGCATGACTTTTTATTTAGATAAAATCATGCATCTACATTTTTAAAATAAATTTTCAATTTCAAGTGTTCTTTTCAAGCTCCAAAGTGAGGTAATAGTTCCACTGGAGGTAATAGTTCTTCCACTGGAAGAATCTCTTGGTTCAATGACAGAGTGTCCTTAGATGCTTCACACAGAAAAAAATCAGTTCTAATAATGGTTTGATATTTTTCATTCAACTTATGGAATCAAAGTAGTTTTTAGAAATAAACCTGCCAGAAATGAAACATAGGGTATTACTGTAGATGCTATTGTAAATTACAGTGAAAAATCTAACACTGACAATAGGATCATTTGATTTTGTGTTAATATGCAAATTTAGATTTTGGTGGAGCACAGCTTAATCTTAAAGACCAGAAATATATTTGGCATTAGTTTTAGAGAACATAAATTCCTTAATTTTTATAAATACTTAATAAAATATAAGTTCAATAAAATTTTATTTAAAAATTTCTTTAAAAATCAGGCTTGATATTCTATCAATGGAAATTTAAACTATTTTTCTCAAAATTTACAATACCTTTATATAAACACAGCGTGAAATACAGGTAAATGTACAGTTAAATGAAATACCAAGTTTTTGAAATACAACTGATATTGATGACAAGAAATAAAACCTTCAGCATGGCAATTCAAAATTTTGTAATCAAAATTTCTTCTTTGGTGCCCATTATCAATCATACTTTAGAAGTGTTTAAGATGATTATTCTATAGTAATATTGAACTGTTTTGCAAATGAGTTTCTGAATTTTTATTCTATTTTTTCTAATCAGTTAGAATTCATTAATCAAAATAGTCAATAAATGGACCTCTGTCCCCATGTATGATGTATGAAGAACTAACTACTATAGGAATTGTCCTTTGATCAGAAATAAAAGAAATCCAGAAAAACATATATATGGAACAATGTTTTTCGACACTGGACAACAAATACTAAAGGCCTATGAACCCAGCAAGGAAAAAACAAGGAAAGAGAAAAATGAGGCCTACAGTTGCCTGAGGTTACTAATATGAGGCAATTTCCATGATTCAGCATAGGGAGGGAGAATTCAAACAGAATCCAGTGGTTTTTCTGAGTTGAAGATAAAGTAATCAGAGTTTGGGGAGACTGAAGTGACTAGAATTTGTGGGGCAGAATATTTGAAGTGAAGTTGTTGCACAGAGAAAGAATTCTGTGTATCTGTACAAGAGTTTCTTTAAACCTTTGTCTTATTTTACATGCATGAAGTAAAACTCCACAAGGCTGGGGAAACCAGTAGGTTAAATAATTTAAGAAATTCACATACGATTGGGAATAGTTTGCATTCCTACTAGCCAGAGTGGAGAGACCTTGTAATACATAAGGCAACATGTAGAGATATCAAAATGGTTTTCTCTTAGTTTTAGGAATAAATTAGCCTTATACTAAAACCTGCTGTGAAGCCAGTCTAACAAAGAGTACCAGCAAGCCTCAAAGGGATCACACTGATTGCAAGTAATTTAATTGCATGCCCAAATATAGTCCAACATCTTCAAAGAACACAACAAAACTCTATAACCAGATATGTTCAAATTAACAATGTCAAGCATCCAAATGAAAATTACCAGGTATGCAATGAAGTAAGAAAATATGGCCTAGAAATAAAAGACAAATTAATTAAACAGAAACGGAGTCAGAAACTCAAGGCATGATGGAATTAGCAGACAAGAATGTTAGTTATTCCTAATATGAAGAGGAAAGTTCAAGCATAATGTGGAGAGAAATGAAAAACCTAAAAAACATGCAAATGGAAGTTTTAGAGATAAAAATACAGTATTTGAAATAAAAAAATTCTATACCCTGAAAGGGTAAAAGGCAGAGTATACACTGCAGAAGACCAAAACAAAACAAAATAAACAAAATAATGAAGTTGAAGAATAGAAACTATTCAAGTAAAGAATAGAGAGAAAAATACTGAAAAATGGTAAATCAGTGGTATATTGGACAGCATCAATTGGCAAACATACCTATAATTAGAGTCCCAGAAAAAGCAGCAGTTGGGGAAGTGTTTAAAAAAATAGTGGGAAAAGGTTTTATAATTTGATGAAAACTGCAAATCCACAGAACCAAGAAGCTCAATCAATCTCAAGCAGAATAAACATGAATAAAATCACACTGAGGTACATTATAATGAAATCTTAAAAGAAGCCAGAGAAAAGAAAAATCATATAACATACAAAGAAACAAAAATAGAGATGATAAGATAAAAATAAGAATCTTTTAAATCTCAGATGTATTATGTTAAGTGAAAGAAGCCAGATATTAAAGATTACAGAGTATATGGTTTTATTTATATGAAATTCTAGAAAAGACAAATGTACAGTGGCAGAATTTCAATGATTGTCAAGGGCCAAGAAGAAGGGTAAGAAAGTGACTCCAAAGGGCCAAAAGGAGGTTTTAGGGATGATGAAAATATTCTGTATTTTGATCGTGGTAGTCGTTAATATGCATCACTGCACATATTTGTCAACATGCATCATAACCCGCCCTTAGAATTGGTAAATTTTATTGACTGTAAACTATACTTAGTGAAGCTGATAAAAAAATAGTTATAAAATGAAGCAAAAATATAAGCTTTTGAAACTATAAAGAATTTCAGTTACAGAAACAGTGTGTCTGATCAATTTAAAGAAAAACATTTAAATTAATTAAATTAATCCCTACCAAAGCAAAGGACAAGTTGAGGATAAACATGCAAACCACAGGATTTGATTTTGAAAATCTGTAATTGGGCTTTCGAAGATGTCTATTTGTTGATAGAATCATTGATAAAATTCCTATTCTTAGTGGCAAAATTTATACTCTGTTCTGGAATAGAATGAAACTGAGAAGTCATATGATTTTGCAGCACCTAAATTTAGTAAGTAAAATTTTGTAGAATCATGAATGGGGAAAACTTTCTTGATAGGTTTGGTTTACATAAAATGTTTGCCAAAGAAAGGTACCTATGAAAGGAGGAAAAAGACATTAGTCATGAAATATTTGTTATGAAAAAGTCACTCATTTCAATATTTTAAAAATTGGAAGTGAAAATATTCCACATTTAGCAGAAATGACCAAGGAGCACCACACTTGTGAAGACAGTATTTGCCAATCAAAAATACTATAGTCTCTTGAGAAGAGTAATTAAAGATGCCACAATTTCAAATTTATTAACCATAAAATTCCACGTTGAAGTGCAGGCAATTTTATGAAAAAATCTAAAATATTTAGACCACATTGAAACATTCTTCATGAAAATACCAATGATATTTTGTCAGTGAGAAATATGGCCACAAAATTGATTAATGTGATTATTTACCAGCAATCATAATTCTGCTTATGTTATTTTCTAATGTTTAGATAATCAGTATAAAGCAGTTATTGTGCTTTGGCACACATGAATTACTCTATTTTTTATTTTTTAGAATGAATTTTAGTTGTGAAAATAAACATTTGAATAGGATTATTTTATATTTTGTAGATCCACTGATAAAAACAATTTGTTGACCAATAAATAAACATTTCAGTGGCATATAATTTTTATTTTTAGCCCCATTTTAAGCTTAAAATTGCTCCAACTTGGATGAAAAATTAGCTGGCCACTCTATTGATATACCAACTTTCAGTACATCATTATTTTTGCATATATACAATACTTTGGAACCCAATAAAATTCTCCATTTAGCTTTAAAAATCTATCTTAAAAAACTATTAAGAAGGTCTGAACTCTGGAGAATCCATGAAGTGAGGTGTTTTGTTAGTCCCAGGTGTTAATAATCTCTGAAGTTGTTGGGGATTGGAAAAGGTTTGCCACCAGCTTCTTGTCCTATGAGAACATGGTGTGTAATAACAAAAGACAGTATTATTCAAATGGCAAGAACAAGTCTGAGAAGTGACTCTTAGCCCCCAGAATGATGAGGGAAGGGTGAGGTTTCTGGAATCGCGAGGCTTTCGAAGTGTCAGAGGCTTTGGTTGGGAAAACTTTTGGCAAATGGGTTATTTTTAACACAGACCTTCATATGTCAGCAAATACTTATTTTTCCAAATTGTTCATTACCAAGAACAATGTGGTGTATGCTGAAGTCTGATTACACAGTACCTGCAAGATGTCCTCTCCTGGCTCATACCTGACCCAGTAACACTCCATCTGTGGCCTCCCCTCTAATTCTTGAGTGTCTGCATCCATTATCTAGTTTTTACCTTTACTTTAGATTCATTCTTTGCTTTGCCGTTATCAGACAACACAAAAATGCAGAATAGTGAAGGCTAAATAGAGAGAAAGGAAGGGAAGGAAGAAAGGCAGAGAGGAAGGGAGGGGGGAAGAGAAAGAAAGAAAAGGAAGGAAGGAAGGAAAAGAAAAGAAAGAAAAAAAGAAAAAGAAAGAAGAGAGGAGAGGAGGGGAGGGAAAGGAGGGCAGAAGAGGTGAGGAGAGAGGAAGGAAGAAAGAGAAAAGAAAAGATAGAAGAAAGTGCTGAAAAGTGGGAAGATTTACATAGCGGGCACAATGAATAAGGATAGAAGATATGACCAAAGGAGTATGCATGTCCAGTTTTAATGGAAAACCCCTCTCTTTTGACAGTTTTATTGCTTTAGGAGAGCAACCCAGTGGTGGCTGGTTACTAATATCTTGCTTTATAAATAGCAGCTCCTAAATACTCTAGCGGTAAACCTTGGTTCATTTCTCTTGTGTGCTAATAAGGGTATTATTCTCGTACCAACAGATATGATTTTCCAGCACATATGTTTCTGAAAGAAAAAAAAAACCTACTCATCATGTGAAAATAATAACCCATAAATTTGGAGTTTGAATTGGCTGCATATTGTACAATCTATGCTATACCCACTTACATTTTAATTATTCTCCTTTACAAATAGAGATAGTAGTCTATGAATGTGTTATTAATGTAGAATATTTCCTTTGTTTTTATAGGCTTTGCCAGAGGCCATATTGAATTCAAAGTTTTGGGTTATTTCTGAGTCAGAAACCTCATACATTTGGATAAAAACCAAACTTACAATATTTAATCTTAACTTAGCAGGATATTTTATACACATTAAATTTTATTCAAAAAGGTCTTAGCGATTTAAAATCTTTCTTACTACTCACATATATAAAGGCTATCATTCTGCTGAAAAATCATTATTAATGATTCATACCTTCTGTCCTGATTGTGTTTGGGGAATAAAGATGTTTGTTTTGTCTATGGCCAAGAATTCTCTTCTTGAGGAAAAAGTACAATGTTTCAAAATTAAAGCCCATGGTTATTCTAGATGTGCCATATTATCTAAAAGTAAGTGTTTACTGACCTCCTCAAGGGTTTAAAGACTCACAGAAAAGTAAGATTTTTCTTCCGAAACAAATTCATTCTAACATCCAAGAGTAAGACATAACATGAGATCGGAAAAATCATTGAGAATTACAGCAGGGAGAACCCTTTCATTATCATCAAGCCCACCACTATCATGTTATAAATGTGGAAATTGTGCCCCAGAGTGATCCAAATGACTTCTTTGGGTCCAGTGTGTAGTCTCTAATGTGGAAATCTTGACTTTTAGTTCAAGGCTCCATCTTCAATGGACTTCTTACTCATGCTCTTCAATGAGCACTTGTCTCCAGGTTTATGATAGCTTCGTCAGTGTCTTACCTGGTAAACAGGTGTTTGCCGTCATATAAGGTTATGAGAAATGAAGAGTAAAAAGAACTAGTCTCAACATGGTTGTCTCCCTTGGTGCAAAAACCCCATTCCATAGAGTCAATAAAAGGTGGATCAACTGAGTCGCATATCTGAGGAACAAGGGTAACCTGTTATTACCAAATATGATTTCTTTAGTAAAGCAGAGAACATATATAATTCTCTTGCAATGTACATAATTCCTTTAAGTTGAGATTTTTTATATATTGAGTCTGTTTTTGTATTTTAATGTGTAGTAGGAAGAGGGTAGAGGAGAACTAAATAAAGGAGGACAACAGAGTACAGAGTAAGAGATATTTTGGAGTCAGTCAGTCCCAGATGAATATTTCAGCTTTTCTGCTTCCTATCCATGTGATTTTAGAATGATTACCCAACATTGCCTACATAACTATCACAAGGATTAAATGAAATTATAAATTATGAATGTGAAACAACTAACAGTCTTTGGCATGTATTAGGAGTTCAGTAGTGCTAGTTTCTTTCCTATAGTGTACAAAACATAATTTAACCCATAAACCACCAGCCACCTGTTGTTTGTTTGTCAGAGGCCCCATATTAGTCACTCTAGAGAAAAAGAAAAGGATGTCACCCGGCATCACTAATTTTCTGAATGTCTTGAGCAATAATGTTTTTTTTAAAGATTTTATTTATTTATATGAGAGAGGGAGAATGAGCGAGAGAGAGCACGAGAGGGAAGAGGGTCAGAGGGAGAAGCAGACTCCCCACTGAGCAGGGAGTCTGATGCCGGACTCGATCCCGGGACTCCAGGATCATGACCTGAGCCGAAGGCAGTCGCTTGACCAACTGAGCCACCCAGGTGCCCTAAAATAATGTTTAATAATATTTTGTGAAACACAGTACAGCTGAATGCTCTTATAGATGGCATATGGTATTTCCAACTTGAGGAAGATTATAACGACATTGTGTTCTAGAAAAATTAGGGTCTTGGAATATAATTGTCCATTCAGGGTCATCTTTTCAAAGTTAAGAGAGGTAGGGGTGCACTACAGAATAACCCAAGATACATTTTCATTGCCTACTTCCTAAACTTCTCTTTAGTCCAGCTCCTCATTTCTGTTCTGTCACTTCCTTTTAGTTTTAGACATCATTATTTCCTACCTGGATTTTTGCCAAGATGTGAAATTGGTTTTCCTGCCACCCCTCTCATCACCTTCCAGTTCATTGTCCATGATCTGTCCAGAGGGATCTTTTAAAAACTTAAACCTGATTCCCTGCCTCTTCTGCTTAAAATGACCCCTTTATACCTACATGTTGAAGTCCAAGATTATTCACGTTATTTAAGATTGTGTGTTAATTAGCCCATGTCTCCCGCAACAGTCTTACTCGTCACACTCAAGGCTTTTCCAGACATTCCAGTAGTTCCTAGCAGTGGACTTCGTACCCCCCCTCAAAAAAACACAGAGACTTGAGACTTTAGTCTCTTCACATTTGTGTGCACTATTTCCTCTTCTAGGAATACCTCACCACCACCACCTCCCTTTATTTCAGGTTGATTAACTTCTGATGGTCTTTCAAATATTTGGTCAAGTATTTTTTTCTGGCAACTCTTCTCTCACTTTCCCATTATCATAAGTGTATGTTCTACTTATTTCCTCTCAGGATCACATGGGCCTTTTCCACACAGTATTATCATTTAGACCATGAATTTCCGGGTGTGAGGGAAGTATCTGTATGTCCTCAATACCTCAAAATATTAGTGTGTGGGTTTATTCACAGTTAGAATTGCTATCATTTGGTCCAAACTGAAAGCTTTATGATTCTCAGACTTTGGTCAGAATAGGTGATTACAGCAAGTAAAATTGTAGGAGGCAACTAGGTCAGAAGGTTCTGTTGGCATGGGAAGTAGATGGGGAGACTGAGTCTCCTCCCCTAACATGATATCCATTCCTTTGTGAAGCAGTAAGCTAAGGAAAGGCCGATTGCAAAATGTTAGTTAGAGCTGGAAGGGATTGGAGATCATTCCGCTGTTGTGAGAAGCAGAAATGAAGGGCCAGAGAGTCTTGCCAGCATGATAGGATGGTCAGTGGCAGAGCTTGGTCTAGAACCCGGTTATCTTCCTTCCCAATCCATGTCAAACTCCTGCTTCACTGGTCAGGCTGCAGAGATCGTTCTAACCTGGTAAGTCATGTCGCCATATAGGAAGATTGTCCTGCTTTGATTTGGGACTACTCAACACTGGACAAAAAGATAGCTTCAGGCTGCAAGAAGGCCATCGCCTCGCTCTTTCATGTTTATCCCGCTGGGAGGTTCTCATGAAATCACCTCTCTTCCTCTCATTCCCCTTCCCTGCCTCAAAAAATGAAACTTCCGTCTGACATATGGAAGGGTGCCAGCATCAGCCAGTGCATATAATAAAGTTTTAAATCAGTTATTGTTCTAGTACACACCCTGGGGTTGAGAAAGAAAGAACATCCAGGACTAACAAACCTGACTGTTCTGGCAAAGTTGCCATTTGATTCCTGCTGGCATTTCTGGGCTTTTCTTTTTCTTTAATATTCTAACCTCATTTTTTTTTTATAAAAAGGTAACAGCTCAAGTAGCAATTCTTAACATTACTATTTCATTCAATTTCTCCATGAGACTTCTACCTCCCAGTCTCTTGAGGATTTCCCAGAGGGCACTATGCCTAGAGTCTGCTTATTACTTAATTGTAGAGACGGCTGTCAGTCTGATAGTGAATTCATTAGACCGTGGATTATTCCTCACTTTATGACCCTCTAAGCAAAGGAGAGACTCAGGCTTGGGACCATGAGCACCTCACAACTTGGCATTCTTAGATTGAGAAAAAGACTTAATCATAACATTTAAGAAACCAAATTACAGCTGTGTATAACAGAGAATTTTAACTTAACAACTGCTCTGAATTGGATCTATACAAGTATTCTGATTAATACGGCTCTAAAATTCCTATTAAAGTATGATGCATTTTTTTTTTTTCTAGGCAAGTACTGGAAGTCAGTAAGGATGGTGGCTCTGCCAAGGGGTTGTGCTTTGGCTGGGACTCAGTTGCAGGAGGAGACCGAGACTGTTTCTGCCCTGGCCTCCCTGACGGTAGATGTAGAACAGCCCTTTGCTTCAGAAGATAGCAGGTATGGATCCCACATGGGGGAGTCAAGGTCAGTAACATCCAGGCTCATCATTAGCACTTGTGAACCTCTCTCCAGGCTTTCCTTCACCTGTCTCCTCCACTTTCACCACCTGTCTTCTTCAAAGCCATAGATGCCACAGCAAATGCTGTAGGCCACCAAGAATTCACTTGTTTCATTCTTCATGGGAAACAGAGCTGCAGCATGTCATTGCAGTTCACAGAGAATTAGAGTGGATGAGATACACAGTGAGAGAAATCACTCCTCGTTGGATAATTTAAGTGCAGATCATTATGGAAAGAGCTACTTGTGTGTTTTACTTCTGTCCTTAGTTATCTCTATTTTTCCAGGTATTCTTTTTCCTTCTATCATCATTTTAAAATTACTGATATAACAAAGTGAAAAAAGGAGAGGGGAAGCTGGACATATTACTGGTCAGTTGGATAACCTAAATACATACAAGCTCCTTCTGTGACTGCCCTTATGGTACAAGGACTGGATAAAGATAGAAGTTGCCTCCAAAGGAGAAAAGAGTGTGTATAAAGGAATGTGTGGACCCTTGAGTCTGATTTTATTCCACTTTATGATAAGAAGTTGATTGCAATTAGTCTTCATATGAATATAGCAGTCAGGAAAAGAAAAATAAGGTTAATCTAAGATTGGGTTTGCTTGTTCTTTAAGAAATGTTTGTCGGTTTGTGCATTTTGGTGTTCATCATCTTATCATGCAGATAATGCTACATTCAGGATTTTTTTTAAAAGTCTGCTACAATCAAAGCCATCACAAATGTACACATGTATTAACACTGGCGCTTTCTGTGGCTGGCTTCAAAGTCACGTTTCCTCAATTTAAAAATGAATCAGGTAAGGCTTTACTAAAGCTCTGCCAGCTTGCAGTTTTAAATTGCTTATGAGAAGGAAATCATATTCCCTCCATCAATAACATCACCATTAATTACACAGATCCTGCTACCTAGTACCTGGTTGGCAATTTTCCCAAGAATGCACAAATTTGAACAGTTTTAGCTTTCTTGCTTTTACTGGATATTCAGAGTTTAATGGATTTAACATCTTGCTTTGGTCAAGAGCAGGAGATATATTGAATAAGAGATTTCATTTTTAAGCAAGTATTTTTTCTTACTATAAGTACTTAAAGACCAGATTACCTATAGAAAAAAATAGTTGTACAATATTGTATTAGAAGACACCTTCATATGGCATCTGGAACATAAAGGAAAACTTATTTTACTTCTTTGATAATATGAACTAACCCCCTGCCGTTCCCAGCTAAGAACCAAACCAAGTTCATAATCCAAAGGTGTTGCAATTATTCCCAAGGCCAAATGCAGTTAGTTGTCATCTGAGGGCTATAAAACTGAGGAAACTAACATCTGTTATTGCTGGATATAAAAGGAGTATATCTATTCTTTAGAATTCATTTACTAGAGAGAGATGAAACTAAATTCCAACCTGGCTGAAATGAATTGTAAAAAATTTTGCTTAGAATAATTAAGAATAATAAGTTATGTTATACACCCCCAAGTAATATAAAAATCTCAGCACTTTGGCAGGAATTGGCTCTATAAGCATGCTTGCTTATCCTCGGGTAAATGGTGTGTTTGACTTCTGATAATCTACAGGGACTTAACCCTGGCTTCAGTTCACAGCGATTTCTTTGTTTGTTTGTTTGTTTGTTTTTAGTTCACCGTGATTTTTAAGCTTCCCCTGATGGCAGAGAGAGAATAGGAATGGGAATGTTCTGATGTATAGGGAAACAGAGTTGACGCTTGTGACCTGGATTCATGTTTGTTTATCAGTATTAGACACATTGTCTCTATTTTGACTGATTTTCCTTATGGAAAGAAAAATGGTTTTGCTTGAAATATATTCTATGGCTTTGCACTTACTTTTTCAGCAGAGGAAAAGAAAAATGCTTCTAGAATTGACTTTTGCATTTCTATTGAACCATGCATGAATTTCATCAGAGAGAGTCAGAGACAGAGAACGCTTGAAAGCCACAAAACATTATTCTTTCCAGGGGCATGCTATTAGAATTGTCCCCCTACTCAATACAGGAAAGACTTTCAGAATGAGATAAAGAGGTGGAAATGTTCTTGGGCCTTTGTTATGAATGTAATATTATAAGTACACAGGAAATTTAAAAATTAGAAAAATCAGAAAACTAAATGGATGGAAAAGAGTGAAGGCAAGATTCTTTTTATAGGAAATTCTTGCCAATTATTTTGGAGGATATATTGGTGTTTGGAGTGAGATGACTCATTTTGTACTAGGATTTTGGGTAAAGCAGCTCTTTTCCTGGCCAACTCATATCTGACTCATTTACCACTAGTGAATAAGGGATAAAACGCTCCTGGCTAAGAACCATTGTAAGTATTTTTTGTTCATTTTTCTTGGATGGGGGGGCAAGAGGGAGATGACAACACAGTGAAAACAGTCATTTCATTTTTACAACTTATTGATGGACCATGAAGAGTAAATTATTTGAAAAAGGCTGATATGTGGGGATGCGTTTTGGGGATGATTAATTGAAATACAGTTTTCAAAACATAATCATCAGGTGGCAAAGGACTTGAGCAAGAGAGAAAAAATTAGAGGATCAGGAAAAAAAAGACAAAAAAATAAAACGGGGCCCGGTTATATGTTCAAAGAATATTTAAATAGATAGACCTGGTCACATAGCCTATCATTTAGAAGAGAGAACTGTGATTTTGGGTTTCTTCTTGTTTGGTAGGAGACTGCACCTTTAGAAGATTATAGCTTGCATTGGTTGGGTATCTGTTTTCAAATGCTTCTACTCTGAAAAGTTCAGTGCAGTATTTAGGTTTATTCTTGGATCCTAGTTCAGGCTCTGCTGAAAAATCAAGAAAAAGCTCTCTCTGTCAATCAGAACCTCAGGATGATCAACTGTTATGTTATTGGGAACACATTTACACTCTAGAAATCCTGACTGTCTCTTTATCTCTCTCTCTTTTTTAAACCAAAACAAAAACTGAAAGTTACATTTTTCAAATGTCAGTTTGACCTATTGATTATAGTATGAATCATGTTAGATTTTCTTAGTACGATCCAATCTGGTTGTTCATTTAATCATTTCATCTTCAACTTTTGGCAACTTTTCTCAAGAATGAGATGGTTTCAAATCATTATATAATACAAAAGGATGAGAAAATATATGATTCCCAGTCTAGGTGGGTTTTTTTCTTTTTGAGTAACTGTCTTATTCATGAGTATAAAAAAAAGTATTACGATATGCTGGAAAACCCCAGGTATCAGCTCCCTTAGCTTTAAATGGCCTATCACTCGTGCCAAGGACATTAATAACCACATTTTTCTGTATTTGAAAATTTACATAGAAATATAGACCACTGTTAAATATACATTCATGTCTAGAAATACAACTTTGTTTTCCATTCTTTAGGATTGTGTCTCCAAGGCTTCTAAAAGCTAAATATTGTACAAATTATGCAGGTTTCTGATTTTTCTCTATGATACCTTTATTTTGAGCACTTGTTTATTTCACCAGGCAAACATTCCAATATAAACTTTATTCTTAATTTTCATCCAGTGTCAACAAAGTCTTGGTTGAAAAGTGGGCTAAGTGGGCTAAGATTTGGAAGCTCCTAATAAAAGGAAAGATAATCTGACCCTTCTTTTCTTCTTTTTCCCCCTCCTTCTGGGACCAACTTTTTATCTTTTCAGTGCCTACCATGTGGTCATGGGGCCTGTGCAAAGTCTGACTTAGTATGACAGGGATTCAATCCAGTGCCCATTTCTATATTCAGGGTTCCATTCTGAATTCTTTAAAGAAGTGTTTTATAAGGAAAAAGAAACATATTTGAATAGAACTGTGAGTAAAATAAGATGCGTGATAACCTTAGCTTCCCATCATCTCATCTTCATCCATCTCTACTCCTTCACTCTTGTCTTCTTCCCACTACAAAGGAAGAATAGAGTGTGACTCTAGAGTCAGTTTGCAAAGGTTCAAACCCCACCTTCAACTTAAAAATTGTGTGATCACGGGCAAGTTACTTATCTCCCTGGGCTTTATTTTCCTTGTCTTTAAAATGAAGGGAAAATTTCATAGGGTTTTGAGGATGAAATAAAATAGTGTGTCTTAACACAACACCTGATACATAGTGTACTCAATAAATGTTGGTTTTATTATTTTTTCCATCATTTTTCTTCTTCCACCATTTATTTTTTTTCTCCTTTAATACATAGCTTATCATCCAGTGATCTATATTAGAATATAAAGGCTGTACCTAGGCATCTAACTGTTCATAGGTTAAATCAATAGTATGGTCATTAAAAACAAGAGATTGACAAACAATCTCTAAGCAATAAATTGAGTTAATTAATCTGCAATTAGCTGGCTTAACTCAAGACTTTCACAATGCCTAATACATTGTAGGTAATAAATAATGAATGAATGAATGAATGAATGAATCCAAATACAGAAGACAAAATGTCGTTAAAATGGTTATATAACATTTTATAATGATACCTGAGCAATTCTTGTCTCTCTTGATTTACTATGTTTTCTGAGAGAATCAGTGTTGTTATATTTTATAAGCGTTTTCAAAATGTGTATTTTATATTTATTTTCATTTATAGTACTCATTGACAATGTCAATTTTCAGATAACTAGAATCCATAGTACTCATATCACAAATATGGATTGACTGAATAAACATAATAAAGGAGGGGGGGCAAAGTGTCTGTCTGAATGGAGAAAGGAATTGTAATAGGGAGGGAGAAAAAGTTGGCAGTGATGCTGACAAATTATAGGATTTTCCTCCAGCCTGCAGAATGAGGAAGGAGAATATCCAGTCCATTCATTCTTTAAACACTTTCTGATTATTCTGTATGGGCCAAAGTGTTGAGAGGCAGGGTCACAAAGCTTCCTCATAGTCCTCAAAATGTTCATATACTTAGGGATTATATTAGTTTTCTACTTCTATCTTTAAAAATTACTATAAATTTAATGACTTAAAATGACAGAAAGATCTGAAGGCTGGCACAGGTCTCTCTGGGCTAAAATCAAGATGTTGGCAGGGCTTGGGTCCTTTCCTGGAGGCTCTAGGGGAGAATCTGCATCGTTGTCTTTTCCAGCTTCTAGAGGCTACCTGCATTCCTTGGCTCATGACCCCCTTCCTCTACCTTCAAAGCCAGCAACTTTACGTCCTGCTGACCTTTCTTCACTTATCACATATCTCTCTGAAAGAAGAAAGCTGGGCAAGCTGGCTTACAAGCTGGGAAAGATTCCCTGCTTTTAAAGACTCGTGATTAGATTAGTTCCACTAGGTTAATTTCTTCATCTCAAGGTACTTAACTTTAATCACATCTACAAAGTCAGTTTTGCCATGCAAGGTAACATATTCACAGCTTCCAGGGATTAGAACATAGACATCATTGGGGGCTATTATTCTTCCTACCACAGGATTAGACATGAACAACCAACTATGGTAAGGGACAAGTACTTTGCTATTTTGAGCTGTAGAATAAAAGAAGACCTAACACAGGCCTAGAAATGCAGAACAAATCACAGAATAGGAAAACTGAGCCAGGGTGGAAAAATATATAGGATTTCACCTAGTAAATAAGAAGAAAGGTATCTGATATAGAGACAGTAGCTTGAGCAAACCATGTATTTTTTTAAACTTCTACTGACAACAGGTCCAAAGTACATTCATTGCTCATCCAAACTCTTACAGTAGTAGTTTTCTTACTAGTTCCCATAACCACTTTTGCCTCCTTTCCAATCCATTTTCTACACAGGCAATCGGGGAGCTTTTAAAAACAAAACAAAACAAAAAACAACTGGACAGCAAATCCTGTCATGCCTCTGTTTGAAGACCTTCAGTGCATTTCCATTTTCATTAGCATAAAGCTCATCATTCTTAACAGGACCCATAAGCCCTCCAGGATTAGACCCTTCCCTTAATTTTGTACCTTATATCTGACATCTTTCCTCTTTGTTTTCTGATATGTGTTCCAACAATGAACTTGTTTCTTTTTTTTTCAAATTGGGGTATACCTTACATATAATAGTATGTACAAATCAAAAGATATTTACCTATTCCATATTCAAATGAACGTCACCCAGAACAAGATCAAGAACATTTCCCTTACCCAGAAAATTTCCTTTGCCTCTTAGTCAATGCTATTTCCTCCAGAGGTAATTTTTTTTTTTTTTTTTTTTTTTTTAGGTTTTAACACTGTAGATGAGTTCTGCCAAACTTTAAATCTCATTTAAAGGGAATCAGTAGTTCATGCAGCTTTTTATCTGTCTTCTTTTACTCCACTTTAAGCATAATGTTTTTGAGATCCATCCTATCAGTAGTTTGTTCATTTTTATTATTTTCCTTATCCCAGTGTATAAACACACCCTAATTTGTTTATCCATGTACCTGTGGATCAATGTTTACCTTGTTTCCCACTTAGGGCTATTAATTTTGCTAGCAATTTTTATCAAGACATAATTGATAGGTAACATTGTATTACTTTCAGGTGTAAAACATAATGATTTGATTGATATATGTATATATTATGAAATAATCACAATGATTCTACTTAACATCCATCAGCACACATAGTTATAATTTTTTTCTTGTCATGAGAACTTTTAAGATGTATTCTCTTAACAACTTTCAAAAAAAAAACCACAGGATTATTGTCACTATGCTGTATGTTACATCTCCAGGACTTATTTATTTTGTAACTGGAAGTTTGTACCTTTTGACTACTTTTACCCATTTTGCCTACCTCTTACCCCTACCCTCACCTCTGGCAACTACCAATCTTTTCTCTGCAAGTTCAGGGTTTTTTTAGATTCCACCAACAAATGAGATCACATAGCATTTGTCTTTCTCCATCTGACTTATTTCACCTAACATAATGCCCTCAAGGTCCATCCAAGTTGTCACAAATGGCAAGATTTTCTTCTTTTACTATGTTTTTCTTTTTCTTTCTTTCTTTCTTTCTTTTTCTTTCTTTCTTTCTTTCTCTTTCTTTCTTTCTTTCTTTCTTTCTTTCTTTCTTTAGAGAGGGAGGGCATTTTGGGGGTGCGGGGGAGGAGGGGCAAAGGGAGGTTGAGAGAGAGAATCTTAAGCAGGCTCCATGCTCAGGGTGGAGTCCCATGTGGGCCTCAGTCTCACGATGCATGAGATCATGACCTGAGCTGAAATCAAGAGTCAGATACTTAACCAGCTGAGCCACTCAGGTGCCCTGATTTTCTCTTTTTTTTGTGGCTGAATAATACTCCATTGTATCACATACATTTTCTTTATCCATTCATCCACTCATAGAGACTTGGGCTGCTTTTATGTCTTGGCTATTTTAAGTCATGCTGCAGTGAGTATGAAGGTGCATTTGTCTTTCTGAGTTAGCATTGTCATGTCCTTGGATAAATACCCAGAAGTGGAATTGCTGGATCATATGGTAGTTCTATTTCTAATTTTTTGAGGAAGCTTCATACTGTTTTCCTAGTGGCTGCATCAATTCACGACACACCAACCGTGCACAAGTTTTTCTTTACTCCTCGTCCTTGCCGTCACTTGTTATTTCTTGTCTTTTTGATAATAGCCATTCAAACACGTGTGAGATGGTATCTTATTGTGGTTTTGATTTGCATTTCCCTGATGTGATTAGTGATGTAAACACCTTTTCATGTCCTGTCAATCATCTGTATGTCTTCTTTAGGAAAAATATCTTTTCAGATCCTCCGCCATTTAGGGCTATTATGAATAAAGCTGCTATGAAAATTTTTTATTATTGTGGTAAAAAACATGTAACATAACATTTGCCATCTGAACCATTTTTTAAGTGTACAGACCAGTAGCGTTAACTGTATGCCCATTATTGTGCAACATATCTCTAGAACTTTTTCGTCTTGCAAAACTAAAGCTCTATACCTATTAAACAACAATTTATCTTTTCCCCATTCCCCCAGCTTCTGGCAACCACTATTCTACTTTCTGTTTCTAAGAATTTTGCTGCTTTAGATACCTCATACTAGTAGAATTATGAAGTATTTGCCCTTTTGTGACTGACTTACCTCACTTAAGCATAATGCCCTCAAAGTTCATCCATAATGTAGCATATGACAAGATTCCATCCTTTTTAGAACTGAATAATATTCCATTGTAGGTATATGCCACATTTTCTTTATCATTCATCTATTAATGGACATTTAGGTTGCCTCCACCTCTTGGATACTGCGAATAATTCTTCAGTGAATATGAGTGTGCAATTATCTCTTCAAGATCCTGTTTTCAATTCTTTTGGATATATGCCCAGAACTGGAATTGCTGGATCATATGGTAATTATATTTTTAATTTTTTGAGGAACCTAAGTCTCTATGAAATTTTTGTACAGGTTTTTATTTTGTGAACACAAGCACTCAGTTTTGTTTGATATATACCTAGGAGTGAAATCGCCAAGCTACAGGGAAGCCATGTGTTTTACTTTGTAAGAAATTTCCAAACTGCTTTCCAAAATGATTATGCCATCTTTCATTCCCACCAGCAATGAATGACTATTCCAGTTGCTTCATACCCTCACCTACACTTTGTAAAATCAGTCTTCAAAATTTTAGCCTTTCTAGTGGGTATGTAATGGTATCTTACTGTGGTTTTAACATTTTTTCCAAAGACCCATATTCATGTTCACATCATGCCTCTTGGCACATACCCTCCCCTCTGTTTGGAGTACTTACGTCCTTTTCCTCCCACTGGCCTCTCCCTTTTCTTCCACTTATCCTTTAGATCTCAGATCAAATATCACTTCCTCTTCTTGGAGATTGTGCACTGACCATCAACCCCTAAATTGGATCAGATACCCCTGTTATATTTTCTATGTCTCCTCTATACTTCTAATACCTAGAACACAGCCAGGGTGTATAACAGACACTCAGTCTATTATTGTTTGAGTCAGTGAAAAGTTCAGTAACGTGGGGAATGTCAGAACTGGTAGAGATGTGGAACTTTGGAGGCTATGGGAAGGTAAACTATGACAGCCATTCTGGAAAGCAATTTAGTACCATTTACTATACACAAAACATATGACCTAGTAACCCTGCTCCTGTGATATATACTGAAGACTTTCTCATCAAGGGTCATTAAAGTACATGTACTAGGAAGTTCACTATAGCTTTATTCACGGTGGGTAGACAGAGGGAGTCAAACCTGGGGTCCATTATTGAGAGAATGAGTAGTTAAAATGTGGCAGATGTATACCATGGGGATGCCATGTGGTTCTTAGCCGCTACAGACTAGATAAACATAACTGCATTGAAATATGTAATAAATACAGTACTGATTGAGAAAATTAAGCAACAGAACTTATATATGTATATAAAAATAAAATTTACATAAAATAAAAATATATGCCCACAAAACAACAATATAAAGCTCTGAAGAACACCTTACCAACAAAATAATGCACATAGCATTAGATTGCTTGCCTTGGAGGAGGAAGAGAAGGTAAGATATTAAAGATATTAAAATAAACCAATAAAACAAGAGAAAATATGCCTTACTAAATAACATTATTAATATAAATAAAGAAATACTGTTTCAAAAATCATAAGAAATGAAATACATTTAAGGAAATATACAAGAATTTAAGGTAAATACAAGAATTTAATTTTATGCTCTACATTTTCTCAAGTTAAATTCTTTACTTTCTGCTTTATATTTTTGTAAGTTTTCTTAACCTGTGATTGCTGGACTGAACAGGTCCTTCTCTTAAATATGTGTTGTAATCTTTGCTCTTTATTGACAGAAAATGATCAGTGTTCACTGTGAGGTTGGCTTGCTCTAATAGAAGTTTATGTCTTTCAATTAGCTAAACCATTGACCTAAAATTTATTTTTGGAGGTTTTACTTTATATGTATTCTGACCTTACTGTGTCTCCATCTTACCTAATTACAAATGAAATTAAATTCAAAAATGTAAAAATTGCATCTCTTCCCTTTCCCCATCTCTCTCCACAACTCTGTTTTTGTTAATCAAGTTAAACTTGGTGTGTGTACATAGATGATGGAAGTGTGAAGCTCCCACATTTCCAGAGCATTGCTTCTCAGTCTTTCACCGAAACAACCATTAAAAGGTCATTCCTCACCAGTTGACTTTCTAAGTGTTTCATGAAGATGATTTCTTTAAAAAAATGATCTTTTTAAAGAAATATGTAGACATATAAAACAATTACCTAGGGATATGAATTAAGTAAAGACAGTACCACCTCCACTGAAAGCTATAATAAGATTAATCACAATGGCAGGTATAAATAATACAATTCTTCTATAGTTGTGCAATACTTTACAGTATATAAAGCATGTTCTCTTAAGTTACCTCATTCAGTTAAGCCTGAGAGCAGGTCAGGGACTACTTCAATTTTAAAGAGAAAACTGAGAATCTAGAAGTGTTGACTTGGTCAAAGTTAAATTTTAGAAAGTGGCAGAGCTCGGACTTAAACATAGAGAATCTACCTTGAAATCCAGGAGATTCTTCATCCTGCTGTGCTACTAACAATATTCCTATGCAGCAAGACACCGAGAGAATTTGTCAGTTATGTGGATGTGTATTTGATTCGGTAGAAGGTGGAGATTAGTAAGTGGACTATTTTCAAAGAAGTGGTAAGTATGAAATGATTTTCAAAGTCAAAAGGGAAGAGAGGCATCTAATGAGAAGTTTTATATTGTACCTGAAAGTCCCCATGTTTCGACAGAAGAGGATCCATTTTTGCCAGTAAGTGTGGGTTGCACAGTAGATACCCTGCTCATGTCCTCAGAGCCCAGACTGGACATGTATATATCTGGAAAATGCACAGATCTTCCACCAAGGGTAGATATGTATTACTTACATATGTGACCCCTAGGACATTTTCTCTACACACTGTTGTCTCTGAAATCCCAGCCACAACTGAGTCCTGGGTGTGGGGGAAAAGATAATTTTGCTGTTGCTTTGGGTTAGAAATAGGAAAATGCAGGTTGGGGGAGTGATGTCACTAAGATGGGAGAGCAGAGACCTGAGCTTTAGGCCCCCAACAAAGATCAGTAATTGGACATCTATCCATGGGGAAAAAAAAAAAAAGAACAGCTCTGGGAGAGCTCAGCAGTCCACTCAAGAAACTTTAGCAACAGGGTGGAACAAAACAACAGAATAACCACCCAAAAAGGGAAAGAAGAACAGCCTCATTTTGCCTGAGTCATTCCTTCCTCCAGGCTGATACTACTCAGCACCAAGAGGGCCTGAGCTAGAAAGAGTTCCCCTTGCTGGGAAGGGAAGAACAGGTTGAGTGACCAGCATCCCCAGCCTTTTGGGACACTGCAGGAAAAACCCACTTCAGTTTCACCCCACCCAGAGAACTGGCAAAGCTGAGATATACAGAGATGGCTAGGAACAAGGAAGAAGGGTGGGGGCTACCAGTATCAGATATGCAATGGGGGTGAGCATGGTTTCCAAGGACATGCTCTGCAAGGACCCCAGCAGCTTTCACCGATGAAGAAGCCAATGTCCAAAACAGCTGCTTCAGACCCCCTGCAGATTTTACCACTGAGGATTTTACCCTACAGGTTTTCATCATGCTCACCAGTTGCCCAAGTTTTTCCCCATTTCCTCCCTCTGCCACCCATACCTCTGGAGCCTGGGATTTATGCCAGCAGCCAACTCCGGCTTCTGTGGCTATGCCAGTGCAAGACACCAACCTTGACCCTGCCACTGACCCACCACCATGCACACACTCAGGGCTAGCCCCTCCTGCTATGCATCTGCACATGCTGGCCTGACTCCCATCACAAGCCTCCACTGCCATGTGTGCACACATGGTAAGACTCTGCAGCCATGGGAATCCATGCTGACAGTCAAGGCCCCCACAACTGCCAGGGGACAGGATTCAGCCCTCTCTTCTGTCACTGGCCTGATCTGCTGAGCCCAAATGCAGCTAGTCCCTCCAACTGTGCACCTGCACACTCCTGGCCAACTCACCATCACTAGCCTAAACTCCATGCCCATACCTGTGGTGAGACCCTTCAGCCACAGGAGCATACTCCAAAAATCGAGGCCCACATCTAACCCTGACTCCTGTAACTAGCCTGCACCATTGGGCTCAACTGCATCTAGTCCCTCCAGCTATGTCCTGCACCCCACCAGCCTGAGTCCCAACACTCACTTCCACTGCTGTGCACCCCTGGGAAGGCTTGCAATCACAGGAGTATATGCCAAGACCCAGTGCCCTTGTAGCCAAGTGTGTGCACCACCAGCTCCAGCCACCACAGTGACCTGTCCTGGTCCCTAGGTGCTGTACTTGAAGAAGATACTGAGGACTCCAAAATCCCTTGCAGTCACTCCAGCACCTCCCCACTCGCCCTGCCATCATAGTGCTCACCAAAGACTACACAGCTGTCAGTGTTGTGGGCCTGAGATGCCTGAGCCAACCAAATATCATGCTTCCTGCCCCAGACACAGAGCCACAGGGATCATGAAGAATCGGAAACCTGACATGACCAAAGTAACAGAGTAAACTTCTAGTAACTGACCCAAGGAAATGGAGATACATGAATTGCCTGAAAAAGAATTAGAAATAATTGTTTTAAAGGTGCTCAGAGAGTTACAAGAGAAACAAACAATTCAACAAAAATCAGGAAAACAATAAAAGAACAAAATGAGAAGTTCAACAAAGAGACAGAAAACAGTAAATAGCCAAAATTTGGAGCTGAATAATACAGTAACTGAACTAAAGAATAAAGTACAGAGCTCAACATCAGACTGAATCAAACAGAAAAAAGAATCAATGAAATCAAAGACAGATAATTTGAAATTATTCAGTCAGAGGAGCAAAAAGTAAAAAATGAATTAAAAGGAATGAAGAAACCTTGAGGGATTTATGGGACATCATTAAGACAATCTGTGAATTACTGGAGTCCCAGGAGGAGAAGGTGACAGAAAATTTATTTAAAGTAATAGTGGCTGAACTTCCCAAACCTGAGGAAAGATTTAGATATCCTAGTTTATGAAGCTAATAGGTCAGCCCAAAATTCCAATCCAATATGATCTTAATAAAACAATAATAAAACTGTCTAAATCAAAGACAAAGAGAGAAATTAAAAAGTATCAAGAGAAAAAAAATTATACCAAGGAACTCTCATAACCATCAGTGGTTTTCTCAGCAAAAATCTTGCAAGCCAGGAGAGAGTATGATGATATATTCAAAATGCTGAAATTAAAAACCTGCCAACCAGAATAGTTTACTTAGCAAAGTTGTCCTTCAGAAATGAAGTTGAGATAAAAATTTTCCCAAGCAAACAGAAGCTGAGTTAGTTCATCACCACAACAACTGCCTTACAAGAAATGCTGAAAGGAGTTCTGTAAGCTGAAAAGAAAGAATGAAAATGAATAACATGAAAGAGACATAGAGTGGCTAAATGGATTTAAACAAACAAACAAGACCCATCTATATGCTGCCTACAGAAGAGTACTTTAGTTTTAGCAACTGACAACATTTAATATCTTTTCATAATAAAAACTCTTAAGAAATTAGATATAAAAGGAACATACCTTAACATAGTGAAGGCCATATATGACATGCCCAAAGCTAACATCATACTCAACAGTAAAAAGTTGAATACTGTCCCTCTAAGATCAGAAACAATGATTTGTGTCCCTAAAACTAAATTTACTTTTGCTCAAAGTAAAAGGATGGAAAAAGATATTCCATGCAAATGGAAACCAAAATAGAGCAGGAGTAGTTATATCAGAAAAAATAGACTTTGAGTTTAAAACTGTAACAAGGTCATTATATAGTGATAAAGAGATCAGCTTATCAAGAGAATACAACAATTATATATGCATCCAACATCATAACACCTAAATATATTAAGCAAATACTAACAGATCTGAAGGGAATAATACACAACAATACACTAATAGTAGGAGACTTCAGTGTCCCACTTTCTGCAATGGATACATCTTCCAGACAGAAAATCAATAAGAAAACATTGGACTTGATCTATACTTCAGGACAAATGGATCTAATGGACATGTACAGAACATTTCATTCAAGAGCAGGAAAATACACATTTTGCTCAAGCGCACATAGAACACTCTCCAGGACAAATCACATGTTCTGTCATGAAACAAGCCTTAGCAAATTTTTAAAAACTGAAAATATACCAAGTATCTTTTCTGACCACAGTGGTATGAAATTCAGAACCAATAACAGGAGAAAAACTAGAAAATCCACAAAAATGTGGAAATTAACACACTCTTGAACAACTAATGGATCAAGGATAGAATCAAAAGAAAATAAAAAAATATCTTGAAACAAAAATGGAAACACAATATAACAAAATTTATGGGGTAAAGCAAAAGCAGTGTTAAGAGGAAAATTTATAGCAATAAATGCCTGAATAAATAAACTCAGACAACCTAACATTACACCTTAAAGAACTTCTAGGAAAACGATCAAACCAAGCCCAAAATTAGCAGAAGAAAGGAGATGACAAAAATCAGCAGAAATAAATGAAATTAGCAGAAATAAATGAAATAAAGAATAGAAAACAACAGAAAAGGTCAACAAAATTGAGTTGTTTTTTTAAAAAATAAAAAATTGGCAAACCCTTAGCTAGACTTACCAAGAAAGAAAGAGGACTCAAATAATAAAATTATGAATGAAAGAGGGTACATTACAACTAATACCATACAAATGCGTCATAAGAGACTATGAACAATTATATGCCAACAAACTGGATAACCTACACGAAATTGATAAATTCCTAGAAATATACAATATACCAAGACTGGATCATGAATAGAAAATCTGAACAGACCAATAATGAGTAAGTAGATTGGATCTGTAATCAAAATCCTCTCAACAAAGAAAATTCAGTCCCAGATAGTTTCACTGGTGAATTCTGCTAAACATTTAAAGAAAAAATAACAGCAGTTCTTCTCAAACTTGCCTAAAATATTGAAGAGGAGAGAACACTGTCAAACTTATTTTAATGTAGTCCACATTACCTCATTCCCACAGTCAGATACTATAAGGATTCTACAAGAAAACTATAAGCCAATACCCCTAATGAAATTTGATGCAAAAATCCTCAACAAAATACAAGCACTTTCAACTACACATTTAAAGAATAATTCAACATCATCGAGCGGGATTTATCCCCGAGATGGTTCAATGTGTATAAATCAATCACTGCGATACACCACATTACTAGAATGAAAGATAAAAATCATATGATCCTCTCAATGACAGAGAAAGCAACTGACAACATTTAATATCTTTTCATAATAAAAACTCTTAAGAAATTAGATATAAAAGGAACATACCTTAACATAGTGAAGGCCATATATGACATGCCCAAAGCTAACATCATACTCAACAGTAAAAAGTTGAATACTGTCCCTCTAAGATCAGAAACAAAACAAGGGTACCTGATCTCACTACTCCTATTCAGCACAGTACTGGAAGTAAGCAATTCCTATCAGAATTCCAATGGCATTTTCCACAAAAATAATTTTTAATAATTAAATTAAAATTTAATAATATGAAAAAATTCATATGGAATTTAAAAAGACCCTGAATAGCTAAAGTAATATTGAAAAAGAACAAAGGCATCCCACATCCTGAGTTAAAACTGTATTACAAAGCCACAGTAATCAAAACAGTATGGCACTGTCATAAAACCAGACACATAGACCAATGGAACAGAACTGACAGCCCAGCAATAAACCCTCATTTATATCGTCAACTAATACCTACCAAGGGAACCAAGAATATTCAGTGGGGAAACAATCTCTTCAGTAAATGGGATTGAGAAAACTGGATATTCACCTGCAAAGAATGAAGTTGGACCCTATCTTACACCACTCACAAAAATTAACTCAAAATGGACTGAAGCCTTAACTGTAAGACCTGAAACTATAAACATAGTTATAGTTTAGAAGAAAACATAGGGGAAAAGCTTGATTTTGGTTTTGCCATGATTTTTTGGATATGACAAAAAGAAGAAAAAGCAACAAAAGCAAAAATAAACATGTGTAACTACATCAACCTAAAAACTTCTGCACACCAAAAGAAACAATCAACAAAATGAAAAGGCAACCTATGAAATAGAACATATTTGCAAACCATGTATGTATGTGATATATGATGTATTTGTAAACCATGATACGTATATAAGGGGTTGATATTCAAAATACATATGGAACTCATACAATTCAATAGCAAAAAATAATAATTTGATTAAAAAATGGACAAAAGGGGCACCTGGATGGCTCAGTCATTAGGTGTCTGCCTTCAGCTCAGGTCATGATCCCAGGGTCCTGGGATCAAGCCCCGCGTCGGTCTCCTGCTCGGCAGGAAGCCTGCTTCTCCCTCTCCCACTCCCCCTGCTTGTGTTCCCTCTCTTGCTGTGTCTCTCTCTGTCAAATAAATAAAATCTTTAAAAAATGGACAAAAATAATAATTGGATTAATAAAATGGACAAAGGACCAGAACAGATATTTTTCTAAAGAAGACATGGCCAACAGGTATATGAAAAGATGTTCAGTATCCCTAATCAGTAGGGAAATGCGAATCAAAACCACAATGAGACACCATTTTACATCAGTTAAAATGGCTAGCATAAAAAAGACAAGGGATAACAAATGTTAGTGATGGAGGTTCCTCAAGAAATTCAAAGTAGAACTACCATGTTATACAGCAGTCTACCTTCTGGGTATTTATCCAAAGGAAACAAAAATCACTATCTTGAAGAGATATCTGTACGCTCATGTTCATTGCACTACTCACTATAGCCAAGACAAGGAAACGACCTAAACCTCTCTCTCCATTGATGGATGAATGGATGAAGAAAAGGTGGTATAAACTGCCAGCGGAATATTAATATTATTCAGCCATAAAAGAGAAGATTCAACATGGGTGAACCTGAGGGCATTATGCTAAGTGACATAAGGCACACAGAGAAAGACAAATACTTACCTGTATGAGCTCACTTATATGTAAAATCTAAAAACATTGACCTCGATATGTATATAAGATGATGGATGTTAACTAAACCTATTATGATAATCATTTCACAATAAATGTAAATCAAACCACCTTAAACTTATACAATGATATATGTCAAGTATTTCTCAATAAAACTGCAAAAGGCCCATGTTGAACTTACAGAAAGAGAGACTAGATAGTTACCAGGAGCTGGGAGTTGGGGGCAATAGGGCAATGTTGGTCAAAGTATACAAACTTTCAGTTATAAGATGAATAAATTCCAGGGATCTAATGTAAGGCAAGGTGACTATAGTTAACAATATTGTATTGTATGCATGAAAGTTGCTATGAGATTAAATCTTGAATGTTCTTACCATAACAACAACAAAAAAATGGTACTTAGGTGAAAGATGTGTTTTTGTGGTAAACATTTTATAATATATATGTGTATCAAATCATCACATTTTACACCTTAAATTTATATAATGTATATCAGTTGGATCTCAAAGCTGGAAAAATTTAAGAAAACTCAGTCTCCATTAGAGTACCTAGTTTGAGGATTCTACACCTATATTATCCACATATTCTTAGATGTAAATAAGTTTGCATGTCACATATTAATTAGCTACTTAAATGTTTTCTTTAAGAATTTTCTTCTCAGAATGCTGATAATTTTAGTTTGGAAAGATTTTAATAGAGTATGACTCATTTAAATAGCTTTTATCTTATATGGCAACTCTAAACACTTTCTCACAGCTTCCTTATCCAGTATACTCTTGGTCAGGCTATAACTTTGTAAGAAAGGATTTTTTTTTTTTTTTTTTGTGCTCCACGTAGACTCATTTGGAACTCCCTCATTTGGGTAATGTTAAATAATGAATAACTGATATTTTTCATTCTTTAGAGGATCCATTAAAATCCTTTTTATTACCATCTCATGGATAAAACCTATTTCAATATTTTAAATTTATTACAAAAACACTAAGTTAAAATGGCAACTACTTATAGATACATAGAAATCTTGGCTTTTTTTTTCCCTATAAATCTATAAAAAAACATAGCTAACTAGTCTTCATAAACAGCCATGTTTTAAACATGGCATTTTTTTCTAATATGAAAGTAACTCATTATAGAATACTGGCAAATATAAACTATATGAAAAAGAAAATGAAAACCACCTATCTATTATTCCACCACCCAAAGAGAACCATCATCCAAATATTGTGTTTCCTTAGTTTCCTGTGGTAGCATAGGCATAACTCTGTATCTTTGTGCCATTCACACAATATTATGTATGTGTTAGATGACAAAGGGACAAATCCAAAATATTAAATATGTAATGTCTCATAGTGTTTATTATTTACAAGTCAATTTTATCTCCTTTTTTTTTCTTTAACCTTCATTAATTCTGTTAGGAACATTTTTTCCCAGCGTTTTGAACCTGAAACCACCGCTTCATGGAAGTGTAGTTACAACATTAGCAATTGCAACATTAGCAAATCCTAGAGCTCAGATTCAAACTCAATTCTCTTGGCATCTCAAATCCCAGTTTTCTTCCCTCAACAATCCAACTACTTCATGTATTTGGATTTCTGCTACAATCTGTCCCTTTGACTAAATTAAAAATCATTCTAAAAGTTTGGGGCACCTGGGTGGTTCAGTCGTTAAGCATCTGCCTTCGGCTCAGGTCATGATCCCGGGGTCCTGGGATCGAGCCCCGCATCGGGCTCCCTGCTTAGCAAGGAGCCTGCTTCTCCCTCTCCCTCTGCTGCTCCCCCTGCTTGTGTTCTCTCTCTCGCTGTCAAATAAATAAATAAAATCTTTAAAAAAATAATCATTCTAAAAGTTTGTCTTAAAACACCCTCAGAGTGTTACTAAATTAAGTTTAAATATCAAGTATAAATTTTCAAGCAATTAGTTTTGGTTTTGCCTGAGCAGAACACCCCACAGATGATGCCGAATAAAAACTATTTACACACTACTATAGAGCATTTCTTGTAAAAACGTTGGGTCTGTAGCAGCGATTTGCTAATCAAATTCAGAATTTGATTTGAAATGCCTCCGGCAGGCAGCCAATCCAGTTATGAAAAAACAGAAGCAAAAACTAGAGCCCTGGTGAGTCTCCTCCAGAAGCGAGCTGGGTCCTTTGCTCTCATTAGCAAACTGGTTCCATAGGAAATCATTGTGATTGCTCCTCAAATAAAATATTGTAGTTAATTTTTTCAATAAATTATTGGACTGTACTAGACACAAAACATGTACATTTCAGAATTTAGAATTATAAAATATTTTGACATGTTTTAATATAAACAGGAACATTTCCAGTGATTGCTTGGATCTAAAATGTTTTTCCACTTGACATTTGTTTATACTTCCTAGGAAAGAAACTCTATTTATGGATAACTGAATAACACAAATAAACATCAGAGAGAGCTGAAAAATCAGCTTTGATTATGCATGAAAATCTACAATGTCATTGTGTACTCTTATGCCGTATTCTGATTGCCTGTTTATTTTTACAGAACTGCTGGTGAGCCTATGGAAGAGGAGCCAGCCTTGTGAAGTGCCAAGCCCCCCACCCCCATATTTCCTGTGTGTGACATCATTGTGTATCCCCCCCACCCAGCACCCTCAGACATGCCTTGTCTGCTGCCTGGGTGGCACAGATTCGGTGTAACATAAACACTGGGCACAAAATTCTGAACAGCAGCTTCACTTGTTCTTTGGATGGACTTGAAAGGGCATTAAAGATTCCTAAAACGGAACGGCTGTGATTCTAAAGTTACAGTAAATCACGGTTGGAAGAAACTACTTCCAGCATACTTTTAATATGCTGGGTGACCCACTCCCAGGCCCAAAGTATGAACTAATGACATCCAGTACAGCATTAGATACTATTAATTATTATGGATGCTATGACAGCCAGTGAAATTTTGGGCAAAACCTGAGAAATACTCATTCCTGACATTCTGATCAGTTTCTTATTGGGTAATTTTTGTCAGTCTTAAATTGTTTATAGGATTTGCTTTCAACTATGAACGGATAGCAGTTCCCGACATATTGTTGTTTTGTTTTGTTTGTTTTTTGGCCTTTGTTTTAACACATTGTTCGACTCTTGCTAGTAAGAATTCAGGATGGAGGAACTGGGATGAGGCTTTTTTCAGTAGAATAAACCATGCTATATCTCAAAGTCCAAATGCCAAAGGAACCTCATACTGTATGTAATGGTGCAATATTTTATGTCACAGTTTTTGAAAAAAATAACCCTATTTCACTAACATCCCTCTGTGTATTCTCACATATGGGAGATTTGCAACTGTATTGAGGATGAGGCCTCCCATCCCCCTCATACATCCCTTGCTCTGATAATAGTTTCAAGCATATGTTCCACCGAGGATGGTCTTAATTTTTTCCAAATCTCTCAAGAACTTAGTTCTCACTTTTCATCTTATTTCCTCCATCACATCCTTTCTTCTTACCTTTCATTATTCCTTCCTTATAGAAAAGCTAAGGATTACCTACAATCTCCCCAATTACTCAGGAGCTTTGAGTATTTCATTTATTTTATTTTTTACTGTTCAGGTTAACACAGTTGCTTGGCAGGATGTGTTCTTTTAGCGGTGACAGCATTGAGGTGAAGCAGTATCACGGAACTTTCTAGATCTTCAAAATGTGTTAATGAAGGCATTGCCTATTTGAGGTCACCTTGAATTGTGTTAACCTTGAAGTTGTGCCTTCCTGTGGAAAAAAACACACACAAAACCACAAATTTAAACTTTACACATGTTGCCTTAATGTCAAAGGCTAAAAATAAAGGACATTTATTTCTGAGATTAAAAGTGGTTTACTAAATAGAACTAGGTTATGCCCCTACCTCCCAAAATTTTATTTCAATGTATAACTCAAACACCTAAAGACATTGATGTAGAATACCTCGCAGTATTTAATATCGGACAATGCTTTTGAAAGAGTTGATGTTTCTTTTTATATATTTTCCTAACTCAAAGGATATATTAAAGCCATAAGTGAAGATTGTCATGCTTTTATTCAGAAATCTAAAAGAAACTTTAATTAAAACAAGGTTTTAGGGAAGGCCATGATATGAAAGATATAGAACAATATGGTTTTAGTTAAAGAGGACTCTAACCTGTAAATCAAAGATGAAAGATCTCACTCAAGTAGAATTATATAACTCCTTTTTGTTATATAGTCAGACCATATTTTTCATGCATTTAGTTTTTTTAGGATTACCATTTTAATTTTAAAGACTTTTACTACATATACAAAATGGCTCAATACTTAGTTTAACATCTTAGAAATTTGAGATACCCTTTGAAATAGGAAATCTGAAATGGAATGTAACTCAGTATTAGGTAAAAATTAGTTTTATTGCGTAAGGGTAAGGTCAATCTAGATTCACAATAGTAATGAATTTTTGAAAAAAATTAATATTTTCAGAGAAATTCATGCCAATCATATTTGCTAGCTCTTGCTATTTTCTGTAATTGTTTGAGGAGACTTACTTACAGAAAACCAAATAGTGAAGCCAAAGGGAAAAAAAAAGACAGCCCCCCTTAACAAGGAAAGTTATATCATATTTTAATTGGAAACGTAATTGTGACTTTTAAAAATCAACTTCATAGTAACAAATCTCTGTTATTACTTTTAGTCCTCCCAGATATTTTTTTAGATATTGAATAATAAAATGAAACAGTATAGTGCAATCATACTAATTTACTGAAGTTTCCTATAATAATTTTGCCACATACCTGCTATACACAGCCATCAAACTGATAAAGCCAAATCACTAGGACATCTCCATGGTTCTTTAGATTTAAAACAGACACATTAATGAGTTAATCACACATCCTCCCATGTGATACTGTACCAAATTGGTTGCAGTTAGGGTCTTTAGGATACACCAAGAGGCAGATAAACTATGGAGAGGATTAATCACAGCTGAATGTAGTTGTAAGAACAGAATGCCAGTGCTTTTTGATTAAACCGTTAAAAGCTGTAGTATAGCCCTCAGGGACAGAATGGAGGCTTTTGGAGAATATCAACGCTTCTTTTGAAATAGACCAGCACTTTTTAAAAGGGTGGTTTCACTTGGTAATAGTTTTCTTCACTTACACATTTAATTTTTATTACTCATAATAGTAGGAGGTTATTAGAATTCTCTGAACATTATCAATAATATATCTTTCTGATCCATATTTTGAAGGTTAAATACATAAGCTTTCTCACAGTCTCATAGCTCATACATGATGAATAAAAATAATGACTTTTTAGAAATCAATTAATAAACAATCCTAGGGCTTAATAAGTTTTGATAATAAGTACAAAAAGAAAATTAATTTTCTCAATTTATAATATAGTACAATCCGGGATTGCATATAAAATTGAAAAACAGACAATTTTATTAGGATAATAAGTAAAATGGACTTCAAATGGTAATTGAGGTTATTTAATTATTGCTTAGTAAATAGGAAGAAGATTTTGAGATGAAGTATTTTAAGACATTTTTAACAAATTTACAACATCGATATTAGAGATAGAAATCCACTTTTGGAGAAAACAGAGATACTCATGAAAAACTATTACAAATCACATTTTCCATTACCAATCACAAGAATTGAAATCTTGCCTTCAGTTTTGACTATAACCCTTTGCAAAACTTTCACATACTCACTGAGGATACCAGAGGTACCTAGCTGGCTCAGATAGTAGAGTGTGCAAACCTTGATCTTGGGGTTGTAAGTTCAAGCCCCAATTGGGTGTAAAGATTACTTAAAACTGTAAAAAAATCCAAAAACAAACAAACAAAAAAAACATGGTGGGTTTGAAAGCAGGACGTTTCCTCATACAATTTCAGAAACTATAGGACTGGTCTCCTAACAGTTTAGTACTGTTTTATTTCCAAAGGTCATTCATAAAGCTTTGTGGATTTACTGGGTTTCTTCACAGACTCCATGTGGAAGTAAAATAGAATGAACATGTGGAAAGTCTCCTGGGAGAAAATTTCTCTTCAATCAGCACTTTTATACTTATTTTTTATGCCAGCATCTATGTTTAGGATGGTTTATTTAAATATTTCTTGCTGTTTTTCTTTTGAAAGTTTGCATTCAATTTGTCTCAGTGAAAGTATTAAATGTCTAATAGCCACAAAACAAACAAACCAAAGGTTTCTGTCTTAAAAGCAATTCATTCTGAACTTGAAATAATCACTCTGTCAGAATTTGACATTGTCATTTCTAGCAGTATCTATCTTAACATTCTTTTCCCACGTCAGGAATGAAATCACTTGGCTTGCTGAGGAAATTAAATAAAAAAGAAGAAGAAGAAGAAGTAGGGAACAACACCTGTTCAACTATTCCATAAAGAGGGCATTTTCACCTCCAAAAGAAATGAAAACCAGATGATCTAAGCTAAGAAATGGAGGCATTTTATTGTTGTCTTCAAAACTGATCATCAACATGGTCATGATCTTCATCAGGTATCTTTTCTGTTCCCAGAGGACACAATTATATTTTGGTCTCCAGCAGTATTTTATACTATTTACTGACTTTTGAATGAAGTATTATGAGTATTACATCACCTGAATCAACACCATCACTGAAATATGTAAGTGCCTATGTGTGGCTTCTTTTCCTAGTCATAATTACAATGAAAATCATAGCTCTTGCCTCCTTGCTTTTATTCCATCAAATGCTTCATGAAACAAAGCAGGCTTGTTATGTGGTCCAGAGTATAAATTTCTTAGATGAACATGGTATACTCATACAGGACTCTAAAACTTGATTTCTCCAAATCAGCTACAGTCTCTTTTTTTTTTTTATGAAATACATGGCTGGTTTTATATAATGGTTTATGCAACAACTGAGTCAGCTATAATATGCTGGAAATAGCTGGGTCAGACAATTTAAACTTAGACTATTGATCTGGGGTTTTTTGGACTTGATTTCAATAACAGAGTAATAGGGGTGTAACAATTTCTCAAACCATTTTCATTCTCAAACTGGAACTTCTAGCAAATATATGGTGAATCCACCATACAGTGCCAGTCTTTCTAACCAATAATTTATTTTCCACCTTTCTCTCCTTCCCTTGTCCAACTGCCAATACCAAATTGCCATATCTAAACTATCAGAGTAATTTCTTAAATCTCTATATTTCCTAAGTAGAAACAACCTTGGCAACTTATCTTATGAACACTACTAGGTATATTTTGATTCATGCCAATTTATATAAACTCTAGTAGATACTCTTTATCTTCCTTTTTATCTTTTCCTTCTCAAGAACCACTTGACTTTTTTTACTGTTCTTATTTTAAAAGATAGATCCAGTTATTGTCTTTTGGCCTACAAGTTTGGACCTGATACTTTGTTTTATTAATACAGAATTTTTCTTTTGGTCTCAAATACAGTTTTCCACCATTCTTGGTACTGCCAATTGTGTTGTACTATTATCACACAAAGGTGATTGTACACATACTTTTCTTGCCCTTTGGATGATGCCTTTGTGAGTCAAACTCAGAAGCATAAACCCTAACCTGAAGAAAAAATGGCAGAAGAGTAATTTTAAATCAATATAATTTGGAAATAAGATATTATTTCCAGACTATTCAAAGAAAATTGGAGTTCTTTTATTTTTCTGTTTGGGCCTTAGGCACATTAGAGGCAAATGTTGCAACATCAAATAAAATAAGGAGGGTCAAATGTTTTGTGGGACAATGTAGTCGTGTCCTTTAGGCTTCATTTCAGTGCCCTTTCTTAGAGTTGGCATTTTATGACACTTGATATCTTGCAGCAATTTCAGGCTATTGCTTTTATTAACTTAAAATTGAGTAGAAACGAAGTAAAAGGACAACTGAGGAATTAGGAATTCTGAGATCTGAGGAGGAATCACACTTTTTTGGGGATGAAAAAATTGTTTTTAGATAAAAATCTACATATGCTTTTTCTAAATTTTAAGATTCTCAAACTTTTTCTGGACGAGCAATGTCAGTGTCTATTTCCACAACAGCTGGGTTATATGAAATTGCCCTTTTAGTGGTTGCTAGGCATAAGAAGCATTCTGTTACAAGTGAATGATCATTTTGTAGATTATAGTCTCATCAGTTTGTGTCATTTGAAAGCAAATATCCTGATATTTTTAAACAAGGTAGGCAGGGCAGGCAGGAAACCAATATTTATTATTCTCATGATTAAACACTTTAGACCAGGCTTGTTGATGTGTATGCCAATAATCTGGAGTTTCTGGCTTTGTGTAAAATTAAAATGTCCTTTCTATTGTGGTCTGATACCTATTTCTGTAATAAGATCAGTTTGTTGTCCTCTGTGCACCAGTGGTTTTGCCCTTAATTTTTTTGGCTAGCATTCACCAAAAATCTGTCATCCAGAGCTGCTGAGAAAAATACATGTTGCCAAACTTCTTTTCTTAAAATTGTGCTGCCAGTGTTTTCCCAGATGTGAAAAATAATTATCTAATAAAGGATTAATATCTAATAACAATACCATTGTTTAACATGCTCATGGAATGTTTACCTTCTTTCTGATTCCTTTTTTGTATTTGAAAATATTAAATGGCTAATTCAATGGTGTGTTCCAAATTATTGTCAATGTTGTTAATGTTGTGATTCTCCTTCAAAGAGGATGAAAGATCCCCCTTTGTCTTGTGTTTTCTACTGAATTAGATTTTCCTCTAGTCCTAGTGTGAATAAAAGCTGTTTGAAATAAAAGTGTTCTTATTTGTCTACCTCCTTGGTGTTTACCATTAGACTCTGAATACTAGGTATTTGACAAGTATTTGTTGAATGAATAAAATATTAATTATAAATTACTGTGACATATACTGTTCCATTTTCAAAAACTGAAAGGATTATTTGCAAATAAATCTCCTTTATAATGTGAGAATTAACAAAAGAAGAAAAGTCAATTAAGACAGAGTTGTTCTTTGAATGTAATGTGCTGGTCAGGATAAAGAATAGTAGCTAACACTGGTTAAGCCCAAACTCGTGCCTGTTACTCTACTGTACTGAGCATTGTACCAGAATTATACTATTCATCTCATGACCTCTACATCATGTATCATTACTTCCATTTACAGACGAGGCATGGAGACTGAAAAAGATTAACTCATTTACTCACCCATTGTTAAAGATAGTAAGAGAAAGGCTTAAATCCTTATCTACATCTATCTAGCTCTAAAGTCTGTCCTCTCTCCAAATGGCAACATGATATGGCAAAGATGGTATACCAAAGGCATTTTTTTAACTATAAAACTATGACTAACGTTCAGAATAGACTATATACTCAGTCTCTGCTAACCTTATGATTTTATTAAATTATCATTTTAAATGGATTTGGTAATTGTGGCTAGGTTTGTACAGTAAGTACAAGTTACAAAACAGTTTTTTCCCCCTATTTCAACATCTTTCTTTAGTCTAGCCAATAACCCTAAGATGTCTTTGGAATACATATTTCAAAAACTCTTGAAATCTATTCCAAGACCAATACTTATTTTTGTATATAACCCCCTGCAATGTTTAACAGTCTAAAACATAACTGTTTCCAGTGGACAATGGCTTGGATTCTTTCTGGGAAAAGAGTAATATTTTGTCTAACAGAAAGTAAACTTGAGATGGAGTGGGTGGGTAGAGTCGGTTTCAACGATAAACACCTTTGGTTTAATCAGATTTATCAAATGGCAAATGTTACTTCATTGTTCTTTGTTTCTTTTAAGTTTCCATAGTGAAAAAAGAGCAATTGAAAATGTGGAGTATAAGTAAAAAAATGAGAATGAGTGTATTATTTTTAAAAACTAGTTTGTAGTTAAAAATAGAAGACTCAAGAATTTCTTTTGCTACTTACACTTTTGGAATTATTTGACTCAAAGTACTTCCAAATATTGCAGTTACTCCTCAGCTTTGTAATATCAATATCAATTCCCATGGTCCTTCCAGTTGACCATAAATGGATGATTCCCCACATATCCTAATAAGTACTTTGGAAAAGACTGATAGTTGCTCTTTCAAATGTCATAGAATAGGGGAACAAGATTCAGAGAAGGAGGTGAATGAATTCCCATTTTTAATATTTAAAAAGCTAGAGATAAAATAAAGATTGCATTTACCTTAGATCAAGTCAAATTTTTTGAGTCCTTACTATATTTAGAAAAGGCACTATTAACTTACTATTGAAAGCTATAGGGGCACCTGGGTGGCTCAGTCGTTAAGCGTGTGCCTTCAGCTCAGGTCATGACCCCAGGGTCCTGGGATCGAGCCCCGCATCAGGCTCCCTACTCGGCGGAGAGCCTGCTTCTCCCTCTACCACTCCCCCTGCTTGTGTTCCCTCTCTTGCTGTCTCTCTACGTCAAATAAATAAATAAAATCTTAAAAAAAGAAAAGCTATATAGTACATGTAAAATTTGATAGAGTCCCACATACATTTTTTGCTTTTTCCCCAAAAAAAACTCATTCCAAAAGACTAAGATTTAAAAACTTAAGATGTGATAAAGTATATCAATTTAGTGATGTAATAAAATTAATTTTTGATTAATTATACATTTATGAAGATTTGATTAGATATGAAGACTGTATATCCATTGTAAATGAGGTTTTGCCCTTTAGAATCTATTTTTAGTGTGCTCTCTTTTTCTCCATTGCTAAACACTTATTTTAGTTGTTTATTTTTAAAATAAATATATTAATAGTTATTAAATCCTTAGTCTGGGCTCTAATTTAAATCTCAAAACACTCCCTTGAGAGGAATAATTTAATAGATAAAGAAATTGAGGCTTAACTGCCAGAAAAAAGCCTATCTTCTTTACTGCTATCCAAATGATTATGTTCAATGTAACCAACATTCACTGAATGCCTACAATATGTTACATGTATTTAGTAATTGTTCTCATAATAGCATGGAGAATAACAAGAAAATTGGCAATATGACTGTATAAAAGAAATGAAAGTTTCATGAGAACTCCCTCTTATATAGCTACAAAAGAAATACTACCAAAGAATAGATTTGGGTTTAGAATTGTGTGATACTAAGGCTTTAAACAAAGTGTCACCTTTCTCCATCGAATTATGACATAGAGGCAGACAGAATACATAGGAGAAATATTTGTTCTCTAAATTATATGTAATTACATCCACAGGAAGATTTGGGCAAAGATCTATCAAAAGAGTCGATATGATTTAGGGCGTTTATTAATGTCCCTTTCATCCCTAATGTCTACCATCCCTAATGTCAATATTCAATTAAAAGTATATAATGTTGAGAATTAGAAAAAGATTAAATTTGTAGAGACCCTAAAAATCCCCTTAGAAATTGCTTTCTGAATTGTAAACATTTGCATTTTTGTCGTCATTTCTTTTTTTAAATCAGTTAATTATAATTTCTGTGCATCAAGTCCCAGATAATCATGTTCTTCAATAACCATTTCTGCTTTATTTCATTTGCCCTTTAATGAAACATAATTTCCAACCTCTTTTACTTTTTAAAGCAATGATCTTGATAAATGATACTCTCAGTTCTTTCATCAGACCCCAAATCCTGATAGGCTGTACCACTCTCATCAAACAGACTGTATTTATAGAGGGTCTCTGTGCCATTAAACTTGCTGCCACTTTGAAGTTTGAATTTCCCCAGTTTAAAATTCAGCCCAGGGGTGCCTGGGTGGCTCAGATGGTAAAGCATCTGCCTTCAGCTCAGGTCATGATCCCAGAGTCCTGGGATTGAGCCCTGTATCGGGCTCCTGGCTCAGCGGGGAGTCTGCTTCTCCCTCCGCCTCTCTCCCTGCTCATGCTCTCTCTCTCTCTGTATCTCTGTGTCTCAAATGAATAAATAAAATCTTTAAAAAAAATAAGTAAATTAAAATTCAACCCATACTTAACTAAATGCATTCTTCTTTTTTTATTGTTACATATATGTCTCTCTCTCTCAAGACCTAGCAATCCCACACAGTCAAAAACGCTGCTTTGCAATTAGTGAATATTATAAAAGGATAGCTAGATATAAGGAAATAGTCCCTTCTTGTCACTACTCCTTTAAGCTCAATGGAAAATGAATGGAAAACTATATAGAGCCCCATACTATAAACTGTTATAAAATCACTGTCCTTTCTGTTGAGATCAAGCCTAGTCAGGTATATAGAGCTTTAAGAAACAATTTTAAAAGCAGCCAAGTATATGAATCTTGTTTACTCTCAAGTTTGGTTGATGTATTCCCAGAGAAGAAAATACAGAACTGAAAATCCAGACTTTTGGTCTCCAGACCCATTTCTACCATAACCTAGCTTGTGATATTGGGTAAATTCATTATCTTCTCATGGCCTTAATTTATTTTTTCCCTTTAATTAAAGCTTTGAAAGTTAAACATTATACTTCTGTTATTTTAGGAAAATTATATGTTATATTTCTATTATTTTAGTGGTTACTTATATTATTGAAATGCCCACTTGACTTAATATTACTTAGTCTTAATCATCCATCTCTACTTTCCCCTGACAGAATACAAGAGCCTTAATTTGCGTTGATTCCTATATACACTATTTTATTATGTCTTATTTATGTCTTATTATTTCACTTTGTTTTTGAACCTTGGTTTTATTTATAACAATATTGTTTTAATACAGTGATTAATATTTTCTATTTGTGACAACAATAATCATAGTAAGCCAGTAATTATTGAGATTTCATTATGTTTGCCAAATTTCTTGCTCAATAATTTTGCTTGCACCCCATTTTTTTCTTCTTTCAGAGTTGGAGTGATTAATGTTCTCCTACTTTCTCTGTCTGAAATGTACTTTTTTGGCCTCACTCTTAAATAATATGTTGGCCGAGTATAAAATTCTAGGTTGCAAATTATATTTTTCTCAGCACAATGATAACATCATTTTATTGTAGTCTTACCACTACTTTAGCTACCAAGTTGTCTGTAATTGTCTAATTATTTTTCCTTTGAAAATAATCTCGTTTTTCCCTCTAGATCTATTAAGATCATCTCTGTAAGAAGGTGTGATCTTTGTGTTTATCCTGCAAGAGACTTGTTCTTAAATCTGAAAATTAAATTCTTTCTTCTTTCTGAGTACTCTAAGTGATTTATGACTGAGTGTAGCCCCCTCAGTCTTCTATTTCCTTCTTCTCTCTCATTGGATGTAGCTCTTATTAGACCCATATTGATAGGCCTCACTGTACTTTTTGTCCATAAACTTGCCTTTTCCATTTTCCATCACATTGTCTTTTTATGCTGCCCTCCGCAAATCATTCAGGTCTAATTTTGTGTATTTCCATCCTATGAAGTTTAACATTCAGAGACCACATTATTCATTTTAAAAGACGTACTCACTTTTTTTTCAATATTCCATTGTCCTGATTTCTTGTTTTCTTATTGCTCAGACTTCTTGTTTTACATTTTAATTATTTTCTACATACTTAATTTATAGTGTCTATCAGAGTTTTCTATGATCTCAAGTACTTAGGCATTGTTTAAATTGGTTTATTTACTCTTTTGAAAATGTTTTATTGTGAATTCATGTTCAGTGGGCTTTTACCTGTGGAAATTCCATGTTACCTGGATTGAGGACATATCCCTCGAGCAGTTTTTGATTTTCTTCTGGCATGGATCTCAGGGGTGTTACCATGTAGGACTATTTTGATATTCATTTTGCTGCTTGTAGGTTCGTTGACCGAATAACTAATATGAATTTAAATCTCAAATCTATGTGCAAGCTTACCAATCATCGGGAGAAACTTTTTTTCCCACCCAGTGTTCCACAAAGAAATTACAGCTTCCTTGTCATTCTGTTGTCTGTGGGCAAATATATTTTTTAATCTACTCTACCACTTAGCAGGTCACCCTTTCAAGGATCCTCTCTAATTGTGACCATGTGAGTGCAGGATGGGTTTCTCAGTTCCAATTTTTTGCCGCAGGAAGTCCCAAGTGTTCATCTCTGTATAGGTACTAAAACATACGCCCTTGGGTAACTTACACTGGCAAATCCCTATGACCCTATCTCAAGCCCATGGCAGCATCAGCCCTCTCCCCTGCCGCTCTTATTTTCAGTGCCTTCTTCCTTACTGGTACTTGGAGGTTTTGCTGGCTTTGGTGAATTTATCTGTACATTTAAAAGAATTTTTCATCTGGTTTTTCTTTATCTTTGTGGCAGACGTGCTATGCTTTAACTGGTCCTTTCACACCAACAGTACTGAAAGTGGTCTCAGACTCTTTCTGTGAAATGAGAGCCCTGGATATCTAATCTCTATAGTTTTGTTTAGCTCTGGTATTCCATGAATTCTTCATATGCACGAAATTGATGTTTAGTTTCTGAAACCGCTGGTCTTCTACTGCTTAAGAGAGCTCCTCACTCTGGGTAATTAGAGTTACTGCCATAAGCATTTTTCACAAACCTAAAATGATAAGAGTTTGCAGACTACCTCAAAAGAGAAAAGGAAGTTAGAAGCACTTACGCTATCTGCAGAGATTTAACTACTCCTAATTATTTGCTGTTCCTACGCTCTGAAAACTACCTGACAATGCAGTGCTGGTAGTCCGTCTTTGAGTTGTGCGTGCTTAATCTCACTGTTGGTAGCAAATCTGAAGAGGATGGAATAGTAGTGAGTTCCACTTGTCTGAACCTTAGAAGTAAGGATAGGGTTACATGGACATCATTTTCCTGTCTCTCAAAACATGACAGGGAAATAGATACCCGTCACATGTCAGAGAGTGAAAGATTTGGGCTAATGCTTGGCAGGAATATACATAGCTGAGGTTTCATTCTTTGCTCTCTAGTATACACTGTGGCCATGTTAAAGTTCAGGCTTCACATTCCTTTCTGGTGAAAAAGGGATTTAATGAATATGCTACACGTTCTTCTAGATGCTAAATGGCATGCGTCTTCCTCTCATTTTGGCTACCCCTTTTGGAATACCTTGGATATATTGTACATGGGTATCTTTCCAACTAAAAAGTACTTACTGAGAAGGAAGAGAAATCATTGCTGTGGGACAAAAACATTTTTCCTCAAAAAAGAATGTACAAGCACACAAAAAAGATGTGGGATTTTTATGAATCATATCCTGTAATTTTTCACTTTTTTCCAGCTACCTCCTTCTTAGAACAGAATCCAAGAAAACCAAAGAAAACTATTTGTACTGTGAGCAAAAATTTTGCCAAATTGAATTACATAATTCATCTAGCAGATTTGATGAGTTCCTGAATGCAATTTGCAAATTTGCATTTTGGGCACAAGGAAATAATGCATTTGTTATATATGAGAAAACACAGTGCTTATTACAAAACCATATTTTGTAACTGCTCAGGAATGTCTCTGTATATATGTGAAGTATATATACTTAGGCATGAAACTTGGCTATTTATCATGTATACTTCAGGATATTTGACAGTGAACACGGTTAACTATGGAATCAAATTTATGAATTATTAGAAATTAAGCATTTTTATAAAATCATGGTTAAAATATTAATTATATTAATTAACTACGACTGATCAACTTCCAAAACTTTGGAAAGGAATATATTCACTCTGATGAATATTTGGATTCAGTGTACATTATCCCTTATTTCTCAAGATTAACATTCTCAATTATGGAGAGGAGGGTTATTTTCAGCGCAAGATGTTGGACTAGGAAGCTCCTGGGCTTCATTCTCTTTACCGAATTATCAAATAAACATCCTCAAACTGACTAAAATAACTTCATAGGTACTCTGGAAAACAGCTAAAGATTACAACAACCAAGCCAGTGCCCAATCAAGAAAAAAGCCACAGAATGGTAGTAAATTTCCTGGCGCTTCTATTCACCTTTGCCTCAGCCCCTTCACATCCTTGCACAATTCTCTTCAGGTCAGGAGGAAGTGGCTTGTCTTAGTCTGCTCAGACTGCTATAACAAAATACTATAGACTGGGTGGCTTAAAAAACAGACATTTATTTCTCACAATTCTGGAGGCTGAGAAGTCTGAGAACAGGTCACCAGAATAATTGGGTTTTGTTTAGGGTCTTCTTCCTGACTTGAAAGTGGCTGCCTTCTTATTATATCCTCATACGGTGGATAGAGGAAGCTCTGCTGTTTCTTCTTTTTCTTATAAGAGCACTATTTCTATCATGAAGTCTCCACCTATATGACCTATATAATCTAAACCTAATTACCTCCCAAAAGTTCCAACTCCTAACACCATGCTTTGGGGGTTAGGAATTCAACATATGAATTAGGGAGAGGGGCACATTCAGTCCATAACAGGGCCAATTCCTAGTTCCCTCCCTTGGGCTGGAAAGAGCACAGTGGAAATTGTAAAGTTCTGGCAATGTAAAAGGATTAAACTCCCCAATCAAAAGATATACATTGGTGGAATGGGTTAAAAAAACAGGATCCAGCTGTGAGCTGCCTATAAGAGACACATTTTATTTTATTTAAAAAAATTAGTTGAAGTATAGTTGACACACAATGTTACATTAGTTTTATGTGTACAACATAGTGATTTGACAAGTCTATGCTATGCTTATCACAAGTGTAGCTACCATCTGTTACCATATAACACTATTATACCATTGACTAAATTCCCTACGCTGTACCTTTCATCCCCATGACTTTTTAATCTCTCACCCCCCACCACTTCACTCATTTTGCCCATCCCCACAACCCCCACCTCCTGGCAGCCATCAGTTTGTTCTCTGTATTTATGGGTCTGTTTCTGCTTTTTGTTTTTTGTTTTTTAGATTTTACATATAAGTGAAATCATATGGTATTTGTCTTCCTCTGACTGATTTCATCTGGTATAATACCCTCTAGGTCCATCAATATTGTCACAAATGGACTGAGTAATATTTTTATGACTGAGTAATTTTCCACCATATATATATATATATGCACACATATATGATATATATATCATCCTTTTATGACTGAGTAATATTCCATTATACATATATCACATCTTTATTCATCTACCTATGGACACTTAGGTTGGTTTCATATCTTGGCTATTGTAAATAATGGTGCAATAAACATAAAGATGCATATATCTTTTCAAATTAGTGTTTTTGTTTTCTTTGGGTAAATACCCAGTAGTGGAATTACTGGATCATAAGGTATTTCCATTTTTAATTTTTTGAGGAACCTCCATACTGTTTTCTTTTTTTTTTCTTTTTTTTTTAAAGATTTTATTTATTTATTTGAGAGAGAGAGAGAATGAGAGAGAGAGAGTACGAGAGGGAAGAGGGTCAGAGGGAGAAGCAGACTCCCTGCTGAGCAGGGAGCCCGATGCGGGACTCAATCCCGGGACTCCAGGATCATGACCTGAGCCGAAGGCAGTCGCTTAACCAACTGAGCCACCCAGGTGCCCATGGAACCTCCAGACTGTTTTCCACAGTGGCTGTATCAATTCGCAATCCCACCAATAGTGCACAAGCATTTCCTTTTCTCTACATCCTCTCCAACACTTGTTATTTCTTGTCTTTTTGATTCTAGCCATTCTGACAGGTGTAAGGTGACATCTCATTGTGCTTTTGATTTTCATTGCCCTGATGATTACTGTGCTGAGCATCTTTTCATGTGTCTCTTGGCCATCTGAATGTCTTCTTTGGAAAAATGTCTATTCAGGTCCTCTGCCCATTTTTTAATCAGATTATTTGTGTTTTTTTGGCTTTTAGTTGGAAAGGTATTTTTATATATTTTGGATATTAACCCTTTATCTGATATATCATTTGTGAATATCTTCTCCCATTCAGTAGGATACCTTTTCACTTTGTTGAAGATTTCCTTATGTAAAAGTTTTTTATTTTGGTGTAGTCCCAATAGTCTATTTTTTCTTTTGTTTCCCTTGCCTGAAGAGACATATCTAGAAAAATGTTGCTAAGATCATTGTCGAAGAAATTACTGCCTTTCTTCTGTAGTCTTATAGTTTCAAGTCTCACTTTTAGGTCTTGAATCCATTCTGAGTTTATTTTTGTGTATAGTCTAAGAAAGTGGTCCAGTTTCATTCTTTTGCATATAGCTGTACAGTTTTCCCAGAACTATTTATTGAAAAGTCTACCTTTTCTGCATTGTATATTCTTGCCTCCCTTCTCATAGACTAATTGACCGTATAAGCATGGATTTATTTCTGGGCTCTTTATTCTGTTCCATTGATCTATGCATCTGTTTTTTGTGCCAGTACCATACTGTTTTGATTACTACAGCTTTGTGGTATATCTTGAAATCTGAGATTGTGATACCTTCAGCTTTATTCTTTTTCAAGATTGCTTTGGCTATTTAGGGCCTTTTGTGGTTCCATACAAATTTTAGTACTATTTATTCTAGTTCTATGGAAAACACTGTTGATATTTGAATAGGGATTACACTGAATGTGTACATTGCTTTGGGTTGTATGGCAATTTTAACAATATTAATTCTTTCAACCCATGAGCATGAAATATCTTTCCATTTGTTTGTGTCATCTTCAACTAAAGGGACACATTTTAGATCTAAGGACACACATAGGCTGAAAGTGAAATGATAGGAAAAGGTATCTCATGTAAATAGCAACCTAAAGAGGGCAGAGATGGCTATATTTTTATCAGAAAAAAATAGAGTTTAAGTCAAAAAGTGTCACAAGACAAAGAACATTGTATACTGATAAAGTGGTCAATTCACCTGGAAGATATAACAATTACAAATATCATGCATGAAACATCAGAGCACGTGATATATAAAGCAAAAATAACATGAAAACTTATGGGATGCAGTTAAAGCAGAGCTAAAAGGGAAATTTATAGTTTAAATATTTCTATTAAAAAGGAAGAAAGGTCTTAGGGCACCTGGATGGCTCAGTTGGCTAAGCGTCCGACTCTTGGTTTCAGCTCAGGTCATGATCTTGCAGTCATGGGATGGAGCCCATTGGGCTCTGCATTCAGTGAGGAGTCTGCTTCCGATTCTCTCTCCCTCTCCCTCCCACTCACAGACACTCTCTCTCTCTCAAATAAATTAATTAAATCTTTAAAAAAGAAGAAGATAGGTCTGAAATCAACAACTTAACTTTATACCTTAAGGAACAAAAAGTAAAAGAAGAACAAACTAAATCCAAAGCTTGCAGAAAGAAGGAAATAATAAAGATAAGAGCAGAGATAAATAGAAGAGAGAATAGGAAAACAACAGAGAAAACAAACATGACCAAGAGTTTATTCTTTGAAAAAATCAACAAAATTAATAAACCTTTACATAGATTGTCTAAGGAAAAAAGAGAGAAGACCCCAAAAAGCTACAATCAGAAATAGAAGAAGGGATACTACTACCAATTTTACAGAAGTAAAAAGGATTATAACAGAGTATTGTGAACAATTGTCCTCAAACAAATTGGATAGCCTATAAGTAATGGATAAGATTCTAAAAATACAATGTACCAAGACTGAATCATGAAGAAATAGAAAATCTGAATAGGCCTATAACTAATAAGGAGAGTGAATCAACAATCAGAACGCTTCTAACAATAAGGTGTTAGAACAAATGGCTACAGTAATGAATTATCACAAACATTTAAAGAACACCTCTCCTTCTCTGTCTCTTCCAAACAAATGAAGGGGAGGGAACACTTCCTAACTCATTTTGTGAGGCCAGTATCAGCCTGATATCAAAGCCAGACAAAGATACTAAAAGGAAACTATGAACAAATATTCCCTTTGAATATTGATGTAAAAATCTTCAACAAAATATTAGCAAACAAAACTCAACAGCATTAAAAGGATTATACGTTATGACCAAGTGGGATCTATTCCTGGAATACAAGGATAGTTTAACTTACAATAATCAATGTATTATACCACATTAACAGAATGAAAAGAAAACCCAAATGTTCATCTCTATTCATACAGAAAATGAAGTTGACAAAATTCAACATCCTTCACAATAAAATTTTAACAAACTAGGAAGAGAAGTGACCTACTTCAACATAATAAAGACCATATTTGAAAACCAACAGCCAACATCATATTGGCATTAGTCACTAGGTTTCTCCAGAAAAACAGAACCAATAGGATATATACATATAAAAATATTATAAAGGATTTACTGACAGGTTTGTGGAAGCTGACAAACCCCAAGATCTGCATTTGGCAAGCTGGAGTCCTAAGAGAGACAATGGTGTTATTCCAGCATAAGAGGTAGTAGGTTCTAAACCCAGAAAAAGCCAATGTTTCAGCTTAGGTCTGAAGGCAGAAAAAAACTGATGTCCCCAGGTGAAGGCAGTGAGGCAGAAGAAATACCCCTCATTCATGGGAGGGTCAGCATTTTTGTTCTAGTTAGGCCTTCAACTGATTTGATAAGGCCCACCCAAATTAGGGAGGACAACCTGGGTTTTTCAGTCTATTGATTCATGTGTTAATTAGAAACATCCTCAAAAACACTCCAGAATAATAATTGACAAAATGTCTAGGCACCATGTAGCCCAGTCAAGATGACACATAAAATTAATCACCACATTATTCAGTGGTTGAAGACTGAAAGCTTTTCTTCTTAAATCAGGAACAAAGATGCCGATTTTCACCACTTTGATTCAACATTTTACTGGAAATGCTAGCCAGAGCAACTAGGCAAGAAAAAGAAATAAAGACACCCAGATTGGAAAGGAAGATATTAAAATTATATCTGGTCACCGATGACATGATCTTCTCTTTTTTTTTTTTTTTAAGATTTTATTTATTTATTTGAGAGAGAGAATGAGATAGAGAGAGAGCATGAGAGGGGAGAGGGTCAGAGGGAGAAGCAGACTCCCTGCTGAGCAGGGAGCCCGATGCGGGACTCGATCCCGGGACTCCAGGATCATGACCTGAGCTGAAGGCAGTCTCTTAACCAACTGAGCCACCCAGGCGCCCGACATGATCTTCTATGTAGAAAACCCTAAAGGTTCCACAATATCTGTTAGACCTAATAAGCAAATTTAGCACAGATGAAGGACAAACAAAAATCAGTTGTGTTATATACACTAACAATGAACAATTCAGAACAATATTTAAAAATAATTTTACTTACAAGAGCATCAAAAAGAATAAGATGCATAGGAATAAACTTAACCAAGAAAATGAAAGATTTGTGTACACTGAAAACTACCAAACATTTCTGGAAGGAATTAATGAACACACAAATAAAATGTTCTAGGAAAGGAAAGACAGCCAGTGTTCATGGATTGGACTTAATATTTTGTTAAGATGGCAATAATACCTACAGCAATCTACACATTCAATGCAATTACTATCAAATCCTAATGATTTTTTTACAGAAAAATCCATCCTGAAATTCCTTTAGAATTTCAGGGGATCTTGAATAGACAAAACTATCTTGGAAAAGAAAAAAGTTGAAAGTTTAACATTTTCTGAAATGAAAACTTACTACAAAATTATGGTAATTAAAACACTGTGGTACAGGCATGATATCAGACATATAGATCAATGGAATAGGATAGTGAGCCCAGAACTAAATCTGCATGTATTTGGACAATTGATCTTTGACAAGAGTACAAGACAATTCAACAGAGAAGGGACAATATTTCCAACAAAAGGTACCAGGAAAATTGGACAGCCACTGTATGGTGACTAATGTAACATAATAAAAAAAAAAAATTAAATGCGGGCGCCTGGGTGGCTCAGATGCTTAAGCATCTGCCTTCGGCTCAGGTCATGATCCCAGGGTCCTGGGATCAAGTCCCGCATCGGGCTCCCTGCTCCTTGGGAGCCTGCTTCTCCCTCTGCTTCTCTCTCTCTCTCTCTGTCTCTCATGAATAAATAAATAAAATCTTAAAAAAAAAAAAATTAAATGCCAGAAAGTAACACACGAGTATTAGCTTCAGTTTACCTTATAGAATGTGGCTGAATCAAACGTGTGCTACCAAAATGAAAAAATAAATAAATAAATAAATAAAGTTGGACCCTTACCATACATCATATATGAAAATAAACTCAAAATGGATAAAGACCTAAACATAAGAGCTTAACCTATAAAACTCTTAGAAGAGAACAAAAGGAAAACCTTTGTAATGTTGGATTTGACAATGATTTAGGGTTATGATACTAAAATCACAGACAAGAGAAAAATTGTTAAGATGAACTTTATCAAAATTAAAACCTTTTGCTCATCAAGGGACATTATCAACAGAGTAAAAAAAAAACAAAAACAAAAAACCATGGAATGGGAGAAAACATTTGCTACTCCTGTATCTGATATGGAATTAATATCCAGAATATATAAAGTATCCTACAACTCAAGAACCAAAAAACAAACAAACAAACAACCTGATTTTAAAATGGGCAAAAGACTTGAACCGACATTTCTCTGAAGAAGATATACAAATGACCAATAAGCACATGGAAGATGTTCAACGTCACTAGTCATCAGAGAAATGCAAATCAAAACCAAGAAGAGAGCTACTTCACACCCATTAGGATGGCTGTTATTAAAAAAACAAACAGAAAATAACAAGTGTTGGCAAGGATGTGGAGAAATTGGAACCCTTGTCCATTACTGATGGGAATGTAAAATAGTACCACCACTATGGAAAACAGTTTGGCAATTCTTCAAAAATTAAACATAGAATTATCAGATGATACAGTAATTCCACTTCTGGGTATACACCCAAGAGAATTGAAAGGTCTCAAAGAGATATTGGTACACCCATGTTCATAGACACATTATTCGCAATAGCCAAAAGGTGGAAGAAACCCAAATGTCCATTGACAGATGAATGGATAAGCGAAACGTTGTATAGCCATACAATAGACTATAATTCAGCCTAAAAGAAATGAAATTTTGACACATGCTACAATATGGATGAAACCTGAAGACATTTTGCTAAGTGAAATAAGCCAGTCACAAAAAGACAAATATATGATCCCACATATGAGCTTCCTAGAGTGGTCAAATTCTTAGAGACAAAGGTGGAATGGTGGTTTCCAGGGGCTGGAGAGAGGGCTAAGTTAGTGTTGAAAGGGTACAGGTTTCAGTCGGAGAAGGTAAAAAATTTCTGGAGGTGGACAGTGCTGGTGGGTGCATGACAATGTGAATATACATAATGTCACAGAACTATATACTTAAAAGTTGTTAAAGTGGTAAATTTTAGATTGTATATATTTTATCACAATATAAACATATTCTAAATTTTTCCTAAAACGTTTGGGAAAATTTCAGAGATGAAGAACTCTTTACAATGAGTGAGAAACTGTGAGTGGACACACTTGGAAGAAACTTGGCAGCAAATAGCTCATTAACATAATAGTTAACTTTTGGCTTCACTCTTCCAAGTGAATTTCATGTCCACATGTAAGATGCCGGACTAAGAATTCTGAAGGTGATAGTGTATTTCCGGTATTCACAAAAAAACAATATTATTGTTTCTTGCACCGTTATTTTACACAAAATGCATATAAACATTACAAAGTTCTTTGTACATAACGCTGTGAAAATAAATAAAGCAAATATCCTTCTAGTGTAGTGTAGTGTAGTGCTTGACGTTTTGATTATAGTATTTAAATGCTGAACATTAAGCATTTAATTGCTGAAGTACCCATTCCAAAAGATAACTATCTTAAATAGACGTATCGCCAGCCAGCCGTGTAACACAGCTACTAGCAAAACAACCAGATAACGAATTAGCTCCCCAACCCCTCCCTGCCCTGACTGTCCTTTTACGAAACCCTGGTAACCTAGACCACTTGAGTGACCTCATTTCTTCCTTTCTACTCCCCAATTTCTGCTCTCGTGCTTTAGTCAATAAAGAGTGAGCTTGCAAAACTTAGACATCCCAATCTCAGACCCTAATAAAGGAAGAGCCCCAAAACTGCACCCTAACTCATGACCTTGCTCTATGGCCCATAGACATGCCAGGTATCCTCCCTGGAGGATAACAAATCCCTTATTCCCTTGTGAGTAATAAATCTTGTTCTTTGAAGTATCCTACTGGTTTTTGCTGAAGTATGTCCTGCAGTCATAGTAAGAAGCACAAGATTGGTCCAACCACAACATTAGCCCCAGTGGGGTAAGTGTCTGCAAGGGCTTGCTATCAATAATGGGGCCAGGAGAGTGCCTCCAACATTCCTAATCAAAAGTATCACTATCAATAGTCTGTGCCCCACACAACAATCTTTGCAAAGTCATTGGCATATCTGGTAGGAAGGACTAAGATTCCTTTTGTATTCTCAAATATATCCCCAAATCTTAAACCATTTTGCTTTGCCTCAGCATTTCTCTAAACCTGGTTTCCGCATTGGAGACTATGGTAAGGATCTGATGTTCAAGTCTGGTAAACTCTTATATAGGACTCTATGCCAAAGTCATTCCTAAACTGTATCATCAGAACTATTCAGCCCTCTGCCCTAAATTTACCTGCAATCGTACAGCAGACAGTGTATTTAAAATAAGGAAAGTTTTTAACTTCATAAGGAAAAATACAAATAACCTTAAGAAAACTGTGCACTAAATTTAAACTCATCTACCCACAGGGGTATTGTGTGCAAACAGAACTTAGAAGGCAGAAATACCTAGGAACACTTGACGGAAAACACCAGGAGAGCAGAAGACACTTTAGAAAAGAAGGCTGAAAGAGCTAAGAACAAACCTGCTTTATAGCATGACTGTAGAAAAATCTTCAAAAGGAGGAGCTATATGTTACTCTTGGCTATGATTAATAACCTTTCTTCTAGTAGAAAATGGAATCTCTTTTCTTCCTGTTCATCTGCACTGAATCGAGAATTTTTAGTAGAAAAAAATCCTTATACTCATCTATTCATATACAGTGGGGGAAATCTATGATCTACTGAATGATTTCATTTGAAGCCAACCACACAAAAAGAAGCAGTCTTGCTTTCCAAGGCTCTAAGAAGTTGTGAAGCCTGTGCAGATTAATGTGTGATAGATATAACACCACTGCGTATTAGCTGGGGATTTCTTTACAAAGAGCTTCTGCCCTTGGCAGTTGCCACAGTGGGGTTTTCCTGCCCTTAGAAGGAAGTACTGTCCGGAATGTTAATTCGATAACTATGATTGTTGTGAGCCGAATCATATTAAGGGGTAGTCTAACTAGGCAGCTGCTTTGGAAGCCAACTATAAAAGGTACTAAAATATCACTGGAAAAAACAGTAATATGATGCCAGCTAACACAGATTTCCACATGGGATTTCTTACACAACTGGCAAAAGGTCAATTGGCCCTGATTTCCCTGAAACAGATAGCACCCCAGAGTAGAAGTAAAACACACTCATTACCCTCACTAGCCCATCTCTACTGAAAAATTTTGCCACAGATACATGTAGGTTATGTGGTGCCACTTGCTATAGGTCCTAATTCCTGCAACCAACAAAGCCATAGTTTCCTGAAGGCGGTAGCCTTAGGCCACGTAACCAGGAACAGGTGATTTATATTTTTATTTGAACATGGAAACCATTTAATTTGTCTCCAAAAAATATATTTAGTTCAGAAAATCATTTTTTTAAAAAAGAGGAAAAAGAGGATATGCCGTGGCTCTGTGGAAGCTGGGGCTGGGACGGTTGGTGGGAAGGAAAATTTAAACATTATCTCGATCTTTAGTGAGTGTGAGTGACTGATGCTATATGATGAGGAGTGATGGAAAATTTGTGAAATGAAAATGATCTCAGGAAGGGAAGAATGAGGGGGGGGGAATCGGAGGGGGAGACGAACCACAAGAGACTATGGACTCTGGGAAACAAACGGAGGGTTCTAGAGGGGAGGGGTGGGGGGGGATGGGTTAGCCTGGTGATGGGTATTAAAGAGGGCACGTACTGAATGGAGCACTGGGTGTTATGCACAAACAATGAATCATGGAACACTACATCAAAAACTAATGATGTAATGTATGGTGACTAACATAACAATAAAAAATTAAAAAAAAATAAAACGCCTTTATTAAATGCATGTTAATTCAATAATAGTATTGGAAACTAATTAGAATATGAGTAGGAAACAGCTAAATAATTCACATCCTTCTTGAATATTGACTTTACTTTTTTTTTTTTTTTTTTTTACTTTACTAGTTTGTTAGAGGTTTTGGAGTTGGGAATACAACTTTTGGCCACCAGGGGATCATTTATCCCTACTGCCATTTCAAAACTCAGTGGTCTTCTAAGCATACAGTACATGGATAATTCATGTTTAAGCTACGGCAAATTGATAAGAAGAAAAGGGAAAGAAATTACACAAAATTTTATATATGGAAGATAAGAAAAAAGAAGCTACAGCTTATGATTAGGTCAATAAGAATTCAGAAAATTAAGTAATACTTATAGGGTATTAAGTATTTCTTAATAGGGGATTATTCACTGGGTTGGATGACAAGGGAAAAGACATGGTCTCTATAGGACCCTGTATATATCTTTGTGTTGCCTCAGAGAAAAGAGCCTATGCTTCTATGGGAAAATTCTCCCACATGCTCTCATTAGACCTTCAGGTTCTCAGATCCAGCAGGTGCTATCATAAAAGACAGACATTTGAGGCACTGGCTCTTAACACTGAAAGAAATTTTTTAAAGGATTTTATTTGTTTTTTTTTTTAGAGAGAGATAGAGAGTGAGAGTGTGGGGAGGAGCAGAGGTAGAGGGACAAGCAGACTCCACGGAGTGCAGAGCCCAACACAGGATTCGATCTCACGACCCTGAGACCATGACCTGAGCCAAAACCAAGAGTCGAATGCTTAATCAACTGAGCCACCCAGGTGCCCCAACACTGAAAGAAATTTGGTGTTGTGGTTTGAGGATGAAAAAAGAAGAGGTAAGAAAGCATGTTGGAAGACAGGAGTGACTGGCAGAATGGTTGGTTACTCAGGGTGCTGGGTGGGGAAGGCAATAACTGCTGGATATGGAAGGGTTTAGAAGACCAATTTTTGACTAGAGTAAGCCCAAATTGTTAGCACTCTACCACTTAAAAGGATTGGCAAAGTATTGGTTTAGAGAGGCCGACTTGGAGGAAGATGATGTCACAGAAAGGAAAGCAGTAATAACTTCTCTTGACATAATGAATGTGAGTAAAACTATACAAAAGAACTGGATTATGAACTAGAAACTCTTATCCAGAATGAGGAGACAAGTTGAAAGATTTTCAACTAGGAACACAGAAATTATATGAACATCGGGGAGAATAGGAAAGGAACATATTTTATAGAAAGGAACATATTTTATATAAAGATGCATATTTTGTCTAAGTAGTGAACATAGGGAAGCCCTGTCATGCTATTCCCACATGTCTTTTCCCACATGTAAGAATTAGATTTTTCAAGTTCTAGAGAAAATCCAAGCAAGCTGTCTTCCACTCTTTGGAATGTTCTGTAACTTCAAATGTTTTCCTTTCTTAATCCCTTGGAAAATTTGTATAAAAACTATAACAGATTTTACATTTTTAGCATCAAAGACAGAAGGCAATTAGCAGTTTTCAGTACTAACCTAAGTTAATAAATTTTAATAAATGACCAAATATAAAACTTACCCTCAACAACCTTTGCATAGTGTCTTATACATAGATGTTCAACAACGCTTGGATGGTCTCTTGGTTGTCTTAGGCTCTCCTCTCAATGATCTTCTGGTGGTATTGAGTGAAATCCCTGTGGCAAGGCATGATTAGTTGGGAGGGTTATTTTTACCATATTTAAAAAGCAGGCTGAGAAACTGACAGAGCTATTGGCAATGCTTATACTCTCTCAGTCACTCAATTTGAATTACTGCAAGGCTCTCTGTGCTTCATATGTAATTCCTTTTGCTCTTCGAAGAATTTTATTTTTTCTTTTTCTTTTTTATCTGTGATTAGTTTATGTGATTTGCTTTTATGGTGGTGAACAGTCATAATTTCTGCTATGCTAACTTAGAAATGAAGCTATCCGGTGACTTGTTTAATGGGCTGAGGGTGGCATCTGCTCTAGGTTTAATATGACTGCCTTAAAAATATCTTTAAAAATGGACTTTTTCTTTATAGACAATAGCTTGAAATTTGATTTACATATATAAATTTATTTATTTATTTATTTTTATTTGTTTTCGCAGTAAATTTTAAAATGCAATTTACATTGCAATTGCCTTGATAGATTATCCAAGACAATCCCACTTTCCTCTAGCCTTTAAAACCTCCTGGAGTACCCCTGCTTCCTAATGAGGTCTCCAATTTGTTAAGAAGTGTTTATTTGGTCTTAAGTTTTGTAATTACATGATAAGTGAGCAATAGACTAATATTTAAAAAATTAGTAAGTGCAGTTACAATCTTAACTGAGGCCAGAATTTCTGAAATGGATATACTATGGCTTCTCCCCACTCCTCCCACCTTAAATATTACACAGTGAATGGTGAGTTGAGGTCACTTTAGTCATTCAATAAGTCCTGAACATAGGAATACTAATAACTGAGCAATCCTCACTGCAAACATTTATTGGCAGTGACAGACTCTGTGGCATTTTTGCAATTAAAGATTTTTATCCTTATAATCACACTGTGATATAGGTTCCCAAAATAAATTATAATATTCCTGTTTTACAAATGAGAACATTAAGGTTTAGTTAATACGCCTCAAAGAGCCCCATAGCTAATAAAAATGTCAGAATTGAGAATCTAAGCCAAGGTCTTGAATATTGTACTTCATTTATACAATGGAATTGAAGCATACTTACAAATCAATTTATTAATAAATCCAAACGGCATTTAGAACCCTTTATACCTAAAACCTAGGGAGTATATGAAAGTGGATGCCTCGGCATGTTCTCAGCCAACCCCTGCTGTACTTTGTGTGCTGTTCGCTAATGCTAGTGATTTAATTTGAGGAAGAATAAGGCAGAACTGTGGGTATGAAAGTATGTCTCCATTGTCTATACAATATCCAATAACCTTTACCCAGTGACAGAATAGTAGGTTGTTCAGGTGATGCCTGCAGTACCTTGATCTCAGAGACTTTGAGTCTAAACCAGGACGAAAATCTCCTTTGGTCTAAACCATTGTAGTTGTCTGATTCTCCTTGATCACTTACTGATCTGGAAGTGGTCATGCAACTTTCTTCTAGCCAACAAACTGTAAGAATAAGTCTGCTGGGCTGAGCTTCTAGAGAGGCTTCTTCTTTCCCAAGAAAAAAGAGTGGGCATGGCTGGCATAGATCTTTGACCCTCTTAGTTTCTTCTTCCCTGGATTGTGGACATAATGCTTGCAGGTGCGTCAGTCGTGTTGTGACCAAGAAATGACAAGCAGGAGGATGAAAGCATGCTAAGTACAGCAATGTACAAAAGCTTGCATCCCGGACAGCGTTGTTGAGCATCTGCATCAGCCTTGGACAGCTTACTACTGACTCTCACGTTATGGAGGGAAAGAAACGCCCATGATTTTTACGCTGTAGATTTTCACTTATTTGCAGCAGAATATATTGCTAACTGATAAAATGTCTCAGAACACAACCCACACAATAATAACTGGCAGGCAATTTTGTTGATATATTTATCAAACTAAAATTCACAAGCCCTCAAACCTTTGCTGACCCTACCACCGGGTACCAGCAAACTCCGTCTCATCCAGCTTGAGTCCTGAGCTAGGCTCAGTGCCTTTGGATTTTGAGCGGCCAGAGTAATGACTTGCAGCAACTCTGGGGTATTTGCTTAAGTCATGACATGTCATGGACTTTAGGCTAGCAGGTTGATTTAAGATTTTATGATATACTTTAGAACAATAAATACCTATAATTTTGAAAAGAGTCCATAGTAATATTGGCAGAAATGACTGTGAGTAATCTGAAAAAGAACTTGGAGTGGTGGAATTCTGTAAGCATGAGACTCATTGAACAAAGGTCCCTGACTGATTATAAATTGTCAATGTTAAATTTATGAGAGAGTTCACGATCTTCATCACAAGACATTTTGAATCTTATTTCTGATATGCAGTCTGATTTGCATGAATCCCTTCCCAATCCAGGCTTCACTTTATTAATCTATAATATTTCCCCACAGACATTGTAATCAGCCAAAGAAATAACAATTTGGGGAGCTTCTCTATATTAAAAAAAAAGAAAACAATTTCTGAGAAACATATTCAAGATTCTTGAAAGGCATTTTAGGTATTTAATTGAATTTCAAAGTGCCTGGAAATAAGGGTAAGGTACATTTATAGACACTGATCTTTGTAAAAGAGTTTCCTCCGATTTGGTTTGGTTTGATATAAAACTTCTAGTTTATATAAACTATTAATTCCCAAAAGAAAGAATATGAATATAATGCTTAAGATTTCTGAACTGTTATTTATTTTCCTGACCTTGGAGAAGAACATAAGCAAAGTACATGAACTTGATCTGTTTTTATTATCATTTGTAGCTATGGAAATGTAATTAAGTGAGTATAATTTAGTGCTTTGGCATCCCAAGTCACAATATGAAAATGACTTTAAGCTATTCTTTGACTAGAGAGTATATGAGAGACCAATAAGGGAACATTTAAAAGCATACTGCAAAGAAAAATCACTTTCACTAGCATATAAGAGATCTCAATGACATCTGATCAAGAAACAGTTGTATAACTACATTATTTATGAGGTGCTTTTTTTTTTATTTTGTCATTTCTTTACATTTTCAAATATCCCTTATCAGGTCAACATGCTGGAGTCATTTGAAAGCTCAGTTACCCATTAGGAAGACCAAAAAATCAGAAGTCTATTAAATGCTGTGTTAAGTGGAAATACATAGCCACTTTAAAGTAGGTGCTTCAGACAGTAAAGTAACTAAACACATAATTTCAGAGAAAGGGTTGTTAAATGGAGTATAGGATTTTTGGATATGTAATGTGTACACATACATTTTTCTTTCGGTTGCCTCTAAGTGAAATTGTCTTCAGTGAACATTATACTTAGTCCAGTCTTTGCTGATGGAAACCCCAGCAATGAAACAATGAAAAAATGTACAAATAAGGTGTAATTTGCTGTATCTCAACTCTAATATTCTTTACAATTTTGTAATGGTCAAGGCCAGGGCAGCTACCTGCTTTCAAGCAATTTGAAAAGTCATTGCCTTCACTTTGCCATTTATTCAAGTTAAAGTTTTCGACGTAAAAACATCGAGAGTTACTTATGATTTTTACTTATGCCTGTCCCACAGTGAGAGAAAGCACCTTGTCTTTTCTTTCATTCACTCAACCAACAAATATTTATTTAGTTTTTACTATGTGTCAGATATTGTATCTTGGGCTATAACAGTAAACTAATCCAAGACCCTTGCCCTAGTAAACCTTATATTCTAGCTTGCAGAGGTAGTCAACAAATAATAAAGGTAACAAATACATTAAACAGTAAGCTATTAGATGGCAATGCTGTGGGGAAAAGAAAGTAGAGTAGGATAAGGAGAATCAGGAGTTAAGGAGGAAGAGTATGAAAATCACAGTTTTAAATGGGCTCATTGGGGTAGGTTTTATTTCCATGGTAAAATACTACCACTAGGGTTAATCTCAAGCTACCAAAGATTTGAAAAATGGCTTGCAAAATTCCTGAGTATTTAACAACTGGCACACTTGAACTGGTAAAAGTTGGGAGAAAAGTCTGGGTTAGGAGTATACGATTTGGAGTCACCAAAATACGGATGCTATTTAAAATCAAACATTTGTTGGGGGGGGCGCGGTGCCTGGGTGGCTCAGTAGGTTGAGCATATGACTTCAGCTCAGGTCATGATCTCAGGGTCCTGGGATTGAGCCCCGTGTTGGGCTCCCCGCTCAGTGGGGAGTCTGCTTGTCCCTCTCCCTGTGGGCCTCCCCCAGCTCATGCTCTCTCTCTCTCTCTCTCTCAAATAAATAAAATCTGTAAAAATAAATAAATAAATAAATAAATAAATAAATAAATAAATAAATAAAATCATACATTTGGGGGGGCGCCTGGGTGGCTCAGTTGGTTAAAGCGACTGCCTTCGGCTCAGGTCATGATCCTGGAGTCCCGGGGTCGAGTCCCACATCGGGCTCCCTGCTCAGCGGGGAGTCTGCTTCTCCCTCTGACCCTCTTCCCTCTCGTGCTCTCTATCTCTCATTCTCTCTCTCTCAAATAAATAAATAAAATCTTTAAAAAAAATAAATAAAATAAAATCATACATTTGGAGGAAAACACCAAGGGAGTAAGTATAGATAGATGAGAACCAAAGATTTAATCATGGTGAATTTCAAATGGTTCTCTCAGGTTGGAAAGAATAGAAGAGATTAAAAAGGGAATTGAAAAGGAATAACAAAGTGGACAAAAGTTAAGTGAGTATAGCGTCCTAGTGAAGAAAGTGTATCAAAAATGGATTCAATATCTATTTTATTTGAGGTGCATTTATTTTTTCAGAATGAGTTTTTGCCCATCCTAAACATGTGGCATCTAGGATTTAAAGCTATAGAATTACAGTCTAATAAAATAATAGGCAATATACACTTACCATAACAATAAACAAAAAATAGCATCCATTTTAGTAATTTCAATTTGATTTGCATTCATTTCTAAAAGGAATCTGAGATCTTTTATTAGAGATTCCACTATCAAATCAGAATTTTATTTGCATCTTTTATCTGTTTGGGACACGTAAAATTTTAATCATAATCCTTAGCTTGTAACATACTCTTAGCGTTGCAGTCTGCTTTTATTTATATAGCTATTTATGTATGTGTATTTACCTTACCTAAAATCCAGCACCCAAACAAAAGTTAAGATCTTGAAAATTACCTAATTTAATGATATAATTTGCCCACCATTTCATTTGTATGGCTTCTACCCAAGGTAACCATCTTCATGAAGCTTATGTTTATCATTCCTCCCATGTTTTACTTTTTATTATAGATTTAGTTCATCCATAAATATCCCTTCAAGGCATACTTTATTTTAGTTCTTTTTGTAATTTGTAAAAAGCATAAAATGTTTGCAGTTTTGACACTTTTTCATATATTATATTGCTGACATTACATATTGTTTTGTTTCAGTAGTTCGTTCATTTCAGTTGCTGTATATATAATATTCCATTATGTACATATATCTCATTCATTCATTATCAAGTTGATGGACCCTTGTATTGTTTCCCTATTTTTGCTAGTGTGAACAAAACTGTTGCAAACATTCTTATACATTTCTCCTATTGTATATGTATCTGTTCCATTGTTTTTTTCTAGCCCTAGCACAAATATCACATTATCTTAATTACTATAGCTTCATAATAACTTTTAATATCTTATGAAGCAAGTTGTACCAATTTGTCCTTCTTCAGTTGTATCTTAGCATTTCTTGGTCATTTGCTCTTTCATATAAATTTTAGTAACAACTTGTCAAGTTCTATAAAAAGTTTGTTGAAGTTTTTATTGTAATTGAATTGAAACCATATATTTTTAATTTAAATTTTAGGTAGCTAACATACAGTGCAATATTGGTTTCTGGAGTAGAATTCAGTGATTCATCACTTAATATACAATACCCAGTGCTCATCAAAACAAGTGTTCTCCTTAATACCCATCCCGCAACTAGCCCATTCCCCACCATCAAGCCTCAGTTTGTTCTCTATCACTAAGGGTCTCTTATGGTTTCTTTCCCTCTCTCCTTTTTTCTTTTTCCCTTCCCATATGTTCATCTGTTTTCTTTCTTAAATTCCACATACGAGTGAGATCATATGGTATTTGTCTTTCTCTGACTGACTTATTTTGCTTAGCATAATATACTCTAGCTCATCCATGTCATTGCAAATGGCAAGATTTCATTCTTTTTGATGGGTGAGTAATATTCCATCACACACACACACACACACACACACACACACACACACACACACACGAATATGTATGTGTATATATATGTATAATCACATCTTCTTTATCTTTATCTTCTTTATCCATTTCAACAGTTGATGGACATTTGGGCTCTCTCCATAGTTTAGCTATTGGTTATAATGCTGACATAAACATTAAGGGGCATGTATCCCTTCGAATCTGTATTTTTTGTATCCTTTGGGTAAATACCTGGAAATGCGATTGCTGGTTTGTATCCTTTGAGTAAATACCTAGTAGTGCAATTGCTGGATTGTAGGGTAGTTCTATTTTTAACACTTTGAGGGACCTCCATACTGTTCTCCAGAGTGGCTGCACAAGTTTGCATTCCCACCAACAGTGCAGGAGGGTTCCCTTTCTCCGCATCCTCACCAACACCTGTTCTTTCTAATTGAAATTATATATTAACTGGGAATAAGAATTGGTTCATGTGCTTATGAAGTCTGGCAAGTCCAAGATTTGCAGTCAATGTCCCAGTTCAAGTATGAGTCTGAAAGGTGACAGACTGCTGTAGAAACGGGAAAAGTCAGTATCTGTTTGATGTTGGGCAGGAAGAGCTGAAATTCCCGTGTGAAGGCTATCAGTCAGGAGAATTCTCTCTTTCTCAGCAGAGGGCCAGCCTTTTGTTTTATTTACTTCAACAGATTGAATGAGTCCCACTGACATTATGAACGGCATCTGCTTTACTCAGTCTAATGATTTAAATGTTAATCTCATCCAAAACACTCTCACAGAAACACCCAGAATAATGTTTGACCAAATATCTGGGCACCCCCTGGCCCAGTCAAATTAACAGATAAAATTAACTCTTACATTCATCTACTGAGATGATCATATGACTTTCTCTTGTCATGTGTTAATATGATGGCTGGTAATTGATTTTCTAATGATAAATCCTACGTCATGAGTTATTTTTATATACATGAATTGAGGGGGGTTTGGCTAATATTTTATCAAGTTTTTACATTTGTCTTTCTTTTTTTTAAGTAAGAGAAGAGTAGATTTAATTAGGAAAAAATCCACGGTAAAGTAGGAATTAAGCTCTCATTAAATAGTCATATTTAATTGCAGAATATATTTTTTGTGTGTTTACCTAAGTGAGATTTGCCTATAATTTTCCTTTCTTGTGCCCTCATCTACATTTGGGAATATAATTACTTAAGCAACTTAAGATGAATAGAGGAGTGTTTTCTATTTCTCTCTACTCTGGAAAAAAATGTATAATATCAGCTTTTTTGTTTCTTTGGTATCTTAAGAACTTGACTGTGAAAACCATCTGGACCTAATGTTTTCTATTTGGGAAAAATTTTAACTACCAACTCAGTTTCTTGTAATGGTTATCAAGACCATTCATATGTCTTATATTTTAGCAGTTTTAGTTAGTTACACCTTCTTAGGAATTTGTCACTGCTGCTGTTTTCACATTTAATGACAAACATTTCTTCATAATTTCCTCTTACTATACATTGTTTATGTCCCCTTTATCATTTCTAACAATGCTTATTTATGCCTTCTCTCATTTTCTTAGTCAGACTCAACAAAAGTTTGTCAATATATGTCTTTTCAGAGATTCAAACTTTTATGTTTTTTTATTTCTCTGAATCATAATTATTTTCTATTTCTGTAAAGGTCAGATAGTAAATATTTTCAACTGTGTGGGCCATATGGTCTCTATAACAACTACTCAACCCTGACATTGTGGTATGAAAGCAACCATGTTCAATACTAAATGAATTGGTGTGGCTATGTTCCAATAAAACTTTATTACAAAAACAGCCAACTGGCCCACAGGCTACAGTTGCTGACCTCTGTTCTATTTCAGTAATTTCTGTTCTTATTTATTTTAATTATTTATACTTTCTTTGGGAGTTTTCTGTTATTTCCCTGGGCTCTCTAGCTGGGTATTTAATTCATTAATTTTTGGCTCTTTTAAAATAGTTTATTATTAGCAATAACAAAATATTATTTAAAATGTAGTGCTTTACTCGAATTCTAGAATTTCGGATACATAAAAATTTACCCCTGAAAGTGCAGTTTAGTCCATCTCTTTAAAAAATGAGTTAAGTAACTTTGTGGATAATTATTTTGTAAGTGCCAATAGGCACAGATCCTACTTAGTGCATTTCAGATAATAATAGCACTGTAGAACCAAAAACTGTCTAGTCTTAGAACAGGATTTTTTACATGGTTTGAAGAGAAGGACAGACATCCTTAGGCAAAATAGTTCCTAAGAATTATGGTAGTATCTAACAGAAGCCACTACACACAAACAATCCAACAAAAGGAGCAAATAGAGTTTTGGAAACCCAGAAATGCAACAAGTTTGTATTGCGCTTGTTGCAGGTTAGATTCTCTGGAAGTAGAGGCTGAGATGACGTTTGAGGGGACTATACCTGTGGAAGGGAGAGGGAGATAGCAGAACAGGCCAGAGGGGAAGTCAAACTTGGATGTAGGCTCTACAAAACTTCAGCCAATCCTACAAGGAGATCTGAAATTAGAACAGCCCTTCAGAATTATCCAGCATTGAGCTGAAATGGTCAAGCCTTTATAGTCACACCTTTCCAAGTCATTGGATATGGGCTGCCTCCGGAAAAGTGTGGCTATAACCCCGATAGTCCTCTGTAGCTGAGGAAAACCTTGAAGGAGCTGACACTGGAGTCTGCCTGCTGATAGCAAGCTAAAGTGTCCTCCCGTGATGTGAGGTCTGAACAGCACCACAGTGCTCCAACAAGCTCCTGACACCAGGTTGGGCTCCAAGATGGTACCATTGGACATGCTCTTTAAAATACCATTCTAAGAAGATAGGGACATAGGTTTTGGGTTAATTTTTCACATCCCTGAAGCTTCCTATTAAGCCATCCACTAAAATGCTTCACATTAATTGCAAGATTTTACCTGATCTAGAGATTGGAATCCCTAGTTCCCCAGGATATTGGTCCTGTCTTATCGACAGTGCAGTGTTATTCTTGATTTAGCTTCTCCTTATCAGGTGTGCATGTGTGTATTTTCTGACAAAGAAACAAAATGCCAATAAAGAATCACGATCACCTAGTACACCAGAAAAGATTAAATTTGCCAAATGAAGAAACAGAGATTTTTGTCACATTCCTTAGCTCTGAAAAATATCATCTGCTTTTTGAGAAAAGGAAATTACACAGAATATACAAAGCTTTATTACAAGCATATTCAGGATGCATACAAAGCACACCAAGGAGTAGACTGAGCTACTGAGAGGTAAACAGGAGAATAGGTAAAAATGTCATTATCACATGTAATGTGTGTACATTCCTTTCAATAGTGTAAAATCTAATTTTATGAGTTCATAAGTAAATGACTATTTTTTAACTTTTTTACTATTTTCTACTCTTGGCTGTTGTGCTGATATTTTAAAGGTACAAATATCCTGTGATTTTTTTAGAATATTTGGCAAGATGACATTATGTTCCTGGGAAATGTTCTCCCCTTGTATTTTCTTGTTGTGTGTGTGCACTGAAGGGACGCAGTTATTTGCGGGGAGGGGGGGAGATTCATCTTCTATCTAAAGGCTTTCTTATCAATCTTTGAAAATTTCTTATCCTCTTAGCCAAAGAAATGAAAGGCTGTATAGAGCATAGCTCAGAAAAAAGCACGATACGTTTGCCTTCAGTGGCTTCTTCCCAGACCATAAACAGCTTGAGGTAGTGTAAGTCAAGTGAAACACCATCTCTTAGGTGTCTCCAAAACATTTAGCCTAGACATTTGTAATCTATAAATTTTGTAAACCAAATTTCAGGTTTCTGACTTACGAATCACCAGTATCTGTAGCTATTAGTGGCAGTAATAGCGGTCAAGGAGTGTTCAGTGTCTTCTATTTCATGGCCAGGGAATATTTTCCTGTGTCTTTCTGGTTAATGCCACAGTGCAAAGTGCTTTGTACTGTACACAATGTGATTATTTGTGAACTCACCAATCTTCTGTGATTTTCTCACCTCTAGAATTCATCACCTCAGAGTTTGCTTTTTGCTCCATCTTATATAATTTTTTTAAATCACAAATTATTTTATATATTATATCAAACCTGAATAATTCACTAGGGTAAATTATTCCAACAATTGCCAGTTTGGGGCCCTTTTAAGGAGTATTATTGATCTCCCTATGCATTATTTTGCCTCTAGTGTACATCATACTGTAACTCAGAATGTAGTTGTCTTGATGGATTTGCAGCCCGACTGACAAAAACCACAGCAGTCATGGCCAATTTTCCCAGTTCCATTTTATGGAGTGTTAACTGAGAAGCATAATTTTGACCTTTTAATGATTGGGCCTTAGGTATTTTTCCCAAACAGCACTATTCAAGGGAGAGGAAGTGATTCCTATTAACCTATAGGACACACTTAATTGGGAGGACTGTCTAATTGAGACATCTTCCAGATACTCCATTTAAACATAATGATGTATAATGGCAGTAACTGCCACTTAGTTGGGAGAGTAATTCTGATACATCAGAAAGCAACCAAAACCATTGAAGGGTGTTGCTTTCCTGTTAAAAGAGTAAATTTCTTACAGGTTCACAAATTATATTTTTACTTTTCTAAACTCTCAACTCCTGTGATATTGGGGGTACTTCCTATTATTTTTAGCCCCATTGCTACCTTGAAATTCCAATTAATAAGAGCTGACCAGTGTAATTAAGACAATTTTTATTTAGAATATTATCTTGGAAAATGTAAGGGAACAAATGAAAATTACCATTTGTCTATCCTGTGTCAGGGGCTATATTATGTATTTTAAAATATGATATTTCTTTTGATGTTCCTAAGCTATTATTACTCACATGTTAAAATGGAGAACCTGAAGCTCAAAGAGGTTAAGTAACTTGCTTGCGACTACATAGCAAACAGAAGTCCACGTGAATTAAGGCAAGCCTTAATCGATTTGAATCTCCTTTGTAGCTATGGGTTCTTTGGGCTTTAAAAAGGGTCAATATGGTGTTAGGACTGATCCACACTTTTTGAACACCCGTGATGAATAAAGAGGAATAACAAATTTGGATTTTATTTCTACACTTTTTCACTTAACAGCACCAAGTCTGTTAGATGATTCATTTATTTGTAGAAACAGTTCACATTTTCCAACATTTCAATTTACTAGGTGAAAGTGAAATTAGAGGAATATGACAATTAGGTTGAGGATTATACTGCTGCCACCACTAAAAGTGTCTTTTTTAAGAAAGTCATAAGAATATCAGAGCCAGCAATCTTTCTCCCAGCCTAGCTTTCTAGACAAAAGAAATGATACCCTAGGTTTTATCTACAACACTTCTGGGCTAATAGAAGTCTTTATGTTGGCTTCCAGGGAACACACACACACACACACACACACACACACACACCGCTCTACACTCCAGTTATCCCAAAGCGATAGCTATTATTTAGACATTTGCAATCTGTTCATCTACCAGAATTAAGTAAAAAGAGTGGAGGAAAGAAGAAAGAAAGAAAGAAAGAAAGAAAGAAAGAAAGAAAGAAAGAAAGAAAGAAAGAAAGAAAGAAAGAAAGAAAAAGAGTGGAGGCAGTTTTCCAAATTGGGAAAATTTTAGGGAAAAAAAATGAGTTTGCCTGTCTGCATTGATCAAATTCCCCTGTAAAGTGCTTAGTTCTTTTGCTTTTGCTTTACTTGCATAGAGATATCTAAAATAAAGCCAATAATATTAATACTCAGTATAATGTCTACAAAACTTTTGAAACTAAGTCAACAAAAATTTTTAAACTTTACTATAAATTTAAATTGAAGAAATGACACACCTTGTCTCCAATTATTATATTTATCAATTAGCCCAACTCATATGTAATGGACTACTTTAGTTTCTCATACAAGTGATTACTCCTTCTGATTTTTTTCTGATTAAAAAATATGAAATAAACCTCAAGATTTTGCTAAAGGATTTCGCTTGAGATTTTGTGGGATTTAAATAATAGGAAGCAAACTTTTCTATAATGCTGAACATAAATATTTGTGTCAGGGTCATGCTTGAGATTTATTTATTTGTTGGTTTTTACAATGGAGAGCTTTTTTTTAAGATTTTATTTATTTATTAGAGAGAGAGCACACAAGCAGGGGGAGCAGCAGAGGCAGAGAGAGAAGCAGGCTCCCTGCTGAGCAGGATGCCCAATGCGGGGCTCCATCCCAGGACCCTAGGATCATGACCTGAGCAGATGCTTAACGACTGAGCCACCCAGGTGCCCCAATAATGGAAAGCTTTTAAATATAGTATAAATTATTATCAGAATGATATTACAATGTCTTGTAATCTCTTTGTCCAGAATAAGAAAATATTTAAATAGAAGGACTAGAATTTCTAATTAGTTTTCTCTAGTTCATTCCTAACTTTATTTTTTTAATTGAATTTATTCAACATACAACATTGTAAATTTAAGGTACACAGCATGCTAATTTGATACTTATATGGTGAATATGATTGTCATTGAAGAGATATTTAGCACCTCTATCACATTACATAGTTATTCTTTCTTTTTAGTCGTTGGAATAATTAAGTTTTAGTCTCTTAGCAAAATTAGAGGTATATTTAGAATTTAAACAAACAAAGGTTCTTACAGGAAAACATTTTTCTGAGAAATATGACTCCTTTAAATAAATGTTGCCTAAAAACGATATATATGTATGTTTACATATGTATATATAAATTATATATATTTCTTTATTTCCTTCTGATTTATTTGGAATTGGTATTAGCTTCAAGTCACTGCCCTTTTTCCAAATCTATTCCAATCTCCCCAAGGAGAGCTTAAACCTTCCTGATTGTAAACATTCTTTTTCTCATTTTACTTCTTTAAATGTTAGAGTCCACCAGGGTGAGGATTTGACTATTTGGGTCTTCATTTTCCCATTATTCTTTGGGGAGATGCAGTTTCTCCTCATATATATATATATATATATATATATATATATATATATATATATATGTAAAACAGAAGCATCTATGTACATTTAGATAAATTAAAATAGAGAGTAGGTGACATTCTGAATTGGATACCTCAGCATAAAGACAAAGGACATCTGACTAACTTGATCTGGTATATCAATACTAACACAATGCTATGCACTATTTAATCAGAGGTATATATTGAACATGTGTTCTGTGTAAGATAATGGGTATAAAAACATCTTGCCGATAAGTCTATGGGGCAAGAGAAGGGATAGGAAAAGACAAATTGGGGTCATTTTTTTACTGACTGGCTGACAAACTAGTCCTTCAGACATGAGTATTTGGCAGACATTTTCTCCAAAATTACCAAAATGAGCCTGTTGCTCCAAAACAACTGAAAATGTTTGTTGCTCATGATAAAATTTAATCTTTCAAAAAAAATTTTTGAATTTTAAAAAACTTGTATTAACCACACTGAGTTTGACAGTTTCCCAATACTTAAGACTTTTTGGGTGAGACTGGTAATATTAATGAATGCATGTTTCTGATATTGTATAATAAAATGTGTCAATATTTGGAAGTTCTGCATAATTTGGTTAACCAATAGTTTTCAAATGATCAAAGCATAATGTTACAAAATCATAGACTGGTGAAAGATCTCTTCAGAGTACGAGATAGACTAATAGATTTTAACATAACAGAGAAGGAAAAGGGCATTGATGTAATTTCAATTTCAAATTCCACATTGCAACTAATCTTTTAGAAACTGCCATTGTTGAGTTTTGGTGTACTATCAAAGAAGAATGTTGGTGACCATCTAAAACGGGTAGTAAAATACAGTTGACCCTTGAACAACATGGGTTTGAAAGGTGTGGATCCACTTATACAAATACAGTACAATACTATAAATTTATTTTCTCTTCCTCAAATTTCCTTAATAATATTTTCTTTTATACAGCTTACTTTTTATAAGAATATAGCATATAATACTTATATAAAACATGAGTTACTTACTCACCTGTTTATGTTATTAGTAAGGCTTCCTATCAGCAGTAGACTATTAGTAGTTAAGTTCTTCGGGTGTCAAAAGTTATACATGAGTTTTCAACTGTGTGGGGGTTGGTGCCCCAAGCCCCACATTGTTCAAGGGTAAACTGTACTCCTTCTTTGCCAACTATGTATCTTTGGGAAGCCATATTTTTACCATATATGCCAATCAAAAGAACATATTGCAAAGGTTGAGTCAGAAGCAGACTCTAACTATCTTTTCTAAAACCAGTCATCAATAGATATACAAAGCTCTAACACCATGTCACTTTTTTCACTATATTTCTTACTCTTAGAAAACATAGTTATTCTTTAGGAAAGTATTTCTAAGTTTTCGTTTCTAATAAAGTAAATACATATAACCCAGGTAAGCAAAAGCTTTTTGGGGTGTTCAATAATTTCTAAGAGTGTGAAAGGTACCTAAGACGAAAGGGTTTGAGAACCCTGGATCTCAAGGGAGACTCTGGCTATCCAAGAAAGGCCATCAAGGGATTCTGATTTTCCAATAGAGAATTTAAAAAAGAAGAAAGGTTGGAAATCAGTGATTACTATTCATGAGGTAGTTGCCTTTTGAGTTCTTAAAATTCTGTCATAGTTTTTTCACATCCCAGTGTTTCAGGGGAAAGATGCCTGAGGATGAATCTGTTAACTTTGTGCTCTTTGCGGGGGGAAAGCAAAGTAGTCATATCATGAATTGCTGTAATAAAGTAGAGTAAGAGCAAGCACTAATAATGGAGGCTAGAAAAGAGGAGGGAGGCTGGAAGGAAAGGAAGGAAGAGGTCTTCTATTGCTCCAGGTGAAGCCTCAGTAAACACTGACAAGAAAGCTGAAGCTACGGGTGGAATGAACTCAAATGAGGTTGAGGAGGGATTCCACTTGAAGGAGTGTAAAAGATGGCTATGGGATTTCTGGCTTAACATCTTCAGTGTATTGTGCAAGAACTATGGACTCCCCCCAAAACCTATAATATTACTATTGACCTCTAGCTTTCTACCTTCATGTGATTCTCAAAATTTCTACCTAAAATAATAAGCCAGGAAGTTCTTGGTGTTCTGTGATTAAAACATAGGACAGTATGAGTATCAGAAAGCATTTGTTTGAATCAACTAATTTTACAGATGAAGATTTGCCCATTTCATGACAGAACTTGCACTGGAATCTGGGTTTTCTGACTCTTGAATCTGCAGGGGTTTGGTTTTGGTTTGGTTTGGTTTGGTTTGGTTTGGTTTGGTTTGGTTTGGTTTGGTTTGGTTTTTTTAGTAGGCTCCATGTCCAGCATGGAGCCTAATGTGGGGATTGAACTTATAACCCTGAGATCAAGATCTGAGCTGAGATCAAGAGTCAGACACTTAACCACCCAGATGTCCCAAATCTGCAGTTTTTATGAATATAAAGAAAAATGACACCTTAAAATTTTTATCCCAGGGAGACCAAGAGATTCATTGCATACTAAATTATCAGGATAGTTTTGACCAGGGTGCCTGGGTGGTTCAGACTCAGGTCATGATCCCGGGGTCCTGTGATCAAGCCCCATCTCCATCTCCCTACTTAGTGGGGAGTCTGCTTCTCGCTCTTCCTCTCTCTCTGCCTCTCTCTCCCTGCTCGTGTTCTCTCTCTCTCTCTCAAATAAATAAATAAAATCTTTAAAAAAAAGTTATTTTTGACCAATGTAAATGTTCTGCAACCTAGATTTAAATTCACTGGATACATCAGAGCTAGATTAACCAGAACAGCCTGGCTTTTCCATGTGAGATATTTTAAAGAGGAATTTCAAACATCATCTGCATGTGCAACCTAAATCCTATTTCATTAATTCCATCTGCAGCCACTTTTGCTTTTTCCTATAATGTGTAAGTCACTTTTCCCTCTTAAATGTGTTGCATCCACCCCTTTTTTATGATGTGGCAGTATTATTTCTCTCAAGTATTATGATAGTCTATTTCCATGCTCCAGTTAATAGGTCACAACAATGGTACAACATGCTATCCAGAAAAACACTTGATTCTCCACATTAAAAGAAACAGGGTGTGGATAATTCAAAATGGTGACTAATCCAAGAAACATTTAAATTTGTAATGTGTTTTGAGCTAACATTAAACATGGATATAATTGTATTTTGTAAATTCTCCTCAAACAAATGAAGTCACTCTCTTAACATCTCCGTTCTCCTTGTTTTTGCTGTCTAATTATCCATACCCTATCTCATATCCTCCCTTTGGTATACTCCATGATAGTTATGTCTAAAGCCTTCAAAAGAACACTTATTTTAGAAATATAAAGAGCCTGATAAATTACATAGTTGAGATATAGCAAATATTTACGTCAAAAGTAATTCTTTTCTGCCCTACGCCCTTAGCAGACATCTCTTACTGATCATGGTACTTTTGACCAATGGGCCTAAGTTCTGCTTTGGAATTCTTCTCAGCCCAGCACTCCCAGACATCTGGGTTTGACTGACACAAAAGTTAAGACCCATTTGAAACTCCTGATCTAGACATTCCCACCAACAGTCCCACCAAGGATGCTCACTCCTTATTTGGTAACAGTTGGCTAGATACACCTGTAAGTCTAGAAGGCAAAACTCTTCATTCCAAATCTGTAAGGCCTTTTGTAGCATCTTTTAGTATCAAGAGTCTGGCTTCTTTAGATTTAAAATGAGTTAATTGAGTTAACCCATTTAACATGAGTTATATGAGTGTATATAACATAACTGCTACCTGTTAAAATGACAATAAGATTTGATTCTAAAAATTTACAGTGCAGACAATTACAGTGAATCCATATTATTGTTTATCTTAAGTAATTCTTAATTTGGTCATGCTTTCATTTTTTTGAGCTAAATATGTGGCTTTTTTCCTAGTTTTATTGAGAAAAAGTTGACATACAGCACTGTATAAGTTTAAGGTTTACAGCATGATAGTTTAATTTACATATAATGTGAAATGATTACCACAATCAGTTCAGCTAACATACAATAAAAAGAAAAGAGAAAAACAAATTTCTCCTTGTGATAAGAACTCTTTTTTTTTCCGATGGGTTCTTTTCTTTAAATTTTTTATTGTTATGTTAATGACCATACATTACATCATTAGTTTTTGATGTAGTGTTCCATGATTCATTGTTTGTGTATAACACCCAGTGCTCCACGCAGAACATGCCCTCTTTAATACCCATCACCAGGCTAACCCATCCTCCCGCCCCTCTCCCCCTAGAACCCTCAGTTTGTTTTTCAGGGTCCATCATCTCTCATGGTTCATCTCCCCCTCCTATTTACCCCCCTCATTCTTCCCCTCCTGCTATCTTCTTTTTTTTTTTTTTAACATATATTGTATTATTTGTTTCAGAGGTACAGGTCTGTGATTCAACAGTCTTGCACAATTCACAGCACTCACCATAGCACATACCCTGCCCAATGGATAAGAACTCTCTCTTAACAACTTCCCCGTATATCCTACAACAGGGCTAGCTAGAGCAGTCAAGCAAGTAAAAGAAATAAAACATATCAGAACTAGAAAGGAAGAAGTTAAACTGTCTCTATTTGCAGATGACATGATTTTATATAGAGAAAATCCTAGAGACTCAACCAAAAAACTGTTAGATCTAATCAATGAATTCAGTAACGCTGTAGGATACAAAATTAACATGTAAAAATCAGTACTGTTTCTATACACTAAGAACAAATTTTCTGTAAAAGAAATAAAGAAATCAATCTCATTTACAATAATATAAAACAGTAAAATACTCAGGAATAAATTTAACTAAGGAGGTGAAAATTCTGTACTCTGAAAACTATAAGACATTGATGAAAGAAATAAAAAAAGACACAAATAAATGGAAAGGTACCCCTGTATTCATGGACTGGAAGAATCAATATTGTTAAAATGTCAATACTACCATCTATAGATGGTAGCCATCTATAGATTCAATATACGATCTCTATAAGATTTCAATGGCATTTTTTACAGAGATAGAAAAAACTCCTAAAATTTACATGGAATTACAAAAGACCCCAGATAGCCCAAGAAATCATGAAAAAGAGTAACAAAGCAGAAGGCATTACACTTCCTGATTTCAAACTATACTATAAAGCTACAGTCATTGAAACAGTATGGTATGGGCATAAAAACAGACAAATAGACCAACAGAATAGAATTGAAAGCCCAGAAATAAACCCATACATACACAGTCAACTAATATTTGAGGGAGCCAAGAATACTTAATGGAGAAAAAACAATCTTTTCAATAAATAGTGCTGAGATAATTGGGTATTCACACATAAAAGAATGAAACTAAACCCCTACCTTATACCACTCACAAAAATTACCACAAAATGGATGAAAGACTTAAATGTAAGACCTGAAATCACGAAACTCCTAGCAGAAAACATAGGAATAAAGCTCCTTGACATAGGCCTGGGTAATTATTTTTTGGATATGACACCTAGAGCACAAACAACAGAATCAAAAATAAACAAATGAGATTATATCAAACTAAAAAGCTTCTGCACAGCAAGAGAAATGATCAATAAAGTGAGAAGACAGCCTGTGGTTGAGAAAAATGTTTGCAAACATATATATATTAAACATGTATCTGATAGGGGGTTAATATTCAAAATATATAAAGAACTCATACAACTCAACAGCAAAAAAAGCAAATGGGCAAAGGACCTGAATAGACATTTCTTCAAAAGAGATATATATATATGAAAGGCTAACAGGTACATGAAAAGATACTAAATGTGCTTTCATATTTTCCAAAGAGTATTATTATAACTTCCTGCAAATTACTTTTCATTTAATTAACATATTTACTTCTAAAAGACCTTAAAGATATTTAAAGCCCAGACCCAATCATCGCTCCCACAAATAATGTCTATCTGAACTATTTAGCTGGATGTAGCAGAGATAGGCTGATTGGGTGCCAAATCAGTTTCCTCTCTCTCCTGGGCACACAGCTAAGCTAGTGCTACTCAAAGTTCCAGTCCACTTCTAGAAGCTTGCACCAGAATGTAAATCAACAAACTGCTTCCCTCATCAAGAAGGTTGTTACCATACTCAACAGTGTCCTTAGTGACCATTGATTTACATCCAGAACAAGTTCTTATCTTACGGAAGATCAGTAACACAGAGTTTTTAGATGGGCAGCCAGCGCATGAACCACAATTTGAATACCATTTACCTGGACTACTGTCTCCCTTGTAGTAAGATCAAACCACTGGCATGTGGTTGGAAAGGAGGCCCACCACTTCCAGGGCTGCAGATAAAAATCTCCCATGCTTTTCCCCATTGTGCAGTGACTCTGGAAGCAATGTGGTTGAAGATGATGTAATTGGGCCAAGAGCCTAGGTCCCTTAATTTGCCTATATAAACACTTACATTGGGCTTTATATGTGCAAAATATAAATTGCTATGTTAAATCACTCGATCACCTAATATAAGTGTAACCTTAACTACTGAATTACATAATACATGTGCTTACATGTCAAGACCTTTAGTCAGAAGTAATCCACTTTACAAATCAGTTGGCTTTATTTATTTTTTTTAAGATATTATTTGTCAGAGAGAGAGAGAGAGCACAACCAGGGGGAGTGGCAGGCAGAGGGAGAAGCAGGCTCCCCACTAAGCAGGGAGCCCGATGCAGGACTCGATCCCAGGATCCTGGGATCATGACCTGAGCTGAAAGCAGACACTTAACTGACTGAGCCACCCAGGTGTCCCAGGCTTTATTTTCTTAATGATTGTCTCATTTTAAAAAAAAAAAAAAAAAGATAGAGTCTAATAAATTAAGTTTAAATTTTAAGCATTTTCTTATTCATGAATATCACATTTTACTTTATTGTTTTTTTAAGCCCTAAGTAAGCTTTTCAGTTTTTGTAAGCAGGTCTTGCCTGTCAATTTGCAATTGGAAAAAGCCAATTACAAATGGCTTGATTTGCGTATATGCTCAAATTACTTTTCTTTGAAGATCACTCTTACCTATAGGCCTTATGTGTAAGGAGTTTGAGTATATCTCTATCACCTGGAATAAACAAGGCTCTGGATAACTGTCTGTTGAATGAATGATGAAATGAAGGCTGTCATTTTTCATAGACACATTATCAGCACACCCTTCCATACCGAAAATATTGTTCATTTTAAGATATGGATCATCACCAGGGCACCTGGGTGGCTCATTCGTTAAGCATCTGCCTTCGGCTCAGGTCATGATCCCAGGGTCCTGGGATCGAGCCCCGCATCGGGCTCCCTGCTCGGCGGGAAGCCTGCTTCTCCCTCTCCCCCTCCCCCTGCTTGTGTTCCCTTTCTCGCTGTGTCTCTCTCTGTCAAATAAATAAATAAAATCTTAAAAAAAAAAGATATGGATCATCACTTTTTATGCTTATATCTGCATTTGCATTTGTGCCTCTTTGCCTAATATAGTGCAAAACATCTTTTCTTGATATTAGAACTCCAAATGGAGCCCTCCTTCTGTAGATTGTACCTATTACCTATTAGTATACACAATAATAATAGTCAAAATTTATTGTGTGTCCCATGCCAACTAGGTGGTTTTAAACTAGAGTCACTAATCCTCATAATAACTCTCCCAATAGGCATTATGAGGCCATGTTGTAGTGAAAAACTAGGGATTGTTGAGGGTACCTTGTCCAAACTCACAATGTGAGTAAAGAAGAGCCATAACTTGTATTCCACAGGCCATAATATTTCTATTATCTCATTTTATCAAGCACATTGACTGACATATCTGTACATTTCTACATGTCTTTAATGTGATTTTACTGCACATGTTATTTGTAATCAACACATTTAATTCCACTATTCCACAGCCTATGAAACAAGCTAATTTCAAGTGTCTGCTATACGACGAATACTTCCTCTTTATCATGAAACTAGGTGTGTTCTAAGACCTCACTGTAAGGATCCTGTTTATTGGTCAGAATATGTTAACAATATATTTACTGGGGCACCTGGGTGGCTCAGGTGGTTGGGCGTCTGCCTTTGGCTCGGGTCGTGATCCCGGGATCCTGGGATCAAGTCCCGTGTCAGGTTCCCTGCTCGGTGGGGAGCCTGCTTCTCCCTCTGCCTCTCTCTCTCTCTCTCTCTCTCTCTCTCTCTCTCTCTGTCTCTCATGAATAAATAAATAAGATCTTAAAAAAAAAGTATATTTATTGAATGAACCAGTAATTTTTTTGTGACAGGTCCAACCTCTGACAAAAAGAGAGTAAGACATTGGGTAGTTTCTAAGCTTTCAGCCTTCTTCCCAGTCTCTTAACGTAGTTTAGTGATTAAGTGGCTTAGGCAGAGTCAGGTTCCAGGCTCAGGTATCCCATTTATTGGTCACATTGACCTTGAACCAGTTTCATAAGCTCTGCAGTTAACAGTTTCCTCAGCTTCCTATTTCATGGAATTGATTTGATGATTAAATAAATGAATGCATATAAACCAGTCAACACAGTGACAAGCAAGTGCCAAATGCTAAACAAATAGCAGTTATTACTATTACTAGTCTAAATTTCTTGTTTCCAATTTCCAGTTTTGCATCTCTGAATCTTTCACTGGAAACTGTCCTGTTGCCTAGGAAGAAGATCATGGTAGTATATTTCATCAGGGGCATTTCCTCTTTGGGTAAATACATGGAACAGGGGACTACAATACAATTAATCACAAAATGGGAAATAACCTAGATAGAGAAAAATATTGAGAAATATGACAGTAATCTTTTAGGGTGATTTAAGTGACATGTGAATTGATATGCACATCATACACATCTACTATCCCTAATGAATATGAAAAAGTATGCAAATGAATGATTAATTTTAACAGTGTTATTGTTATGAACCATAATATCTATGGGCCTCTGGCACAGGAGTGGCTCAGAGGAAATAGGATCTACTACCTGAAATTCTAACATGGTATCCTTCAAACTACCTACTTTTCCTTTTTTTCAATTTTTTTTACATTTCTTTTATAATAATATCTAAAATGATGTTATAAGATTTTGGTGTTTTAAGTCCTTTTTAAATTATCCTGAATGTTTTAATCAATTAGAAAATTTAACACTACTGAAAAATCACTCCTGAGAAGAACATTTGAGAGAACTCCCCAATATGCTGCAGATCCATGTCACAACATAAAAACTAAATAGAAACTGCTGTCCAAACTCACTATACAATGATAAGACAAACAGAGAAAAAAAAGACAAGAAACAAAGCAATGTCAAAAATTGACGGTTGGCGAGGGTTATTTAAACAGTATCCACCCAATGAAATGTTTTATAAAAAAAAATTAGACAATAAATTCTGTCTTCTTGAAAAGATATTTCTAGAGTTTCCTGTTTTCCTCCACATTGTAGAACTTTGTGTTCTTTAGTATAGGTGGAAACAGTCAAATAGGAATTTGGTTTTTAATGTTAAGCACATCTAAATACAAACCAAATTTTTATTTTATTTATTTATTTATTTTTTATTTATTTTTTAAAGATTTTATTTTTTATTTATTTGACAGAGAGAGACACAGCAAGAGAAGGAACACAAGCAAGGGGAGTGGGAGAGGAAGAAGCAGGCCTCCCCACTGAGCAGGGAGCCCGATGCAGGGCTCTATCCCAAGACCCCAGGACCATGACCTGAGCTGAAGGCAGACGCTTAACAACTGAGCCACCCAGGTGCCCCACAAAGCAAATTTTTAAAAACTAGTATGAAAAATTACTGGAATTCTTCAACTAACCAGGCATTTAGTATCTTAATGAACTTAGTCTTTTCATGAGCCCCAAACAAAGCAATTTAGGCAAATCATCTAAAATGTTTTTATAATATACCAACTCAAAATTTGATCATCATAGCAAAAGAATTTTATATAGAGTATATTTTGCATTGCTATAAACATAGCTTTTATTGGAATGCAAAGTAATACAATTGAAATGACACAAAATATGAAAAAAATACCCATAATTATACCCATATTTTTAAGTCTTTTTTCTACAAATACTTAAAAAATTCACAGTAAGATTAAATATACTAACAATTTTGCATTTTACTTTTTTCACTTATAACTGCTTCCAATATCATTAAAAATTCTTTCTAAAAATAATTTAATTGTTACATAATATTTCAACATATGGATGGTACTATAATTTATTTATTTCCTAATATGGGATATTAAAGATAATCCTATCCTTGATATTATAATCAATTCTTTTTCAGATATCTTTAAATGTAAATTCTTATTCACATTTCCTAAAAAAAAAAAAAAAAAAACACCAGAAGTCTAGTAACTATTATTATTGGCCCAAAAGAGAATGAGTCAACATCATTGGTATGCCCTTCAACACTATTTAGCAATCAGGATAGCTTTGCTAATCTCAGACGCAAGAGTTAAAACTTTTTAAAATCTGCATTAGAACTGGGGTTGAAATTTTTTTAGTTATATTTATTGTATCTACTATCCATTGCTTATGACCTTGATACCCTTTTTTTTCAATTTATGTCCATTTAAAAATACTCGGGCTCCTGGGTGGCTCAGATGGTTGGGCGTCTGCTTTCAGCTCAGGTCATGAGCCCGGGGTTCTGGGATCGAGTCCCGCATCGGGCTCCCTGCTCCTTGGGGAGCTTGCTTCTCCCTCTGTCTCTCTCTGTCTGTCTCACATGAATAAATAAATAAAATCTTTAAAAACATAAAAATAAAAATACTCATATACAGAGAGTAAGAATTTAGGACAAACTATTATATGATTCTCTATTTACAAGTTATGCTATTCAAGTCAAAGATCGGTTTAGCTTTCCTTCATTTAAAAAGCATGGGTGTTATATATAAAACACAGATAAGAAGGTGGAGGGAAGGCAGACCAACTACTGACATTAAGGCCCAAAGAATGGACAGAATGGCGTAAGTGGAGGCCCATTGGGAACTCCCTACCCTTATCCATCGGTGTCAATGGAGTCCAAGTGAAGACTCTGACTTCCACTACCATCTGGCAGTAACAATGTGGCAGCTTCCCTCACCCAGTGAAGTGGTGTCAGAGAAGGCTTGCTAGAACACAAGAATTAAACAAGATCCAAAGTCTTCTAACATAGTACCCAAAATGTCCAGATTTCAATCAAAACTCACATGACATGCAAAGAATCAAGAATATCTCAAACTGAGTAAGAAAAGACAATCAACAGATGCCAACACCAAGATAACAGAAATGTTAGAAGTACCTGACAAAAATTTTCAAGCAGCTGTCACTAAAATACTTCAATGAGCAATTACCAGAAATAACACTAGAAACAAAATACAGAAAGTCTCAACAATGTAATAGAATATACAACGAACTGAATGGAAATTTTAGAAATAAAAATTACAATAACTAAAATTAAAAATCTCAATTAATAAGATCTGGACTTATCCCCAAAATGTAAAGAGATTAGAAGTCATCACTCCCACGCTTAAACCAAGAAAAAATAAACCAAACTAAAAATCAATGACTTTTCTTGGATCCACTGTGCGAGTGAAGTCTAAGGGCAAATTACCACCCTGAAACTGGAGAGACAGGTGAATTCAGAACATCACAGCTAAGATTTACTTACCTGAAGCAGAAGCTGGTGGAGCCATGAGCTTGTAGTAATACTTAAGTGAGAATTTTGATGACTTGTTGGAGGCTGAATGTAAACTAGTGTGAGAGTGAAAAACTCCTGGGGGCTGCATTCTTGGGCAGAGTCTCTCACATTTTTGTGGACTTACCTCCAGGAACCCCACCAAATTCTCATGGTGAAAAAGCACAGAAAGATCCCTTTGTGCCTCTGGTAGAAAGGTGAAGGGTAATCATTGTGAAATATATTCTCCATAACAAAGGTCTACTGCTCCTACTCTCCAGGGGAAAAAGACTACCAGAGCCTGACCCAACTCAAGAAAGGGCATTTTTCCCATTCCAGCCCCATCTACACTTTTTGTCTAACTCAAGCGAGAAGGGGAGCAGCTAAAAATACTTGTAAAGATCACAGCTCAGGGTCACAGGCCCCCTAAAAGATTGATTTAAACACAAGTATATAGAACAATTTCCCTCCTCAGGCACATGCACCCCAATGTTTATAGCAGCAATGTTCACAGTAGTCGAGATATATATATATAACGGGATATTACTCAGCCATCAAAAAGAATGAAATCTTTCCATTTGCAATGGCATGGATAGAACCAAAGGGTATTATGGCAAGCAAAATAAGTCAGTCAAAGAAAGACAAATACCATGATTTCATTCATATGTGAAATTTAAGAAACAAAACACATGAACATAGGGGAAGGAAGGAAAAATACAATAAGATAAAAATAAGGAGGGAGGCAAACCATAAGAGACTCTTGACTATAGGAAACAAACTGAGGGTTGCTGGAGGGGAGGCGGGTCGGGGAAATGGACTAATTGAGTGATGGGCATTAAGGAGGGCTCTTGATGTAAGGAGCACTGAGTGTTACATGCAACTGATGAATCACTATATTCTACCCCTGAAACTAATAATACACTATATGCAACTAAACTGAATTAAAATAAAAAATTTTAAAAAAGAACACTTGGGATGCTTGGGTGACTCACTCAGTTAAGCATCTGCCTTCAGCTCAGGTCATAATCCCAGGGTCCTAGGATCGAGTCCCACATGGGGCTCCTTGCTCGGCAGGGAGCCTGCTTCTCCCTCTGTCCCCTGCTTGTGCATGCTCCCTCTCTGACAAATAAATAAATAAAATCTTTAAAAAATAAAAAAAAAAATTTAAAGAACACTTTCCCTCCCCACTACACCTCACCATCTTGTAACAGGGCTCCAAGATAATGGTGCATTACAGCCCAACAAGCTGCAGAACACACACTGTCTGAAGAGCGTACTTTGGGAAGCCCAAAGTCAACAGGGAGGAAAAGAAAACGGACAACTCCTGGTTGGGATGCGTTCAATGTTCACTGTTAGTGTAAAGCTTCACCCTAAAGACCTGCTTACCTCAGTTCTTATTACTGGATACATCATATCCAGATATCAGTAACAAATAACAGCAAATCACAGGGCATGCTAAAAGGATAAAAATCCACAGTCTGAAGAGACAAAGCAAGCATTAGAACCCAACTCAGATATGACACGGATTTTGAATTATAGAACAGAAGAGAGAACTTAAAGTTACTATAATTAAGATGTAAGGGCGCTAGTGGAAAAAGCAGACAACGTGTAAGAACAGATGGGTAATGCAAGCAAAGAGAAGGAAACTTTAAGAATGAAAGAAACTATTAAAAATAAAAAAAACAATGTTTTTTTATTTATTGATCTCCGTATTGTTGACACTTATTCTTTCCTAGTTTCTCTCTTCTACTTAATTTGGAGTTAGTTTGCTTTTTTTCTTGTCTTCTTTACATGGATCATGGAGTTTAGATCTTACTTCTTTACAAAAAGAATTATTGAGAAATGCAAATTCTCCTCTGAACACTGCTTTAATGGCATCCCACAAATTTTTACACCTTGTGTTTTCATTCTTATTCAAATCACAGTATTTTCTAATTGTGATTTGTTCTTTGGCATATGGGATTATTTAGAAGAAGATAGCTTAATTTTCAAACATTTGGTTATTTTTGAAGTAAATTTTGTTATTCAATATCAATTTAATTCCACTGTGGTAAGAATTAAGTATACAATCTATGTGATTTCAATTCTTTTACATTTTTGAGGCTTATTTTATGGTTGAGAATAAGGTCATTCTTGGTGAATGTTCCATGTACTCTTGAAAAGAATATATATTCTACTGTTGTTGGTTACTATGTTTTATTAATCATTACTTAGTTGACAGTGTTTTTTAAGTCTTCTATATCCTTACTGATTTCCTGTGAACCTTTTCTGTAAATTATTGACATTTTCAACTACAACTGTGGATTGCTGTTTTTCTCCTTTCAGTTCTGTCAGTAGTAGAAGCAGATATGTTGAAGCTGTGTTATTTGGTGCAAACACATTTTGAAATTTTAGGTCCTCTTGATGGAATTAACCCTTTTATTAATATGAAATAACCCCCCTTTATCCCTGTATATTCCTTGTCATTAAGTCTTCTTCATTAGATATTAATATAATCACTACAGTGCTTAAGTGTATGCATGGTATATCTTTTTCCATCCTTTTACTTGAATATCTGTATATATTATATACATATATTTTATTGTTATATCTTCATATAATATAATAAATTTCTTCTAATTTGCATTATAGTTGGATGTATGTACTTAATTCATTCTTTTTTTTAAAGATTTTATTTATTTATTTGAGAGAGAGAATGAGAGAGAGAGAGAGAGAGAGCACATGAGAGGGGGGAGGGTCAGAGGGAGAAGCAGACTCCCTGCTGAGCAGGGAGCCTGATGCGGGACTCAATCCCGGGACTCCAGGATCATGACCTGAGCCGAAGGCAGTCGCTTAACCAACTGAGCCACCCAGGCGCCCCTGTACTTAATTCATTCTTACAATCTCTGCCTTTTCTTTTCATAAGCCCCTTTTTTAAAAACTTTATTTTGAGGACACCTGGTTGGCTCAGTTAGCTAAGCGTCTGCCTTTAGCTCAGGTCATGATCCCAGGGTCCTGGGATGGAGTCCCGCATCGGGCTCCTTGCTCAGTGGGGAGCCTGCTTCTCCCTGTGCCTGCCACTCCCCCCTGCTTGTGTGCTCTCTCTCTCTCTCTCTGACAAATAAATAGATAAAATCTTTAAAAATAAATAAATTAATTAAAATTTTTAAAAAGATTTATTTATTTATTTGAGAGAGAGAGAGAGCAGGGGGAAGGGCAGGGGGAGAAGGGGAGAGAGAATCTCAAGAAGACTCCCTGCTGAGTGTGGAAACCCACACTGGGTTTGATCTCACGACCCTGAATCATAACCTGAGCCAAAATCAAGAGTCCAATGCTTAAATGACTGAGCCACCCAAACAGCCCTCTTTCATTTTTTTGAGAGAGAGAGAGATAGAGAGCATATGCATGTGCATGCCCATGCACTGTAGGGGGGAAGGGCAGGGAGATAATCTTAAACAGACTGCCTAATGAGTGTGGAGCCCCACACGGGGCTCAGTCTCACCACCCTGAGATCATGACCTAGGTCAAAATCAAGAGTTGGATGCTTAATGGACTGAGCCACCCAGACACCCCAAATCTCTGCCTTTTCGTTTGAATGTTTAGACTCTAATTAATGTAACTACCAATATAATTGGGTTTAAATCTGTCATCCTATCTATTTTTCCTATCTTTTATTTTTTCATTTATTCATTTTTTTCTCTTTTCCTGCCTTGTTTTAAATTCATCATTTCCTAGTTTGGGCCAATGGTATACATCTTTTGTTTTTGGTTTTTGGTTTCTTTTTTCTTTTCTTCCTTTCTTTCTTTTCTTTCTTTTTCTTTTTTCTTAAATCTGATGCCAAGGTTTTTGTTTTGTTTTGATTTTCTAACAGTTGCTCAAGAATTTATAATATTCATCTTTAACACATTGGAGTCTATCATCCAGTAGTATACCACATCAGGTAAAAAAGTAAGAGCTTTACAGCTTTATGCTTCTATTTTCCATTCCCATTGTACATACTTTGTTGTTGATTGAATTTTGTTGTCTTCCTTCAAAGAGTATTGAACTTTGTTTAGTTTGGCAGTTAAATTATTCTCAGATCAACTTAATCATTTCAAATCTTAGTTTTAAGTTATATTTATGGAAGGTCTAGAGTATCCTTTACTTTATATATAGTTCAGCTTTACTATTAAGGCAATGTATTTTAATATTTAGTGCTGGGCATTAAATTGAATGCCCCAGGTGTTCAACAAGGTTTCTAGCTAGTTGGAACTCAGATATCTAACTCTCCCCAGTGAACTCTAGAAATTGTTCAGCTTACAGTTCCCCAGTCGTTCCTAGCCTGACCTCATGAAGCTCTATCCTATACAAGCATGGTTAGTAATTACAGACTCCAGACACCCCTATGCAGAGTCCTATGCCCCCTTTTATTTAGCTTCATCCTCTCTGGTACCTTGTATTTTTAGTTGCCTCAGCCTCCCAGAACTCTCACTTTTTTTCTTGGTCAGCAAGACTGTTGCTTTTTCCTTGGGCTCTTCCTCCCTGCCTCATTGTCCAGAAAATTTCAGGCAGAAAGCTGATGCACTTTGTTTCCCTTCTCTCAAACATCACAATCCTGTACTACCTGTTTTTCAACATTTGAAAATGATGGTTTCATATATTTTGTTGACCTTTCTAGTTGTTTATAGTGATAAAACAAAACTGGGATTAATTTATTTTTCATGGTAGAAGCTGAAGTCTATGAATTTCCTATTTTTGTTATCTGTAATGTAATAGAGTGGTGTGAATCCCAACTCTACTAATGCTTAGCTATGTGACTTTGACCACTTTATTTAAATTTGGTGGACTTCCTTTTCCTCATCGGTAAAAAGGGACATAAAAACATCTAAACCACTAGTCTGTTCTGCTGCTTGAGGTAAATATGTTAATAAATACATCTAGGAGGAGCATCTAAAGGTTAATTTTCTACCTCCTTCCAAGAAAAGTGACTATGAAACAAGACCATTTTCATTAAATGGAACATTGATCAAAAATATAAAAAGCACAATTTTATGATACATAAAATGTAAATTGTTCCTTAATGCTCTCATTGATGTCTTCAAAACACATGCTAGATAATGATTAAAATCCGTATCCTAAACTCACACCTCTTTGTGGTGTCAGTATTCAAGCTCTTGCCTCAACCCATTCATAAAGCTCCTATTCTCTGGAAAGGTGGAAGCTTTATGAACAGACTCAGGCAAGTGCTCAATTCTCCCATTTGTGAACTTCACCACTTGCTATCTGCACCCATCATCAGCATTATCACCTCACTCTTTATAAGTTTAATTATTAGCCATTTTGCCTGATTCTCTACCCTAACTACAGAATCCCGGACACTTTCCTAGTTTGACCATTATTCCTGCCTAGTGATTCCCCTGTTACATTATCTCCATCTAAATTGAAGGCTGAGCAGACAGTTCTGTACATTTGTGCCTCTTACCATATATGGACACCAAATAGAATCAATTCTGTGGAGACACACTTGGCTTCTTTAAGAGCATAGTCATCACATGGCTGAGATTTAGTAGAAGATGTGAAATAAAAACATCATCTTGCACTTTCTCAAACAGGATCAATCTTGGCATGAAATTGGGAAGCCCCTGAAACCTCTTGAGGAGAAAAAGATCTACATCTTTAAGAATCAAAATCTAAAGTGTTCATAATATTCAACACACAATTTCTGAGCATCTCCTATGTGCTAGGGACTTTTTGGGTTCTAGAGGAACCAAGATGAACAGAATATAATACCTCAAGTTGAGGAAGAATCAAAACAATAATATTTGGAAGGTGTCATAAGTTGTAAAGGAAGTTAGGAAAGAAAAATATGAAATCAAAAAACAAAACTTGTATGTTCACCTTCTTATACTGCTTCATAAAGGCACAAGATAGATTTTATACTTTGTGTGACACTCCCATTCCAAAACAAAACAAAACAAAACAAAAAAGTTAATAAAAATCCAAAGCTTCCTCTAACATGGCAATTTCTATTATATTTTTTATCCAAAGACAATTGATTGAGGAACTAATTTATATCACGATGGTTAGGGGCATTATGGACTTAAACCCATCATTATTAAGATGCTTTTGAGTAGGTTAAGTCCTTCTTTGTATCTAAATCTTTGCTGTTAGAAGTCATACAATAGGAGATATGAAGCAATTAAATGGTAACAACAATGAACCATAGCAACCAAGCAACCAGAGTAGTGCTGCTCAAAGGATAAAATGGCATCCTGCAAATCAGTTCATGATCGAAGTAAGAATCTATAAAGCCTTTAAAACCCTTATCATCAGGGTATCACATTCTTAAGTCTTCTCTTAGATTCTTCAAAAATCATAAAACAATACAAAGTAATAATTATAACAATATGTTGTTCAGTTTGTAACATTTATAGATATAATAACCGAAACAATAGTATCACAGAAAGGGGGAAGGGAACTCCTACTATATGAGTAATGTTTCTATATCTTACCAAAATTAAGTTAGTGTAAGTCTGATTCTAAGGAGCTGAGATGCATAAAGTAGCCTTAAAAGAAACCATTCAGGGAATAAATTTTTTTTTTTTACTTAATGCAAAAGAAAGCAGTGTAAAAGATAAACGAGATGTATTAATATTTTAATATTAAAATATTAATATTAAAATAATAATATTAAGAAACACAGTACTTCCCCCCCAACTCAGATTACTAACAAGACAGGATGTCCACTCTCACCACTTCTATTCAAAATTATACTGGAGGGTTCAGGAATTAGGTTACTCTAAAGAAATAAAAAACATCCAGATCTTGTCTATAGAAAATTCTAAGAAGTTTACTAAAACAACAAACAAGCAAAGTAATAGAACTAATAAATGAGTTCATTAAGGTTTCAGCGTCATTACAAAAATCAGTACTGTTTCCATAATTTGCAATGAACAATCTGAAAATGAAATTAAGAAAAATTCAATTTATAGTAGTATCAAAAACAATAAAGTGTTCAGGAGTAAATTCAACAAAAGAAGTGGAAAACTACAAAACATAGTTGAAAGAAATTTTAAAATATCTACATAAATAGAAAAAAATCTCCATGTTCATGGATTGGAAAATTTAATATTGTTAAGGTGGCAATACTCCCCAAATTAATGTATAGATTCAGTGCACTCCTTATTAGGATTCCAGCTTTCTTTATAGAAATTGACGTGTTAATTCTAAAGTTTACATGGAAATTCAAGGGATTTGAAATAGACAAAACAATCTTGAAAAAAAAATCAAAGTAGAAAGATTCACATTTCTCAATTTCAAAACTTACTACAAAGTTACATTTATCAAGGCAGTATGGTGGCAGCAAAAGGGTAGTCATATAGATCAAATAAATAGGATTGAGAGTCCAGAAATAATGCCATGTATCTAAGAACAACTGATTTTCAGCAAGAGTTCTAAGATCATTCAGTGGGGAAATAGTTCTTTCAACAAATGGTGCTGGGAAAACTTGAGAGCCACATGCAAAAGAGAATGAAATTGAGCCCTTACCTCATAACAGGTACAAAAATTAACATACATGTAAGAACTAAAAGTATAAAACTTTAGAAGAAAACATAATGAGGGGCACCTGGGTGGCTCAGTTGGTTAAGCAACCGAGTCTTGATTTCAGCTCAGGTCATGATCTCAGGGTCATGAGATGAAACCGCCTGTTGGGCTCTGCACTGGGTGTGGAACCTGCTTAAGATTCTCTCTCCCTCGCCTTCTGCCCCTAACCCTGTGCTCTTATGCTCTCTCTCTCCAAAATAAATAAGTAAATCTTAAAAAAAAAAAAAAGTGATAAATATTTATGACCTGGAATTTGGCAAAGAATTATTAGATATGACTAAAAGCATGAGCAACAAAAGAAAAAAATAGGTAAATTGGACTTCACCCGAATTTAAAACTTTTGTGCTTCAAGGGCACTATCGAGAAAGGAAAAGATAACCCACAGAATGTGAGAAAACATCTGCAAATCTTATATGTGGCAAGGGACTTGTATCCACAATATATAAGGAACACATAAAATTCAATAACACAAAGATAACCCAACTCTCCAAAGAAGATATACCACAAATGACCAGAAAGTGCATGAAAACATGCTTGACATCATTAAGGAAATGCAAATCAAAATCACAATGAGATAGTACTTCATACACAGTAGAATGGCTACAATCAAAAAGTCAGATTATAGCAAGTGCTGACAAGAATGTGGAAAAATTGGAATCCTTATGCACTGCTGGGGGGGAATGTAAAATGGCAAGGCCACTTTGGAATGCACTCTGGTAGTTCTTCAAATAGTTATTTTGTTTTCAAATAGTTAAACATAGAGTTATTATATTACCCAACAATCCCACTCCTAGCTATATTCCCAAGAAGGTGAAATGTATATCCAAACTAAGACTTGTATGTACACATTTATAGCAGTATTACTTATAATAGCTAAAGAGTGGAAAGGACCCAATTTTCCATCAGCTGATGAATAGATAAACCCAATGTGGTATATCCATACAGTGGGATATTATTTGGCCATAAAAATGACTGAAATACTGATACATGCTACAACATGGATGAACCCTGAAAACATGATGCTAAATGAAAGAAGCCAGTCACAGAAGACTACATAGTACATGATTCCATTTATATGAAATGTCTAGAATAAGCAAATCAATAAATACAAAAGTAGATTGCTAATTGCTTAGGGCTGGTGGGCATAGGAGCATTGGGGGATGATCATTAAATGATAAACGGTTTCTTCTTAAAGTGGTTGAACCGTTCGAAAATTGTGGTAATCCTAGCATATATCTGTGAATATACTAAAAATCATTGACTTGTATACTTAAAGTGGATGAGCTGTATGGTATGTGAACTATTGCTCAGTAATGCAGTAAAAAATCTACTTTTCAACTTATCAGTTGTAAAACTGAACAATATTTAGAAAACTTGAAAGAACACGTGGCCCAGTATTTTTCCCTTTGAAGCCTTGTGTTAATAATACCTTTGTTTCTGATTCCTTTACATGTAATTCATCAACATGGTTTATAAGGAGGCATTTGATGACTAAGGGGACTGGAAAACCTTTTACATAGTGAACCTTAGTTGGATGTTTTTCTTTTTTCCCTCTGAACCATGATGCTGTGCTTGACAACATTAGTTTTAACTTAGTTCTGGAAAGGTTCATTTCCAGTTCCAAACTCAGATCTCAGGAATTGCTAGGGAGTCCTACATTTTATAAAAATGCGGAACATATTATTTCCCCTGATTTGAATGATGAAGTAGATTACGTGTGACACTGATGAGCAAGATAGCAAGTTCAAACGCTTGAAGTTTTTAGCCATATGTCAAGTAACACATAGCACCCATAACATGCTTTGCACTGGTTCTCTTTCTTGTGGCTGGTACATTGGTGGGGGGTGAGAAGGGCTACCACAAGGGTCCTTCCTTGAAGAGGCAGGATGGATAGTGTGGTCAGTAACCAAGAAAATAGGGCTTTTATTTTGTTACGCTTAAAACTGAGTAGTCAGTTAGGTTTTGAAAAAATATTTGAAAATAATCAATCACATAAAGACTTTTAGAATAATGTTTGGTCCTAGATACCAAGTGACCCAGTTTACCTCCTCTCCTCCTCCACCCAGTAGGAACCTTCCTACTATTGTTAAGTCAGAAACAGTTTTACAACATTTTCCATTGCTGGGGAATAATCATCCTTACCTCAACTGCTCCTGAGTTACTGTGAATAAATCAGATTTACTGAGGGAATGGGAAGAGGTAAAGGGAAAACCATTCATCCCAGTGAACTAATGTTATTTAGGAGTGAAGGTCCAACCTTCCACCCTCTCTGCATACACATATTTTTGCATTTGTGAGTGTGGCTGGGAAAGGATTTCAAGTGTGGGCAAAACTGAGAACAAATTTAGATTGAGGTAGCAAGTTTGTATTTTAACTGTGCGGTAGCCATGTTAGCATTAGAAAGCCGAGGGATTCTCAGCTCCAAACATACACAGAACCATAGGGAGAAGAGTCCGTAGATGGCTTTTCTTCCTTTCCTTAAAAACGAAGAGTAATTTTTTTTTTCACATCTTCTGTGATGATAGTAGTAACTCCAATAATAACAAAACCAAATAGTTATTAGGGAGTATGATGTGACAGACACTGGTCTAAATCCTTTACCTGGACAGGTAATCCTATTTAACTTGCACACCTTCTTGAGACACATACCATTATTGTCTACTTAGCAAATGGGGAAACTAAGTGTAAAGAGATTGAGAGCCTTGCAAAACATCATATGGCTGGGCAGCCACAAGGGAGATGTGAATCAAAGGAAACAGACTTGGGAGGCCATGGGCCTCACAAATATGTGACAGTGAGGGAGGGATCTGGGGCAAGTGAACAAGCCACATGGCCAGCATATTAATTCAACTCCCCAACCATTGACCGAAAGCCTTTTATATACAATGAATATACACATGGACCCCAAACATACCATTTCTACCCCACATTAAAATGGTTGGCCACTAGAATTAAACATGGATGGAAAGGACAATTTAATTTATTTTTAGACCTTACTTTGCTTACGGCTGGAAAGAAAGACTTTCAGTTGTGTACACAATATCCAATTTATAAAGCATTTTAAAAAAACAGATGAGACTGTGGGATTGCAGATTGCTAGAAATTATATAAAAATGACTTAAGTGTCCTATATAAAGTACCATAAAGTTAAAAGAAAACAAGTCTCCCTGCTGAAGAGCCGTAGCAGAGTTGCTGCCTAAATTAGATCAATCATATGATTTAAACGATTTCTCTAGAGGATGGGAAGGGGACATGAAGAAACAGGAATATTTAAAATATTTTTTTAAAAGCCCTTCTGGAGACGTGAGAACAAACGCAGCTTGAACAATGTGGGCACCAAGCCCAAAACTGCCAAGTTGCCTTTGGGAATGAAGACAATTAACTGTGTTCCTGGATGGGTAACAAAACAGACTGCTTTCCTCTTCTCCTACCTCCCCTGTAATAAATAGTCAAAGATGCATCATGTGAAAATACTGTGTCTGGGCTTCGAGGCCATATGCTGACACTGAGAATCTGAAATGGGCTGACTCATGGGTCTTGTGAATTTTTTCTTCATTGTCCCGATTAATAAGGTTAGTTGAAGTCAAGTTATGAGAAAATCATTTGAGAAAGGACGAATGATTTTCCTTTCTTTTCAGAAAATGCCACCCAGCTTTTAATTACACATGTTGTATTTATAAGAAGCCAATATTTTTGTTTGACTTTACTGAGAAGAGTAGTGTTTTGACAATTCTTTTACCTTTCTAAGAAAGCAGGATACTTAAAACTATTACCAGGCTCTAACTAGCTATGTGTCCCCAACCCCATTAGAGTGGCCATTTTGACTAGAAACGAAGTTGGATAGGGGTGAGGTCATGGGGCCTTGAACCTGACAAACTTAAGTTGAAATCCTGGCTCTGTCCATTAATGGCTGTGAAATCTTGGGTAAGTTATGTAACCTCTCTGAACTTTATTGCATCATTTGTAAAATGAGGATTATATACATCACTCTGTGGGTTACTTTAAGAATTAGAGGTAATGTGTATATGGATAGGATATATGCTGACTTATAAGCAACTGATTTTTTTTATCTCATGAAGTGATTGGCTCACAGGTATGTCTACTAATCAAAATGTTCCATGATCTGACTGAGACTACATCGGACTTTTTCAAGTCTTTTATAAAGATCCGCTTTAGCTAAAACACTTTGGACTTACAGGAGACCCAGATATTTTTTGTTGCTCCTGCAATGCACAAAGTATGAGATGCAATAGGGAGTAACTTGGAGCTCCAAATTCCTAGCCCCTCATGTTTAGCAACAACCTCGCTACTTATTCAAAAAATATTTACTCAACTTTCATTGTATGGCTAACATTGGGATTATAGAGGTGACCAAAACAGACAACACTTTATCCCTATAAAATTAACATTTACAAAATAGGGTGGGGATGACAGGAGCCGAGCTATCAGTTTGGAAGACGTAAGAAACAAAGGCTATGGAGAAATAGAAGACAGGTTTATAGATGGAACTGTGGGTTATTTGTGTGGATCGATCTAAAAAAGAACAGGTGTTTGAAGTAGCTCTTCCCTTATACAATGAAAAAAAGTGTTTCTTAGATTATTTAAATTTTTATCATTTGCCACTTCTGATTTTAATTGAGGTTTTGATTAATTACTCCAGCTGGGTTTTTTTTTTTTTTTAATCCAAAAGTCACCACTGTATCTCCTAGGAATACCACCTGTATATTGGCAGGATTATAAATTGATACATTTTATGTTTTCTGCAATGTCAATAGGACTTGAGGGAAGAGATTTCTTTTCAAGGTATTTCAAGCAAAATTTTTCAGTACTCTTTGGACAAAAAGGGGCTCTGTTATGGGCTGAATTGTGTCCTCCCAAAATTCACATGTTGAAGTCCTAACCCCCTAGTACCTCAGAAGGTGACTGTATGTTGAGACAGAGGCTTTAAGGAGGTAAGATTAAATGAGGTCATTAGGGTGAGCTTAATTCAATATGACCAGTGTCCTTATAAGAAGAGGAGATTAGGCCATAGGAATACACAGAAGAGAGGCTATGTGAAGATACAGGGAGAAGCCAGCCATCTCCAAGCCCAGGAGAGAGGCCTCTGAAGAAACCCACCCTGCCACACCTGGAGCTTGTATTTCTAGCCTCCAAAGTTGTGAGAAAATAAATTTTTGTTGTTTCAGTCCAGCCTGTGATCCTTTCTTATGGCAGCCCTAACTAACTAACATAGGCTCTAAAGTAATATGAAAGCCATGTAGCCCATTTGCCTTCTCAGTCATTTATTTTTCAGGTTATGTGACTTCAGCTCAGCTCATAATGAGGTAGAATTATTAACATATTTAACATTTATGAAGGAGCCTCAGTCTTCACCTTTTAGGACCAAAGATGTGCTTTCCTACTTCAATCCCCTTGGTGTTTTTATTTTTTTTAATTCCCTTTTGGCAAAGAGGTAAGGTATTAGACGAGGACCAGACCTCCATATTTCTTCTTTATGAAAGAGGAGAAACATTCTGGGGGAAAAAAAAAATGGCATTTCCATTTTGATTTCTGAGGTCTCACTGGAATGCAACATAAAAGTTACATCCTATTCTTGGGGGCAGAGATAAATCTGAACTACAAAACTATCGTAGAGGAGATTGAAAAGAGTTTCTGTTTATTAATTATTTCCTTGATTTTTCATTTCTCTCTCCTTTCTCCTGTGCCATCAAAAAAAAAAAAAGGCAGAGAGGGTAACAGGTTAATAAACAGTATCTGTCAGCAGGAAATGATTTGGGATGGTATAGACTAGTCCTATCTCATTGATATCTTAGAGTTTAACAGAAAGTCGGAATGCTGGACCAGCAGAGCAGGAAATTCCTTACAAGCCCCCACTTCCACATCTGCCGCCTGTTTTTAAATCCATTGACTGAAGTTCCACAGTGTCCCCAAGTTTCCTCAATTAATCTGTAAGTTAGAAATTCCCTACTAGTGCCTCATTATCTTTGGTAGATGAAAGACCCCTAAGTCTTTTTTTCCCCTCAGAAACATTAATACTGTAAAAATGTTTGCAAAGAGGTCATGAGAATGGGACACCGTTCACAGTCTGTGCCACACGCATCCACACAGTTATCAGAATAGCGCATTTGTAAAGTCCCTTATATTTCTAAAGTTTTTCTTAACAATTCTCTCGCGAAACCCTGGTAAGTAGGCAGTGACTGTGCCTGTCCTGCTAACTTCTGAGAGGGTGTGACGGAGGAGGAGACTAGTGGCAGAGAGATGTCAACAAATAGGTGGACCTAGAACCCACGTCTCGGGCTTCCTATCTAGGATATTCTGTTACATAAAGGTACATACGTGCTGTGCTTATGTGCACACATTTTAGCTTTTTTTGGCAATTTGAATACAGCGGCAATTTTTTTAATCTGGTAGTTTGAAATTACTGATCAATTGAGTGAAAAGAGTTACCCTGGTCATTCATGTAACCTCTGCCTTAGGGTCTGGAGTATCTGGGACACAGGTGTGCTTTGTTATGTCAGTGGTGTTCAGGGCAATTAATGTTTTCTTTCTCCTGTCGCCTATTTAGCACACAGCAAGGCTGGCCTGCTCGAGAATCCTCCGTGATCCTTGATTGCATTACAAAATATGATCAAAAGACTCTACCTCAATGGGCATGATTGTGCTGCTTGCTAAACTCAATGGCAATTTATTTAAATATGATACTCTGCAGGAGAACTCCTTCAAAGAAAAGGCACAACAGGCAGTTTATCATTTCCATGCGAGGCATTTGCTGTTATTGCCTCTTGAAAGCATTGGGGAAACAAGGATAATGCTGGTGGAAGAGTTAAAATGTGATATGATCATAAGCCCCGCTCTCTCTGAACAATGCCAGTTATGTCCTAGAGTTAATAGCTTGGTGGTCCCTTCTTAACACAAATCAGCCTTCCAAACAGAGGAAAGAGATGGGTGTGGGTGGTAAGGAAATTAGGAGCATGGATTCTAGACAATAACACATCTGAGATAATCGAGTGATGCAAGCACATTACTATTCAGTGTGTGGCAGAGTGCCGCTAATTCACTCTAAAAAGCTAACTCAGGCAAATATAAATTAAAGCATGTGCAGGACTGGATTGTAAAAAATAAGGGCAATTAGCACTGCAGTATGTGCACATCTGCAATAATCCTGTTTGATGCATCTTCTATTAATTAACTTTATTGGAAGGAAAAAAAATCAGGTCAACAGAAGGAAATGCACAGCTTTTGGCCACTACAAAGCATTTCCAAACATTGACTAAGTTTGCCATGTAAATGTGTCAAATGTCTTCCTTTAAGCCCAGAATAGAAAGGCAAAATGATGCTTATTTGTAAAGCTGTGATTTTTATGCTCACAAAGTTTAATCTTTAGGAGCGCATTATGACAACTTTTGTTCATGTACTAATTTTTCTGCCTGGTAACGTGTTTCCTGTATTTATGGTGGGGGGGGGAATTATGTTAAAAGGTAGGTTGAATAATTTCACTTATTTATACATGAATTGCAACCCGACCAAATCTATGATTTGGAATACGTCATATGAAAAATTATAATTATGCTCCTGAATCTTTATTTAATAACATGTTTTAAACATTTCTATGTTCAAGTACAGAAAGCCAGATTTTAGATCTAAACTAATATATAAAAATTCAACCAGTGTGGAAAGTGTTTTTAGACCGCAATAATTAATCCTTTTAGAAGTATAAAAATAATTTAAGTCCGACTTAATAGGTTGTTAAATGTTTCTCACTAAAGGATTGTTATTTTACCAGTATTTTCTGAAATCACTAATGTAGGCAGGCGAATTATCAGTGTTCAATAAATTGAAATGTATATTAAGAAATGAGTACTTCTTAAATATTTCATCCATTATGTCGCATTCTTACAGTCTATTTGCTTTTAAGACAGAGCTCTAAAATGAAAAAACTATATTTGGTGAGGTAATGTTTATATCAAAAAACAAAAATTATTTTTCTTAATTAAAATTGGAAGCAATTTATGCTTTCTGATTCAATTCTTTATCTTTCAGATTCCAAATGTGCTTACTTTAAGTAACTGATACATTTAGTTCTAACCACCTTTCTTTTTCATTTACATAAAAAGCAAATAATATCACGGTAAATGAAGCAATACATTAATTTATTAATTTTCACTGTCTAATTATTTTGACAAAACTCCAGTGCCACAGAAATATTTTTAAAAGTATACTATGACCGTTATATGACAATTCATTTTGAATGATACCATCAAGGGTATATCTATAATACAAGAACTGTTAAGTCTTTCTCTATTTATAGATTTTAAAAATTTAAAGCATTGTATTGAATAGAGTAATATAATTTGCTATGAATGAGGCTTAATTGTGATAATAAATTACATATTTAATAATTTTTTAAAATAAAACCACTTTTAATATAGATGTTTTCATTAAAAATTCAAAATACATTTTCTGCACCAAATAATAATTAAATATTAAAATGGAAAAAACAGGCAAGTATAAATTCTTGAGGAAAAGTGTTATGTCATTTAAATCAATTCAATACAATGTAATTACAAACTGGATTAAATATTTTCATCAATAGAAATTTGCTCTTAACTGATTTATGAATTTCAGTTTCTACATGATTATATGTAAGATAATGTTTGAAAAACATCACTTAAAAAATATATATACACTACAGCCATTGAACTTTTGCCTTCTGTGTTGTGTACATACAGGAGACTTTATTTCCTGGGACCTAATCTGTGTGAATAACCTGGATCTCTGGCCTCTTAAGTAAAATCAGTAAAATAGATGCACTCAAAAGCATTGTTTCTCCATATACCAAATGCAAAGATTGTACAAGTGAATATTACTTCTAAAAATTCACTGGAGAATATAATTTTTGTCAAGTTCATACCGTTAGATACATCTCTACCACAGATCAAAATCTGCATTGTCATTTTAGAAGACTGTTGAATTTGCGATTTTTCTCTATGGATCAAGTTTAGGCAAGAATTGTGTTTAGGAAGAGTATTATTTGATAGTAAGTCAATGTGAATATTAATGTCTCAGATAAATTGTACTAATCATGTGTGCCTTCTACCACATCCTCCTGTCAATACTGTGTTTTTTTGTTTTTGTTTTTTTTTTCAAATATTTGCATGTATGTGGGTGCTGGGGGCTACCTGTCATTCTTCAAAGGTCTAAAGTCCCTTGGACATAGAGCCAGATCAGAGTTTCCGCATTAACTCTCAATTTCCTGGCTTTTTGAGGGCTTCGGCAGACCCATAATGTTTCTTTAACATTGGTGGGGTTTTTTTTTTGTGGTTTAATATTTCTAAAAGCAGTAAATTATTTCCAGCGTATGTAAAAAAGACAAATTTCTCTGTGGTTAGTGACCACAAAACAAAACAAGAAACAGAAATACTTCAGAGAATGAATCCTAAAAAAAGTTTCAAGTTATAAACCCTTACTTTGATGTCATACGTGAAAAAGGAAATTTTGATGAAGAATTGTGAACTAATGCTTTAAAGAAGCCTCGAAGCCAATATACATTCCTGTATTTATCATTTTCATTATCAGTAATAAGCATGATAATTGTACGTAAACACATACATTCATTCTGTCTCATAGACATATAACATAGCTATGAACTACTGAATAAGATTAATACTGACTAGTAAAGATATCTTATGAATGATTTAAGATAGAAATAATCTTTGATTTAAGGGATAAACAAAAAATACTTTCCTTTAACAAGAAAATAGTATTAGCAATACTATTAGCAAATGACTTTTAAAAGCAGAGATGTTATCGACTTATCACTGCTTTTGCATTTGCTCCCAGATTTTGAGTTTCTATTTTTTAACTCTAGTAATTTGAAGTTTAGAATGAGTTTTTGGATTTTTAAATAATGCTTTATTTCACAGTTTAAGTTATAATTTTTTAGAAAATACATTTTAATCGATCTTACAGATTTAAATTTGGCATCTGACAGAGAATGTCTTGATAAGTTAGTTTGCAATGGTAATTTAAAACTGTATTTTATTGAAGCATCATCAGAGATATTAGATCATAGAATGACAGAATGATAATGCTTGTGATGTAATCTACCATTCTCCCCAATCTTAGAGAATCTGATGCCCAGACAAATTCAGTTAATTGGCAAATAGCACAGCGAATAAGTGGCGGAGCTTAGACTAGACTTGTTCTCTTTTCATTTATACCCTAAACTAACTCAACTACATATCAGAAATGGAACTTTCATTTAGGGCAAAATCAATAATGCAAGAAGACCTCATAACCTCAAAACAAAGATACATATGCCAACGAAAAGGCCAGAAGAGCAAAAACCATGCTTAGATTATTTAATAAAGAAGGAAAAAATCTTAAGCATCTTTCATCATTTCATGTTGCTGACACTTCACCTTGTTTCTCCAATGTGGCTTCATTTGTAGAGAGAGCACGAAGCAATGGAGATTTCATGGAAGAGAGAGACTGATAATGACAAGATGCAGTACAGATTCTAGACTCTCAAACTCAGGCAAAATAAGATCATTGAGTTTTTATCTTCTTTTCATCATTACGGCTGCTTGTTTATGCATATTTCTTCTGGAGCAGATCAAAACTAAGCTGAGAACCTGGATAGTATGTACAGATAAAGAAAATGGGCATATCACAGAGATTTCTACCCCCGATATGGTAAAACCAATGTTATATAAGGAACAGCTTTTTCTAAACTTTCTAAATTACATATCTTAGACCCGAAAATTTCTAAATTTAGAAAAATAGGAAGATACACACCCAAGATATTTTTCTTTTTATATAAAACTGACAGTAAGATGGACTAATGACAGCTTCAGGATGTATGATACTAGAATTGCTCCAGAGCTTTCTTTTTTTCTTTTTGCTTTTGGTAATAATCCTTCAACTGGAAAGATAGGTTTCACATTAGAAACTCAAAAGGAATATAAGATGAAGGCAAGAAAAGCAAAACAAATAAGTCTTTTGTTTAATAAATTATTTTGTTTCAAATGCACAATTATTTTCAGATGAAAACTATAGTCTCATTTATTATGAAGTCCTCTCTATTAAAAATATATGTACATACTCCCTCTGGAATAAAATCCAGAAGTGACTTTACTTGCAAAAACAGAGTTGGGATCCTGCCCCACTGAATTTTAAAAGTAAAAGTAAATTATGAGACGGTGTCCCAAGAAGATATTAAAACGTAAATGTTAAGTGGCATATCACAGTCAGAATTGTCAAACATGGAGTTAACTGTAAATCATATAGTGATGCCAAGGAATAATCCAGATGCAAGGCTCTTTCAGATTAGTAACTGTGATGTTGAAGCCAGTGACTATGCTTGAAATGATGAGCAAAACTAAATTCCAGGAAAGAAAAAGATAGTTATAAGTACGATATAGATGAAAAATTCTTCTAAGTGTTAAAATGTGCAAATAGCTTAAAGAATTTACATATATATATACATATACATATGTATATATATATATATATATATATATATGCATAAACACATATCACATTAAATCTATGCTTCCTAGCTGAGGTCAACACATGCTCTCCTACGTATAAGGAATGGAATTTAAAGATCATACTTCCACTTTCTATGTGCAAGGGATATCTCTTTTATATTTTAGACTCACTGATTTTTCTGAAGAAGGCCCACACATTTCTTTGTCTTAAACATTTCCAAAGTTGCTACTCTATTCTCCTTCCTTGCATTCGAACCTCTTTTTATGTGCACAAGGGTGCCATTTCTTAGAGATTGTCATCCTGCAAGGGCAAGGAGCAGATAGGTGGATGTCAAAGGAAACACAGCCATGCTAATGGTCTGGTAGATGTTACTACTGTTTCCAGCAGTAACAAAGGCTCCACTGTGTGCCCTCAGGTGAGTCACTTAACCTGCTGTGTCACAACTGCTCCATCTGCAAATTAGATAATCACCTTTGCCACCATCTTCCTCTCGGGGTTGTTTTGAGAATGTCATAACTGGTCATTTGTTTGATCTATTCAAGAAACACTCAGTGCCCTTGGACCCCTGAATGTGCACACTCAAGTGCAAGCTCAGTTATGAAGCTGCATCCAGCAGGAATGTTTCCTTACTGAAAGAGACAAAGGGCAGCCCATTGAAGAATGCCAGACCCAAACGGCATCTTGAAGGCCTCTGAGATTCTCAGATGAAAGGCTTTATATAAAAATAAAGTATTGTTATTACCTAGGCAAAGAAAAATGCATGCATTTTCTGTCAGCATTCAAGAGCCATACATAGTGGTGCCCTCTGCCCCCCTTTGATATTTCGTTTGCATTTAGTTTGATGACAATATAGATAAATTCTCTATTTGGTGCCATTGGACCTGGGTTGCATTTCAGTGTGTGGAAAATGACGAAATGAAAGAGAGAACCCTTTGAAAGAAAGTGAAAATAAATGTAATAGCCAAAAGCCAAATAATAGTCATAGTGTATTTAAAGTCTATTAAAGAGCAGAAGTCAGGGTATCAAATGCACACTCTCTCATCCTCTGTGGTCAGCCTACTACGTGGACCACCTGCCTTAAATTATACAAGTTCACCGCATCCCTGGAGTGAGGGGGAAGGCAAGAGAAGAATGGGGGTGGAAAAGCAGCTTTCTCCATTCATACTAATCATGCCAAATTTAAAATAGTTTTAGAATACCTCTTTTCAATTCACAGTCAATTATATTTAAATCTCTAAACTGCCACTCTTGGGTTTGGAATAATGTATGCATATATATGCAATAAGGAAGTAACTTGGAGTTTCAGTTTTTCAGTAGAAACTGATTGACATACACCATTTAGTTACCAGTGTTCATACTGTTTTAGGAGGTGATGGGGTAATGTAGAGCTCTGTATAGCCCAGGAATATAGGAAAATGGAACTCTAACTGGCTAGAGCAGAAGAGACCCTTCTGGATAAACTGCCCCCGTTTGGTTAAGAAGCACATGTGGAAACTCTGTATTTGGGTCTTTGACAGAAATCAAGTGGAACCAATTTCATAGATATGAAAATGTACTGATAACAAGCAAGCCAGATTTCTTATTAAATTTGACAATTACTGCTTTTGAGGTGCCAAGGCTGCTACCCACGGTTGTGAGGGATGTTCACTGAACAAGGGCACTTGGTCCATGGGGTAATGGGGCCTCACATCAGCCCTGCTCTGATAGGCAAGCCATAAACCCTGGAAGAAAGGGATCCCTTTACTTCTTCACACAAAGAAATCATATAGGCAAATGACAGCTGTGGGCTCCATACAGAAAGACACTCTAAAAGACTTAAGTTAAAATGAATGCCTGAATCTCAATGTTTTAATACATGTCTTCTTTTGTGCTTATTTGGGTTTTCGTTCTAAACCTGAGAGGTAAGTATATGAATTATCCCACCATCATAGTATGAGACTGTCATATTGTCCTTTGGGGGGAAGTTCTTTTAGATGTGGATTCTGCTTCTCTGCCTCAGTTTCCCTAATAGTATAATGGTGATTTTCAAATCAACAAAAACGTGATGTGACAGGTGCTAAGCAAAATGCTGGGATTCTACTAGTGAGCTGGATAGGCACAAAAAGCTTAAAAATCTAATAAGCAACTATAATCTATAGGATGCTGCTACAGAATGTGCATTGGAAAAAAAGAAAAGTAGCAAAGGCCAAAAGAAAATGTTCCTATAGGGGCGCCTGTGTGGCTCAGATGGTTAAGCACCTGCCTTTGGCTCGGTCATGATCCCAGGTTTCTGGGATTGAGCCCCACATCAGGCTCCTGGCTCAGCGGGGAGCCTGCTTCTCCCTCTCCCTCTGCCTCTCTCCCTGCTCATGCTGTGTGTGTGTGTGTGTGTGTGTGTGTGTGTCTCAAGTGAATAAATAAAATCTTTTAAAAAAATGTTCTTAGAGTCACTTTTACTCTCTGTTCTAAAGTTTCCACCCTGAGAACGCTAAATGCAGAGTGAACCACTTTTGCCTCTCCATTTCTATTCTTCCACAGGTAGGGGGGCCTTAATTTTCTGCACCACCCCAGAATATCAAAGAAAACCTCTTGCTGGGGCCTTCAGCACACACGCAGCAAATATCCACAGGTGAGAACAACCTTCTGTGATTAGAGGTTCCTTTGTTTGTTATGATGAACATGACCCAGTCACTTCTACATAGTCTTCAAACTTTAGAGAGGCCCCCAAGAAATGTTTGTCGACTGAATAGTCATGCGTTTGTTTAATTGAAGGCAGTGTCACGGTGGCCACCCACGCAGCCTGCCACTTGGGGAAAAGTGGTTGGGGAAGAGTGAACATTTCAAAATTGCCTCAGCAGATCTACATGATATTTAACTCTAGCTGGGCGATCAGACAAGTGAGTAGATCTTTCACAGCAGTGAATGACAGTCATTTGTGGCTCTACACGCGAGAAAGTTCACACACTCTTTACCTAGGGTGTTACTTTTCAGAATTGTGCTACCTGCAACCTGATTTCAAATTGTTCTTTCCATCAGTAACTCATGAAAACAAAACCCACTAGGAAAGCATGTCAGTAATAAGAACAGCATCACAGATTGCAAATTGAAAAGGCCTCTGGGGTCATTCGCAGAGTAGGAAATCCCACTTATGATCACTCTCCTTTGGTTCTGCCTCATTCCATAATCACTCCATGGGGCAAACTACACTCCTGGTTTTTCTACCCAACAAACAGTTTCTGCACATGCTAGTTAAATTATCTTTCTTTTTCCAATAGTCTTGAATTCATAAGAGTATTCTTTGTGGTAATTATCCTTATAAGAGGCAAAAATAATGGTCTTGGGGCATTTTTCCACAAACAAGGCTTTGTATCAATAATTGTAAAAATCAAAATAAAATAATTCATAATTTAATTTAATTCATAATATCACTATTAGAATTTTTAGTAAAAATAAAGACATACCCATTTTCATTCTTAGGAAATGAAAGGATAAAACAGCTAAATAGGATGCTGATTTTTACAATTTACCAGGTGTTACATCTATACGCAAAGAGGTGTCCAGCCTCACTTTCTAACAGACAGTCATGGTCCTGTTATCTGCTTTGTTTATGCAAAACTGTAATACAAGAGAAAAAGGGTGAGCCTTGGGGAATAGTTGATCAGCTAGAAGAAAATGGGTAGTTCTTATACTCAGGCCAATTCTGGATTTTACTCTCCTGCTTAAAATTTTGAAACCATGCTCCCAAGTAGAGAAATGAGCACAGACTAGGCCCAGTTAGTCTTGAACACTTTGGACTTCACAGTCCTTCACTGTAAATTAAATGGGTTATCAGTCAAGGAAGGTATGTAAATCACCATCAGCCTAATGTTGACCCTGAGAACCTCTTGTCTAGGGAAGCAGAAAACCAGGTACCCAAAGAAACTCTTAAAGGCATTGTGAAGTAAACCACAAGGAAAACGAAATGATGACAACGAAATCAAACCAACTATCAGGGTTTATCAGAGGGTTGGTCCAAAAGTAGCAGCTGACCAACAAATTAACCTGCAATTCAACAGTTAAAGTTTGATGTCATTTTTTAGATATCAAAAGTCCTATGGAAGCTGTGAGTGAAAAATAAGCTAAAGCTCATCAGTGGAAAAAGTAGCTACCTAAGAGACCCTAATTATATTTTGGAGATTATTCCAAGTTGCATATCAGTCTTGTTCATCACAGCCAACTACAGAAATAATACCACCCATGTCACCTTCCAGCATAAAGGGCTAGCTCTCAACATGGCAGAATTATAAGCTAGAAAGAATTTTTGGATGAAACATTTCAGAAAAGCAATTCATGGTAGCTATTAAAAATAAAAAATGGCCACAGCAATGTGCACTTCCTTCCATCACCTACTAGAAATACTATTTGCTATCATAGACATTACTGACGGTTTTCTACAGAAAACAAATGCCAAACACATAAGAGTTCAACGCTAATTTTTCCTTACACAGAATACAGATGACCCCTTTGACCACCAACCTGTCTTTCATGCTAGTTTTAGAAACCCTGTCAGGAAGAATAAAAATTTCTGCGGCTTGTGGAACTTTTTCAGGGTATAAGGTCTTGACCAGCAAATATGAAAGTATATTGTTTGGTTTCCTCTCAATATCAATACTTAGTATCACATTTTGGGTCTTGTAAGTGCTCCCATATGTTTCAGAAATAATTAAATTTTTATTGACATTTTGGCCTGCCTCCTAAAGATGAATATCCTTCAGCTGTTAAACATTTGATAGGTTTGAAGTTGGAAAAGTTTTTTATTTAATATTTTTATGCTCTTGAATATATACATACAGAAAAGACAAGAGGTGACCTGAATCTTTTGATGTAGTGATTGGAACTCTAGGAAAAAGGCAGTGATTTTCCAAAAACTCTCAGGCTGCCCTTAGAGAGGAGGGGAATAATCGGTGTGTCTTTTGTCATATGATTAAGCTTATCAAATCAGGATCGTTTCTGCATAAACCATGAACTCTGATCTGGTTTTTGTTTTGTAATGTTATAAAGAATGAAGAAAGCTTGTATATTGGAAAATACTTTTTTTTTTAACAGGTTCTTGAGTTAATCCATTCTCTTTCACCCAGGAAATCAGGCTTACTTCTCAATTCGCAAAGCAAACTGCTGACCTTCAAGTTACTGATCTCGAAGGGACTTGGGAGGAGGGAGTGTGGAGACTCGTCAGAGAAAGACTGAAATAGTCAGACACTCTTCCCCCAAATATCACAGATTCCCAGCCTTGTGGGATTCTAAGCAAATAACCAGAATATCACTCAGGGCTAAACCTTCCTCTGTAAGCAGACATTTTCTCGCGGTGCCCTGGCCTCGACCCTCCTCACCGCTGGTCTTCAACCTGCGCGGCTAATTCCTTCCTTAATTTGCCTTCACCTTGGGAAAGAAGAAAGAAAACAAAGTTCCTCCTCCCCAGTCCCCAGTCTGCTACATTTCGAAGAAGTGGCTGGAAAACGTCGATTCCACTGGGAAAAGCGTCTGCTGGAGGCTACTGCGGGTCGGGCCCACCTTTAGCTTCAGGTTGACAAATGTCTTCAGCGCGTTCTCAGCTCCGCGGGCCCTAGGGGGTCCCCTAAAATCGCAATAGTGTCCGCCCTGTCTGACCTGCCCCCCTGTAGCGGCGCACATTTCAGCTTTTCAGCTTCACGGTGGAGCTTGCAGTAATTGAGTCGGGAGGGTTATTTTTCCTGGCCTCGCCTCACCGTCCCGAGACTGCGGGGAGCTTTCGGAAAGACATCGCCCCTCCTCCCCCGCCCCGAGGTCCCGGCTGCTTCTGAGCTCTGCCCCGGCCTCCGCCCCGCGGGAACCAGGATTTCGATCCACGCGGCCTCGGCCAGAGGCTTAGGCCGGCGGGTGAAACCACCAGGGGTCCCAACGGAGGGCTTATTCCCGCCCCGCTTCACAATTGGGGGTCAGATCGCATTAACACCAAACCGCCAACGGGCCGGGAGCAGGTGGTTCATTGCATAAAATAGAGTTAACTGCAAGAGACTAACTTTACAACGGTGACTTGGTTTCCCTCCGTAGCTTGGTCATCAAAAAAGGTCTCTCCCTACTCCTCAGTTGCAAGGCGGGGAAAGGTTCTCAGCTGCTCAAGAAGGCTAGTGGTGCATACTGTCAGCTTAAGGTGACCCGCAGGGTGGCGCGGTAGGTGCGCCGGCCCCCATCCTCGCGGCTATTGGAAGCAGGTTTCCCTCACCCCTTCCTGGAAGGTAAGAGCTTTGGCATCTGGAAGTGTCAGAAAGGAGCCTTTTGCCATAAATCATCCTGAAAAGCATTCAAATCAGACAAGCGTCTAGAGACCCCTTAGACACTCCACCCCCAAAATCCTAGATCAAAGTGCAATTCCTGGAACCATAAACACCTATTATAAGCAAAATCCTACTTATCTGGAGGATGCTAAAACTGAGAGAGAAGGAAACAGTAAGAGGCATTTGTCGCTGTAAATCCTCCGCACAAATTCACAAACTCTGTCTTGTCTTAGATTTGTCAACTGCTTTCTCGGGGATGGCCAACCACAGCTTTTCTCAACTCGCCCAGTACGCGTTTCTGGGGTCCCCCGAACAGCTGACTGGAGAGTTTAGAACGCGGGACTGGACATTGGCTTTCGCTAGTTTTTTCAACCAAGAGAGAAGCAGGTGCGAGAGAGTCCCGAACTGGGGAGGTGGGAGCGGGAGAAAGAGAATTCACTCCTTGGTTCTAGTTTAGAGACAGCAAGTGCTCTTTACAGATTACACTAGTGCGGCAAACCTCCGTGCGAAGCAGTGTTCGTCTGAAACTTCGAAAACTCCGAACAGAAAACACCCGCCCAGGCAATTTCTGCTCTCGCTGAACTCCCCCTCCGGGCTGCGTTACATTTGCACCATAACACTGTTAATTTCCGAGTTCTCTCAAGAGGGATCAGCAGAGGGACAAGGACACTAAAAAGGGACCTCAAAGGGTAGATGTCTAAGATTCTGAGAGAGCAACTTTCTTGCCTCAGAAATGAAAAAACTCCATTTTTTACCACGACTTCCTTGGTCAATCTAGAGTCAACCGATTGTATTGAAATCTCAAGTCTGGAGCAGGGATGGCCCAGCAGGGCGTCTAGGGCGGAAGCTAGGGGGCGGCGGGGTGGAGGGTAGGAGGTTGGCTGGTGGGGGGGTGGGGGCTACTAGCATGGAGAGACCTCCCCCCACATACATTCCCTTCCCGGAGACGCGCTCGCTGCACCGGTACCGCGAGAGGGGGCCTTAGGAAAGGCGCTGGCAGCTAGTTGACTGCAGGGTTGAGATTATTCGACACGTGTCTTTACTCCTCACAATCCATTTCTTACGGGTGATTTATGAACGAACCTCTTTGATCTGGGACGGTTTTTATCTGTCCACTGTTACAGATGACAGACGCGGCTGCTAAAATGCCTCGTTCCCGCTGCCTAAAAGCTTGCTCCCCCCTTCCCAAATGCTGTTGCTTTTTCTCTGGTGATTCCCCCACCCCCTGCCTCTCCGCTACCCTCCCCTACCCCGAGCCCCGTTCGCTCTATTAGTTGCAGTCCCTCCGGATGTTTTAAGTCAACAAAAAAGCGCTGGGCAGGGTCAGCTGGGAGCCAAGGCAGGCAGATTTGGGGCACGCTATCCCCTTGGTGCCACATGTGTTGGGGTTCTATGAAGGCCTCCAGCCAGGGATCGGAAGAACTAGCTCCCAAAGTGCGGGTACCCGCCTTGGGAAGGGAGAAGGCAAAGCCCTGGCAGTCAAGTTCCCGCGGGGGCTGGCTTTGCTAAGAGAAGGGACGTGGAACCGGGATGCGGAGGGCAGTGTGGTCCGGGGTTCTGTGCCGACGGGGGCTCATCAGAACAATCACGTTGGCTTAACCAGGGAGGGAAGGAGGCGGCAGAAAAGGGGGAGAGTGGGTCACGTTGCGTGCCTGCTAGTCCCTAATAGGTAAAGGAAAAGCGGAGTCTCAGAAGCGGTTATTAATAGTAGATCTTTTTTTTTCTTTTCTTTTCGTGTGTGTGTGTTAGTAGTATTTCATTAAAACCATATCCTGGAACAAAGAGCTGCTCTTTCATGTCTCTTTGCTTTGTTTTTACTCTGACAGGAGTTCTAAAAACAGGATTTTCCAAATCAAAGGATCCCTGCAGTTCGTGCCCCCTCCCAGCCCCCCTTTCCTTTACCAAACTGCTCTTGGTATCATTATCCCACTACGGATTCTTATACTCTTGATTTAGCCGGAGGACATTTAATAGCTGACTGGATTAAATATTGCAGACTCCAGCCTGCACTATTTGAAAATCCGGGTCGTGGACTGTGCCTAACTTCAGAGAAGGAAAACTGATCTATGAGATGTGTTTTAAGTTTCACTCAGTCGAGGCCTGGAGAGAAGGAAGAGGAAGAAGGATTCTCTGCTCCAGGTCTCTTTCATATGTTACAAAGTTAAAAGTTTTAGAAGGTGTGTGTTGATGGGGGGGTAGCAAGAGAAGTCAAGGGTGGAATGAGGCGAGAGGCAACCTCAGCAAGAGACTAACAGAAGTTTCCTTCTGTCATAATGGAAGAGGGATTTATAAGGACATTTTTAAAGTAAAGAATGCTGCTCTGGAAGTAGGGTTCTGCCCAGGAATGGAGCAAGGTTGTAGGGGTGCATCAGCATACCTCTCTGAAGGATTCATTATCATTACTAAACTGCAGTACTGACTGGGTCTCTTTCTGCTGCATGTTGGCTTTCAACAATAGTAACAATTCTTTGATTTGGTGTTAAGTTTCAGAAACAGAAAAGGAAAAGAAATTTGGACTATTGTGTCCAGTAGTAAGTTTAGAAATGGAGGTCTGGAGGCCCCAAAGTAACACATATCAGAGTCAGGGTATTGGGAGTTCAACCCAACATTCATCTTGGCTAGGCAAACCCAGAGGTGCAGGATCTGAGGTCTTCCTCCAGGATGCTTTGGGGGCCATAAGCAGATATGATATGTACCCAAAGGTAATAAATCAATGTTAAGTTCCTTCAGGGACGGCTGGATGGGTATTTAGATTAAATACCATAGAGAGAAAAGATGTGTCTGTTTATCTGGTCTTGTGCATTTTTAAAACTGTCACCCTTAAAGCTAATGTGATCATTTTGAATTTATTTCAATTCTTTGGAAACCCAAAGAGGATTAATAAAAACTCTGACAGTAAATTAAGATTTAATATTGTGGAAGAAAATACCCCAACTTTTAATTTTTTTTTTAAATACAGAGGTGTATGGGCAGCTAAAATAAGCCAGGTGCAATTGTCTGTGTAACAGTGACTTAGGAATAATGTTGCATTTAAATGAAGAGCCACAGAACAGTTCATTCATTTAATGTACAGTCTTAAAAGTATTGTCAACAAATATTTAAAACCTTAATGTGTGCAGAGATCCAGGCCTGAGCCACCCGTTAATATTCACAATAGCCTCTATGAACATCTCTCTTAGAACAGAGAAAGGAATTGGACTGTCTTCCACAACTGGGCAACTACTAATTAATTTTAATTTTATGAACTGAGCTTCTTCCTTCCTTATTTGTACACGTGATTTTTAAGAATCCTCAATCAAACCGATAATTTAACTTCGTAAAAGCCCTACCCAATGGGCAGCAAAGATCCCCAGAGCCTGGGTCCTGGCCCCAGGAGGGAGGGATCACCCGCTCATCTTTCAGCCCAGTCAAGCATCTTGGAGGTTTAGGGTCTGTCAGTCCTGGCATTCCTTCCCTCTTATCACTCTCTACCCCTTCAAAAAGGCAATTGATTAGTTTCAGCTTTTCCAAACCGAGATCGGATACGTTTCTCAGGATCAAAAGTCTCCGAGAGGCCAAGACAGAAACGTGGGGGATGGGGAACGTGAAGAAGGAAAGCGCGGGGGGGGGGGGGGGAGTGGAAATTTGCCAGCCACCCAACCCTCTGCACCCAAGGCACCTAGGGGATGGGCGGGTGCTGGGAAGGGATAAGATCGTGACCTCTCCTGGAAGAGGCACTTAAAGATTTAAGATGTGTCTTCCCTTTCCGGAAGCAAATATTTAAAGGAGAAAATAGATATCTAGAAAAGGAGGTTGATGATTTATGCCTGGATTTTCCTCCAAGCGTTTGCCTTCCTTGTATTTACAGGCGTGGCCCCATTTGCAAATTGTACATCTGTTCTCTTCACGTGACATTTCATAAAAGCCCTAACATCTGGGCAAGATAAACTTCCTTCAGGTACCTGCTTAACTTTTCACTTGTCACACTCGCATCACCCCCGGTGGGTTCTTTTCGCCCTCCCGCCTGACTCAGTGGCGGGGTCTGTGGAGCGCTTTGTTCCAGCCCCCACGCTCTGGCCCCCAGCCTCCTAGGACCCCACATAGCCCCCCCCCCCACCACCAACGCCAACCTTTGCCACGGCCAGCTTCTTTGGCAGACCCCATCCTTACGTCTCCCGCCTCTGGTTCCACCGTGCAGGTAAATGAGGGCACCATCCTGGACCCAAGGAGAAAAGTCAGATTGCCTTCGGTTCCGGCTTCAGACCAAAAACAAAACAAAACAAAACAAAACTGCCTAATAAGCAATATTCAAACTCGCGCTTAGATTCCATAGTCTCATATACATCTATATACTCTTCAGTGGAATGAAAAAAGAGGGCTGCTGGTTCTGATGGTTGTCTTTAAATGAACGTTCGCTCTATCTGGTAGATGTTTAAACTGCGTGGTTTACAGAAATTTAATTTCATTTGCTCGTAATCTCCCTTCCCTCCCAAAGAAGGCTGCCTTTGGGATGAATGTTTTTAGAAATGTTTTTTTTTTCCTAATCTGAAATTTTTTTCCCGGGGTAAGTACAAAAAAACACCACAAACTTGAGGGGGGGGGGGGAGGCGGGAAAGGGAAGGAAAAGAAAACAGTCCACGTAAACAAGAAGGACAGCCTTTCGAGGCCTTCGCTGCAGCAAACCCCAAACGATCTCATTGCAGGGCGCCCACGAAATCCCGGCTATAATTGAGTGTTTTATTTGAGGTTTTCTGACCATGTGCTTTTTGCCATGGTTACTAGGACTCTGATATGAGAAGCTGGGTATTCATTATGATTCCGTCCCATCCGTTCCCCCAAGGTTTAGCTCCCTGGCCTTTATAAAGACGGAGACTAGAAAGGGGGGACTTTTGTGCCAGTGATTTTAACCTGCCCCACCTTCCAGTGACCTGCCACATGCTTCTTCCCTCTTTATAGACATCTGGGAATTCCATACATGCCTTAAACTCCAATTACACACCTTCTTCAAAGGACACGTGCTTTGATTTGCTAAGAACATTAAGTGGGCTCACGTCCTGGGGCCTTGGGACAAAAGCAAATGGCAAATGTATCTCATGCCCTGTTTACTGGGTCTATCTTTGGCTGTTCAGTAAATAAGGATAATTAATAATCCTGTTTGCATTTCCGAGGTCTCGGATTCGAGGTTTCTTGGGAAGGAATGGGGTTGCCGTCTTTGAGAAATCATGAGGTAACCGATCTCTCCTTCCACTTTGTCGGTGCACTTTCCTTCCACTTTCGCTGGTGCTGGGGGTGGGGCACGCTTTACGACACACGCGCAGAAAATTCTGGAAAAGTGGCCCCCCGGGGGGGGGGTGGGATCCCCCGCCCGACCCATGTTTGTCGCTAATACAGGCCTGTCTCTGGAAATGGGAAGTTGGGCCTTTGCCTGACTCTGTGGCGGCTCCTTCTGCTACCGCTGACACTTGGAACCGCCGCCTCCGCGCAGCGGCCAGACTTGGGGCCCCGAGCGGTCCACGCAGTCGGAGAAGGGCGCGGACATTGTCACTCTCCCCACCGTGTGGCCCCGGCCCGCCACCCACGCAGGAGAGTCTGGGCCAGCGGCCCCCCTCCCGCGCGCGCCGCAGGTGAGCCTCCTGCTCCCCACGGAGTTCTGTTTGGGTTTCCGTGGCGTTTGTACCCCGCAGGTTTGTTTGTTTTTCTTCAAATTACAGATGCAGGGAAAACCGCCTGACATCATGAGAGCGGGACAAACGCTCACTTTGAAGGATTCCTGGGCAGGACTTCAAGTGAAATCATATGCCTGAGAAGAACTTGATACCGGTCTAGAGAAAATAACCAGTTCTGAGTTTGCCAAACCGTGGAATGTGCAAAATGCTCGACTTTTTTGCAAGAGGCCAAGTGTCCCTTAAAAAGCTCTATTATGAATATGAGCCTGAGGACCGAAGGAGCAAGAAGCTTGTGCCGTTGTTGAGTGTGGGAAAAAAGTACACACAGTATGTGAGTTTCTGCTATTTAACGTTATTTTATTAATAATATGTACCACTTTAGGGAGGGTACCTGCAACTGTGCATGAATTATCATCTGTGCATGTGCTTATGAAGTGTGTGCATGAAGGGAAATGTGTGCATATGTTCTCATATGAGAACAAAAATTTACTGCTTTCCTATGACTGAAGGCTATCAATTCAACAAAATTAAAAGCAAGATTTAAAAAAAAATTATATATGTACACATTCTTACTCAGTTGTTTAGAATTCACCCAAGGCAATTTTATACAGCATTTTCACTCCAGTAAATGCATTCTGGCTAAAGGGTAGAGTCCCCTGTCCAGCCACCACATTAAATTCTCACTTCTGAAGCAGAGGTAATTCATTCTAATTGTCCTTTAAATAAGAATAGGTAGCAAAAATAAAATGAAAACAGGAAATAATGGTAGAGCTAGAGAAACACAGGTGGCTTTATTTCTCTTCTAAAAAAGAATTCGCCTTGTCGTGTGTATGGGGGAGGACAGTGGGAATACAAAAACAGTCTGCAAGCTGAAAATTGTATTCTAATAGTTAAAATTTCCACCATGAATTATTCTCAAAGTAAAGCTATCTATCACCTTTCATTCATTCATTTATCTATTTCCCCGAAAATCTCGGGGAAAATATTACCTTCAGGTTAGCAACATAAATAGGGCATTTGCTTTTCTCCAAAGGGTTTTCCCTTATGAGAAAAGTAAAGAGAATAAAACACCAAAAAAATATAAAAAAATTTAAAAAGGCAAATGATAGGCTACCTTTTTTTGAAACTTCTGGGTTTTGTATCGTCAGAGATAAGAGAAATTACCTTCTCAGCAATGATGGTCAGCTCCATCCTGATGTACATCAAGAAATCTGAAATATCAAATAGTCATACCAAGCTAGTGAACAAGGAGATTCCTCCATGAACAGTTTAGAAAATGGAGGTGGTAGGATGATACACACAGAAGAGAGAATTACCATCCTGATGCTCTCCCTCATCCTTCTAGGGTACCCACCTTACATTTCTACCCTACACACACACACACACACACACACACACACACACACACACACACACACACACCCAAACACACACACATTCTCTCTCTCTCAAACATACACATACACATACACACACACACTACAAATACACTCACACCCTACAAGTACACACACGTAATCACTTTCCCGGCTCGTGTAGTTATTTGGTAAAGGACTATCAAAATCCAAAAATTAATTCCCCAAGCCTTCACTAATCTCTCAGTGTGTAAGTCAATGCTACAGGCTCCTTATTTGTAAAACATGGTCTAAGATATTCAGAATAGTAAATTTACAATACTGTTGTGTCAGCATTCTCTGATGATGTGTGGGAGGGAAACAAAAACCTTCAGGCAATATAATAACCTCAATCTGAGTTGAGCAAACACGATCTGTTTGGATTCATATACACTTGTTTGCCATAGCCATTGTTTGAATTAGACAGCAAAATTATTTTCCAGTTTGATCCCTGATTACACCTGAATGCAGTCAACTAGATGTAAAAGTTAAGAAGTGATACAAACTTACTACTTCTAATGATATTAGTTATAAAAGCCAATGTTTTCCCAGCTCAGAAATAACCAGAATGAAATAAAAATCAAGCCCCATTTGTTTTGCTGTTACTATTTTACTTAACTTCAGGTTTTGTATACCTATAAGTAACCAGGGAAAAACTACATGTAATTTTGAATAAAATATATTTGCTAATGAACTCACTAGAAAATGAATAGCTCTGGTACTTCAAATTGTGATTGTTCCAATAATTACTGAAGATACTGAAAGTTCAGGTTCTTTGTTTATTGTATTTTACTTCATACTTAGATGTTCTTTAAAGAAGGAGCATACTGCCTGAATGGATAACATCAACATGGAAAAAAATTAACTTTGGTTCTTCTTTTAAGCAAACATGACACTAAATATCATTTTCATTCATGAAAAAAAGGCAAATTACTTTGTAAATGGAATTATCTTTCCTGCTGAATTTAACTTTATTATTTTCTACGTATTCCTACTGATTTATCACGTGTACAGATACAGATCATTTTAATAACACTTTCTGCATCCTTTCAGTGCAATGAACCTATTACTTAGAAATCCTCACAGTGGAGGGCATGAGTGGAGGGCATGACAAAAATATACCGTAACAAGAGAAAATGGTGCTGGCCTCATATTGCTTATTTGCATTTAACTGTTTTACAGCTGCCTCCTCAAAATATAAGCAAGAGAAGTGAGTAACAAATTTGTTAAGTTTTTGCTGTTTGGGGACCTGATAAGAGATGAAGGATAGATGCTACAAAGCCCACTGAACATCAAACTGGAATAATAATAAAGCTGTCTTTCTAAATAACATGCCTGTGCCTGTCAGTAGCTAGTTTATTTGCGTTTTTCACTGCTTTGTTTATATTAGTGTCCCCTCCCTCCTGGGTGCCTCCAGAGTTAAACAAGCAGATATTTACCTCCAACTTAATCCTGAGCTTTAAAAATATAGACCAAACTCTAAGGTTCTTAAAATTTTCAATATTTATTTATTGCAGAAAAATAATATACAAAGATATTTACAAAACAATCATAAAAATATGAATGCATTTAGACACCGGATCTATTTGCATTTTACCATGGGTCAACAATAAATAAATAGAATGTTGTTTTTTGTATTTTAAGTTTTTTTTTCTCTCAGAGGAAGGATGTAAAAAGGAATTAACTGACTGTGATTTTGCAAGTCAGTTTGATCCCCGTATTTTTATTTCTAAAGACGTTCTTAAAATTCCTCTGGTTGTTACCATTTTAAAATGGAGAAAAGTCCATAATGATGCCTTTCCTTTCAGTGGCTGATTGGCACGACCTCTTGAGAATGCATGCATGAAAAAATAAAAATAAAAACATTCTTCGTCAAAAAAAAAAAAAAAAAGGAACACAAACAACTGTTCAGACTTCTATCAGAATGTAGAGGTGTGAGGATGGTGCCGCTGCCCGTCTGGGAATCACTGTCCACGGGCCTGTCTCGCTTTCTCTTTTAAAAGTGCGCCCCACGCCCTGTTTCTTTGAATTTGGGTTCTGCTCTTCTAATTTCCAAGAAAATCTTTGGCATATATATTTATTTTTAGTTATCCAGCTCCAGAGTCTCTAGACTGTCCATTTTCTCCTTCTCTGGAAACAATGACATCTGCAAAAACCCAGAGGGGGGAAAGTTGGTTATTGTTTAGGTCTTCGTGGCTGTTTGCTAAGACTAGTGAGTACTGTTCTTATCACCACTACTGAGAAATTACGCTGAACAACCTGGAAGGATTTCAGCCCCAGGGCAAGAGGAAGTGGGTGGGCGGAAAGAAGGAGGAGGTGGAATTTGGAAGCATTTGTTTTAAGGAGAACGAAAACTTAAAGTCCAAGGAAAGGGAGGCCCTGGCAAGAAAACCGTCCTCATACCCATGACCCTCGAATCTCTCTGTCTTCCCTCCTGTCACGCACACTCACGCACACGCACACTCCTCATCGGGGCGCATGCCCCTCTCCCTAGCGGGGACCGACCTGCCTTTCAGGGACGCTGGGCGGGGGTGGGGGGGGTGGGGGGGGAGGTGGGGTTTGAGGTGGCGGTGCCAGGCTGGGTGGGAAGACTGAGAAGCGGGTGAGGAAGGCAAGGTGGACGGGGAGCCGCGGCCCGGCCGTCAGTCCATCTGCCACCTGAGCGGCGTTAGGGCGAAGGGGCGCAGAGGCGCCGGTCCTTACCTAGGTCTCCGGCCCTGCCGAGGGGGTGGGGAGCTCCGCCTGCTAGTGGGACGCGGACATGGACCAGGCCCCCTCCATCCTCCAGACCGAGAAGGCGTAGCTGAGCCGCTCGTGGGCCACATAGCTGCAGCTTGCCATCTTGGAGTCCAGCTCGTCGCTCTGGAGAACCTGGTAGAGGAAGTCGATGTACCTGGCCGCCAACTTGAGGGTCTGGATCTTGCTCAGCTTATCCGAGGGCAGCGTGGGGATGATTTTCCGCAGCGCGGCGAACGCCTCGTTCAGCGACTGCGTGCGCTGGCGTTCCCGCACGTTGGCCATGACCCGCTGCGTCTGCAGCTCCTCGTACGACTGCGGGCTCCCGCCGCCGCTGCTGCTGCCGCCGCCGCCGCCGCCGCCGCCGGCGCCGCCGCCGCCGCCGCCCGCAGACTTCTTGCCGCGCTTGCCCTGGGCCGGGCTGCCCGGCTCGTCGCCGCCTCCGACGCCCCCGCCCGCGGCCCCGCCGGGCCCCGCGCCGCCGCCCGCGCTGCGCCGGCTGCTGCGCCGCTTGCGCCCCCCGCGCTTGCCGCTCGGCGGCTGCTGTCGGTCCGGCTCCTCCTCGCTGTTGCTCAGGCTGTCGTCGGCCGGCGAGACTGGCGAGCTGGACACGTCCTGCATCATCTCTCAGGTGGCAACGCGCGGCCTCGCAGGCCCGGGGCAGAGGGGCGGCCCGGGAAAAGGAGGAGAGCCGGGCGCCTCAGCCCGCCAGCTTCCCCCGCGCGCGGCGCCGGCCCGGGCGGTGCGGCCCGCCGAGGAGGGAGCGGGAGGAGGGACGGGGAGGATCTCCGCGGGGAGGGCGCGCGGGGGAGGCGGGGAGGGAGGCGGGAGGGGGAGGGGACGGTGTGGATGGCCCCGAGGTCCAAAAAGAAGGCGCCCAACGGCCGCACGCACACCCTGCTCGGCCTCTTGGAAACGCTGCCGGTGCCGGCGAGCCCGCGAGGTGTCTGGGAGTTGGACGAAAGCTGCAGACTTGGAGGCTCTTATACCTCCGTGCAGGCGGAAAGTTTGGGGGCAGCAGTGTCATTGGCCTGACGTGGGGAGGAGGGACTTTTCGAAGTTTTATAGGAAAGTTTCCGCTTTTCAGCCCCGCTTCCCCGTCCCCCCCCCCCCCCCCCCCCCCCCCCCCCTTCCTCAGGGTCTAACAATTCGTTCTCCCAAACCATTCAAAAACGACCTGGCTCGGGCGGCCGGCCCCTCTGCCCGCCTCCTTTGCTGCCCTCCCCCTTCCCTCTCCGCCGCCCTCCGCAGGCGGGCGCGGGGCGATTTCCTTCCGCGTCGGAGCGCGCGGGCCGCGCCCCCGCACCCGAGCGCAGCCCCGGAAAGCGGCCGGAGGGGACCTTTCGGCCCCGGTGTCAGTCCCTCCCGGAGTGGTTGTGACAGCAGCGGCAGCAACAGCTTCGACGCAGTGGGTGATGTCTCATCTCGCCCCAGTACCCTCTAGGTCCGTGGGGCCGCTTTGGGATTGCTGGGGATGGGGGCAGTAGCAGGATAACTGGCAACCGCGGAGCTCCCCCCAGTAGCCAGGTAGACGGGCCCCCAGAGTCGCAAAGGCCAAACCACCGCGGCTGGCCCTGAGGTCGTGGGCGTTTTTGAAGACGTGGCTGCGGCGCGGGGACTGCGGATCTGTGCCCCGGCCTGCTCTCACCCCTCCCTGAGAAGCATCTGGGCCTTCCTTTTCCCTCCACAGTGACCCAGTCTAAAAGCTTCCTGCCACTCAAAAGACTGCACCTCCGACGGTGTTAGAGACAGTTCGTTCTTTCTCCGAAGTCAGTCCTGTCCTTGGAGAAGGCAGCGGGGCCGGAGAGGGACAGCGCAGCGTCTTCGCTGCGGCCCTGGTCTCCTGAGCTGCCAGCCCAAGGTGGAGGACCCTGTGGCCATTTCATCCCTACCCTACTCTCAAATAAAGCCCCATATTGTGACCTCTAAAGGTAGGCTCATAAGAGAGTGAGAGTGCGATGGGGTTCAAGCCCCCGAACACGCGCGTGGCTGACGGTTGTGAGACGCACCTTCTCCACCCTTCATTCCTAGGAGGTGGAGTGGACAGTTATGCTTCGTGTGACCCAAACGCGCTCCAGTTACTCGGACACTTTTGTATTTTAAGCCATTCTAACGAATACCTTAACAACAACGAGCCCCAGAGCCCCAAAGAGGGTGTTAATGCAGATTCTGGCAAATAAGAGGCAACAAAAGTTGGTGGGCTGGAAGGGAAGCCAGGGGAGAAGAGAACCTCCTCTTTGCAATGCCAAACTTGTTTCTCTTTTTTGGAACGAGTTGGGATAGTGTTCATCCGTTAAGTTGCAAAGCAAACTAGAGGTCAAAAGCAGTAGTGGGTTTTCAGGGGGGGTAGATTTAGGGGTGCTGAGGTTTTGTGTGCCCCGCGCAGGCCGAGCTCCACTCACGCTCTCCCCAGACTGGCCTGTCAGAGGAGAATTAGCTCAGCATAAGTCTCCATTCCGGCCTGACCAGGGTAGAGGCTGTGGGTGTGGGGAGGAGGAGAAGGGAGCCCAGGCAACTGGAGGGCAGGCCATGTAGCTTTGCCTCCCTGAGGCTCACAGTTTCAGTCCGGAAACCCTGGGGTCTGGAGCGCCTTGAAGGGCTCAGACTTCGGGGGGGGGGGGAGTGAGAGCTAGAGGCATCCCTCTCTCCCGTGGGGGTCTAACAAGGCTGTGCTTTCTTGGGAGGGGTGACTTGCAGGATTTGGCTATCACCAGTTTTACAAATATGCAGAAACAATGACCACAGCGTACCAACTGGCCTGCCCCGAGAGTCACCGCCCTATTTGAAAAATGAGATCCTGTCTGAAAATTAAGGATATCTCCACTTACAGTATGCAGGCAGGTATCCTTAAAACGAAGCACACTGTGATAAGTCACCCTTTTGTTTACATCTTCTGCCTTTAGGATTTTATCTCTTGGAAGCTGAGAATAAGGCAGAAATTCTGCCACACTCTACCAAGTGTTCTCTTTTATAAATGCGAGTTGCCGATTATTGCACAATTTTTATTTGAAGGTGGCTGCAGAAATCTTGAAAATTTTCCATCTTTACCTCTCTTTTTAAGATCAATCTCAAATCTTAATTTTGTTTTTCTTTTCCCTTTAGTGCAATCCTTAAAACTAAAGAGATGGCTTTTTCCTACGTGGCTATGGGTAAGCAAGACAGGAAAGTGTGGGCAAAGTGTAAAGGGAAACTTTACCTGACCAAAGGGATTTGGGGTTGGGGGATGGAAATGAGGGCAGAGGAGCTGGAGGAGAAACCAGGTCCACAGCAGTGCAGGAGCCAGGGATCATTAGCCAGCTGGACTTGGAAAGTCATCAATCTCCAAGACTGGTTCTTAAACACGTGAACCCAACCCTATTCTGGGCCCTAAACTTATAGGGGATGAAGAGCGCCTGGCCGTTGGGTACCAGGGATCCCTGGGGCTGAGTCTGTGCTCTCGCTCTCCACGCCAGGATGCTTACAAGAGAGTTTAAAATGAATGACCTAACCAGAACCGTCCCAGCATGGAATCTTCCTGACAGAGTCACAATGAATGACTTTAGTTCTGAGAAGAAATTTCTCTTGAACTCTTCCAAGGAGTGGAGGTTGAGGATGAGGGGGGTTTTGAGTGCCTACAGGTTACTTTTTGAGCCGAAGGCTGTGGATTGCCAAATGAATTACCTCTCAAAATGTCTGGGGCTTGATACTCCCCACTTTGCAAACTAATATTTCACGGCCGGATTGTCCCACTCTGTTCATCTGTAGGTGTATCTTACCTAACATTTTATCTAGCAATTTTCTTGTCCACACTTGCTGGGGAAAGCAGACTTAGTTCGAAAATCCTAATTTCAGGCTCTTAAAAACAGTTTTAGAAATTTCCCTATGGGGCTGAACTCAGCTTGACTTGAAGGACGGTAGTGGAGAACTACCTTCTTTGGGAATACTGGATTAATTGGAATTAAATCATTTTGTCTACTTCTAAAATAAATTCCCTGAAAAAAAATTAACTGAAAACAAAAAAGTTTTTCTTTTGCACTCAGATGATTCAAAACGAGCTTTGTTTTCAAAACTGCAAACTTGGCATGTTCGCAGTCCTTCCTGAGGAATGTGTGCTGTGTTGAAAATTGAAAAAAAACTACTGTTAGAAGAAACAAAGTTAGGAATCTCATACCGAGTGTATGCAGTAAGTATGTATGTATGTGTATTCTTCCAGTTTGACTATATATGCACTGATATTCTCTTAACAATAATCATTTATAAATACTTTTAGAGAAGGAAAAGAAACATACATATGCTATAGAATTGGTAGCAAGATAGGAAATTTTGGAGTTGGATTTGCACAAAAGGGGAGTGTTTGAATCTGTTCCTACTCTTCTTAGTCTTTGGATGACGTACCACCTGTAGATTGGCTTAGAGTTTTGTGAAATCATTTCTCTGAATTGCATGAATGAAGCACAGGAGCGTTCACACAGAAGGGGGCGCAAATTGGAGAAGGCTGCCGTTGAATGAGATTGTACATCTTAGATTTCATCTTGTTTTGAACACTCCACAGGGATTGCCTAGTTTGATATTGAAGTAAGAGAATTTTATCAAAGTGGAATATAAAGTTTGTGTCAGCACAAGTGACTTCCATAACTGTGTGAAAGCAGATTCTTTCTCAGCAACACAGGCAGCCTTCATGATGTTTGAACACCTTGCCCTAAATAAGAGAGCATTCTCTTTCTCTTAAGGATAGTTTAATTCATGAATTTAACTGATTCTATATTTCTCCTTCTGAACCCCTTTAAGGAACTAAAATTATAAAATGTGAAACTTTCAATCCAGAAATAAAATGAAAAAGAATAAGGCATAAGAAATTGAGTTGCCAAGAGCACCTCAAATGAGCCAATCAAATTTTCAAATAATCTTTAAAATATCTGACGTTCTGCATTCAAAATGAGGATAAGGTAAAGAAGCATGATACGCTGAACTCATATGTAGAGAGGAATCCGAGTGTGGAAAGTATGGAGTCTTGAAGAGCCTCCCCCCCTCTGCCACACACACACCTTTATTGGCTTATTGGATGTGCAGGCTAGAGAGGTTGTGTCCCATCTTTGCTGCCAGTTAACCTTGGTGAAATACACTCTCACCTATTTCAGGGAGCTGCTGGAGTAACTGAAGAAATAATGGAAGAAATACGTAGTTATTCATAGAGGCTTTTATCATGGCCATAGGCTTCTTACTTAGTAAGCATTTTTATCTTCTCTTTTTCATTATCAAGCAATTTAAATCTAAATCTAATGGTTTATATTTTGTGTTTTTCCAGATCAAGTTGCTTTTCTGATTACTCATGACTTTCATCTCTCTACGCTTCAAGGGATTTCCTTTTTTCACAAATGGCTTTTCCTGAAGCCTTAAGTCCTATTTCCATTGTTTTGATTGATTCTTCCTGCACAAAACATGTTGTTTGTGCCAGTGACCACAAGAGGACACAATTTCCTAGAGAACTTTGTTTTAAAAGAAACGTACCCAAGACGATGACTGACAAAATAGCAAAAATACTGCACAATCTGTGACTGTCATTTTGGGTATGCCTATTTGATTTATGTTACTTTTATTAATTAAAAAATATACATGAGTTGGCATTCAAACCTTAGGTTTTTTGGAAGAGTCTATCTTTTTATTGTAGAATACAAAGGAAAAACGTTTATAAAAATATTAAAATACTACCATTTTAAGGGAAAATGTTTATTTTACATTAGTAGAATTTTGTACAAAACTCTGAGTGACGTGGAATTTTGCTTTCTCAATTTTAGAATCATGTTTGGCAATGTAAAACAGTTTTGTTATTTTTTTTAATATGTGACTATTCCAAAATACCATTAAAAGTTTGAATTTTTAATTTCAGCATTTGGGATGTCTTTACGTGAAAAAATGCACGGAAATTATGTTTTATGGTTGTCAGTTACATTTTAATGCATATCATAGGTTAAGAACTACATTATTTTTCAAAGATAGGGAAAAATAGGACATTTTTAAGACGCCGACTCCCAACACTTCCCCCAAATTATTATGTACACTGTTTAATGTAAGATCACTTTCCTCTTTCCTGTTACTTCTCAAAAAAAGTTTCAGAGCATCCGATTACTTTGTAAATGAAAATACATTAGAATGAATTATATCTTGATATTTTTCTAGAATTTTATAGTTCTGGTAGAGTGCCAATGACAACCAGGCTGGGGAATCCCTGTTTCATTTGGAACTCAATGCTTTGGTTTTGCATTTGTATCTTCTTGCAGATACATTCCTAATCACATTTTCAGAGACCCTGCTGGAGGAACTGAGCAGTGGACCAAAAGAGCTGGAAAGAGAAGAGAAAAAGACAAGAAAAAAAGAACAGAGTGAGAATAAGGAGGAGATCAAGAGAGAAAAGAATGTGAAAGGAGTGAAAGAGAGACTGGAACAACTGACCAAGACTGACAGAGAAAAAGAATGAGGCTTAATATGTAGGGGTCAATGATAAAAGGCTTAAATCACAAGAGACAGAAAGAAGTGCACTTAGTGGGAAGCAGAAAAGCACCAGGATTATTTGCCTCAGTTTCTGCTCAAAGAGACTGTTGTAAGTAGCTACCTGTCCCTTGGTGTAGGCATTTGATTTTAAAAATCCCTGTCATTCTCACTGAAGTTGTAACAAGAAGTAAGGAACTGGGTGGGGGGCCATGAAACTTTTAATTGAGGTTAATGTTCATCTTTAGATATGGTCTATCCAGAATTAGAGTAAAGGTGATGTATGTTGTCATTCCTGCCTCTCAAGATGGTGGAGGGGAGGATATCTGGGGGGTGGGAAGAGACACTGAGGCCATTACTCTATGAAAAAGGTTTTGAACCTTGGTAGGATTTTAGAAATCCTAGCTCATTGTTTTCTATTTGACCTCCATGATGGAGATCAAATTTGGTGTCTTTCCATGTGGGTAACCAAGATCAATACTTTTGCCTTCCCCACCTCAGATACCTCCAGGAAGACATAAATATAAGTGATGCATTTTATTCTCACGCACCCCTACTCAAGTAAGGTTCTGGTTCTGCCTAATGGTTCATTCAGAAGACCCGAATTCTGGTTTCAACTGGCACTAATTAGTGACGACACGTTTTTTGACTCTAGCAAAAACACGGCAGTCTCTAATTATGTTAGGTGCTTGGAGTAAGAAGATTGAGTCCCCAACATCAAGGATGTCACAGTCTAATGAGAAGTCAAACATGAAAACAATTTTGTAACATGGAGAGCTAACTGCTGTCATAGATGTTTTCAAAGAGTGCCAAGGAAGGACACTGGACCTGGTCTGGGGACAGGATGCCTTTGTGCACTGGGAAATTACCTCACTGCCGTGGTAGCCTCCAGCTCTGCTTTCAGGAAGCCTGTCCCAGAGAGAGAAAAACACAGAAAGGCCCACAGACCGAATTAAGATGCACGTGTCACATGGCTCATTAAGTCAACTTAAAACCTACAGCAAGAAAAGGAAGTCGAGTAGGTTAATATACTAGAATAGGTTGCAAACAGGCAGGAAGGGCCACGCTCCCCAAACCCTGGAGTTCACAGGTTCACAGTCTTCTCTCTCTCTCCCTCTCTGTCCCTCAGTCAGCTTTCCTTGCTGATGGGATGGTTAAGAGGTCCAAAGTAAGGGTGAGCAGTGATGTAGGGTGCCCGGAGGTAAAATAACTTGCTCTATTACAGAAGGCCAATACTCTCGTCCGCAGCTGGAATGTGACATGTAGCCTCTGAGCAGCTATGGATTTTATCTGTCTGTCTGGGCCAGAGGACAAGTGGGCCAGGTAGGACATTACCAAACAGGGAGCCTAAGACTTCATGAATATGGGATTCCCGGAGAGCCTCATGGCTATTTGATGTTACATAGTCTTTCTGTCCCTTCCTACTTACTTTAATGATGTCTAAGATGTCTTTCAGGTTACTTGTTTCCATACTTAATGTCATCTATTTTTTTTGTCTTGTTTCTATGCTTAATGTCCTCTATTCTCTTGAGCAGAATTGGATATTCATAAATATTACAGGAAGCATACGCTGCAGTGTTCCTGCAGTACCCTTTATCTCAGCTTTACTCTAGAACGACATTTGGGTAGGAGGAAGGAAAGACACTGGGAGCAGCGTGGGCAAAGGCAGGGGCTCTGGAGCCTGTGAGACCTGTGCAGAGGCTTGTATGGAGTCTTGCAGGGCTGGAGATGGGAGGGATGTGAGAATGTCTGGGAATGACACAAAGTTTAGATCACTAACTTTGTGTGCCATGCTAAGGAATTTGGGTTTTATTCTAAATGCAACTGGGGAAACTGAAGAATGTTAAGTAAAGAAAGGACATGATGAGATTTATATTTTCGAAGTATCAGCCTATGAACAGATAGTGCAGGGGATGGATTAGACAGCTATGGGATTATATTTAGGAACTTCTTGCATCAACCCACAATATACATTATGTAAGTACGTCAGTTTACTTATGAGAACTTACACTGTTGCAATAGCTATGGGGCATGTGGACAGGATGTTATAAAGCTGAGAGAAAAGGACTGGATTCAGGAAGATTTGGAGACATCAGTGATCTCATCTGGAAGAAGGAAGGAATTGGATAGATAATATGAAAAATTTCAAAAATGTATAAACTTGAAAGAATTTTAGAAATTATCTAGCCTGACAGGTTTATAGATGAAAAAGTTTTCTCTGTGACTGCTTCTAAGTCTACGATTTGGCACTATCTGGAACCTGAAAGCATTTTCCTATGTGATGAGAATGAGTTTCCTTCTGGAAACTGCTTGTGGCCCACTGTGGGCCTAAACTTTTGTGCCAAAAATGAGTAAAATAGGCAGTAAAGTAGTTTGAAGGGGAGCAAGAGAGGCTTCCTCCAAAACCACTTGATCCTTTCCATAGTCATGCTGTAAACCTGTCACTGGTAACTCATTAAATCGTGGCCTGGCATTGTCCTCTCCAGGCTTGTCTTTTGGAAGGCAGAGGCCCCAATGTGAGGTAACACATTAGCTCACTAACACCTTTGAGTGAATTCGATTGTCTGACATTTTTCTCAGGAAAGGAGGGGCCCAGGGTAGCCAAAGGACACTGGGGCAAATTGGAGGCAGGATTGAAAGTCTAGGAAAGTTGTGAAGAAAGGAACGATTGTGGTACTAAAGCCTTTGCAGTTTTTCCAAGGCCTGTCCAAGCCTTCCATGCCTGCTCTTCAGTGTGGCTGATGTTGACCAGTTCTCTCTTTTGGATTCAGTTCTAGGTAGATCACAGTGAGATAGTGGGGAAACAAGAACACACTGGTCTTGTCTCATCATCTTGGTGTCTGCCAAGGTCTTAGAACCTTGAAAAGTGTTTATCAAATAAGGCCTACTCTTCTATTTCACTCTCAGCTATGTGTTAAGGGCAAATATTAATCTCTTTAATTATAACGGACCTATTTAGATGGAGTTCTGTTCAAGAGTAGAACTATTTCCAGGAAATATGAAATATATATAATGACTGAGAAAAACAACAATAGCCACTAGTAGTCATAAGCAACTTTAATGGCAATTTTAATTTCACAGCCAAGTTTTTTTGCCTGGGGATAAATAATTGTTAAAAATATTCTAAAGAGAAAGACAAAGATGTTAAATTTGAAGCATATTGGCAGGCTCAGAATATCTGAAGAACAGACACTACAAATGAGTTACATTTAATTTATCTTTTATCAGGGCCATTCTCCAAAATAGCCTTTAGCCTGATAGAATTATTAGGAAAAATCAATTCCCCTTCTAGGTTCATGAAACATTTATTCATTATTATGTTCATTATATTGATTCTTACATGAAAAATTGGACACCCAGATATTTTATAAAGATTCATTAAAACATTTTACAGTACTTTGTTTAATACACATTGTAAATGGGAGAGAGAATTTCATGGCCAGCTTTGGTAAAACAGAATGACTATTGGATTTTATTTGTGAATATATTAGCAACAGAAGCTGCAATCACAAGGTGCTTTAGCTTTTGTCATTTCCCTGAGTTAATAGGTATGGCAGAGGATCATATTATTGGAGAATAGAATAGAATAGAATGAAAGCAGATTAAGAATCCACATCATTTCCCTAGATTAAACTAAATGATCGTTCTAATTTAATTTATTATAAAATTCTTAAAACATTACAATTGCAGAACTGGAGAAACTACTTATAAAAAAAAAAGCACTTGAGTAAAATCATGGACTGCTAGAGCTAGAAGACATTTTAGAAGTCCAGAGCACGTCTCCCTTTTCTGGCAAGAAAGAATGGTCATGGAGAACAGTGTAGTAGATGACAGCCCAGATTCTGGAGCCAGTTAGCCTGGGTTCGAATATGGCTCAACTTCTCACTACCTGTGTAACCTTAGATGGGTTACTTATTCCTCTGTGCTTCCTGTGAAGGAGAGAGAATAATGTACATCATCAGTGATTGTCATGATGAAATAGAGTCATAACTGTTTATTTTTTTAAAGATTTTTTAAATTTATTTATTTGACAGAGAGAGATACAGCAAGAAAGGGAACACGAGTGGGGGGGGAGGGAGCCCGATGCGGGGCTCGATTCCAGGACCCTGGGATCGTGACCTGAGCCGAAGGCGGACGCTTAATGACTGAGCCATCCAGGTGCCCCAAAATAGTCATAAGTGTTTAAAATGGTGCCTGGCACTTGATATGTGTTTGATATCATTATTTTAAATGAGGACTAAGTTATGCGGTACCTGGTAGACTGAGATGTAGCATTTGCATTCAATTCTAAGTGCAAAAGGAATGGTTTAAAGGGTAAATGAGGAAAATAATTGGTGATCCAGTTCTGTTTGAAGAACAATGGTTCCTATATTCCTGTCTCACTCCCTGAGAACTCAAAGTTCAGGGTGGAGACACTAATTGGAGGAGATTCAGTAATTTATCCATGCCCTAGCTACCAAGAAATGGTAACAGGAGGCAAATGACCTCCATTTTCCATAGTAGGTGGTGTATTGTCTGAGCTAAAGATTCATATTCAACTCTCCACTTGATACGACACTTTCACACAGACATATTGAACTTACTGTCACTCTCGTATAACACATTCGTCCCATAAGTCCAGTAAATTATTTATCTCATTGCTTAACCTAAAAACCTAGGAGCCCTCATTAATCCATCTCTTGCCCTCAGCCCAAGTGATCATGAGGAGTACAGGAGTACTCCATCCAAGTGATAATGAGGAGTACTATCTCCTAAGAAGACCAACAAACTGGGTATTCAGGCAACAGTAGGAAGTTAGCTTGGGTGTGGTGTATTCCTAACTCCAACAGAGATGACGTTTCCAGAGTTCACACCCTTGAGACTCCCTGCAGCACAGCTTAGTGGTAAGTGGCTCATGTTAGAATCTGTTTCATTTGTTAGTATATTCTTCCTGAGAAGCCTATAAGAAACCAGACTGTTCCCATATTCTTCACAGGCTCCATAATGTGCAAGATGGGCACTCCATAAATACTTGTTTATTGATTATTACTCTCTTTAGAAATGTACAAAAAGTGCAGGTACTATCACAGGTTAAATATTTCTTAATTTACCTCAGGGTTATCTTAAACTTACATTTTAGCCAATAACTCAAACCACAGTAAAATGGAGTATTACCTATTCCTCAAAAATCAGAGATTACAAACACTTACTTTAAAAAAAAAATACTAATTTGGAGGGACACTGGGGAGGCTCAGTTCATTAAGCGTCTGCCTTCAGCTCAGGTCATGGTCTCAGGGTCCTGGGATCGAGCCCTGCATCGGGCGCCCTGCTCCACGGAAAACCAGCTTCTTCCTCTCCCACTCCCCCTGCTTATGTGCTCTCTCTCTCTGACAAATAAATAAAATCTTTAAAAGTAAATAAATAAAAATACTAATTTGGAGCTGTTTCTTCCCACAGATATTCAATCAAATATTACCACTAACTGGATTCTGAAATTGTTCAATAAACATATCTAGTTTTGCTATAGCTATATATGCCTCATATGTGTGTGTATGTGTGTGTGTGTGTATACATACACATATATATACACACACATTTTTAGCACAATTTTTTTTTTTGTATAGCAGCATTAGCACAAATACTGGTGAGGAGGCAAAAGACTACAGTAAAGCAAAAAAAAAAAAAAATCGGTAAATTCTCTCTTTTCATTGCAAAGAAGAAGCTGGAACAGCTGACCCTGAGCTAGACGACAAGGAAGACCTTCCAGCTTAATAGTTACAGAGCTCTGGAGGTTTGTGTAATAAAATAGTTGGGAGAAAGTAGTGTGGGAAGTACCTGATCTGAGGCTATGGCAATTCTAATGGGTCAGAAACTTGGCTCTAAGAAGTCTAGTTAGTTCTTTGCTGAAATGTCAATCCTGTTCTTTCCTGAGTCCTCAGGATGGCACAGCCATTTAAGGAGTGGTCCATTCGGTCATGATGTGAAGATATCACTCCACCGCAAGTGTCAGAACTCAAGTGTATTCACTTGATGACATCCCTGTGTAGAAGAAATAATGCTGACCCAGCAATGTGCCAAGGTCTATGGGATGTATGGGCTTTTCTTTGGGGGGAACAGAGACTGGTTAGGAGGCCCTCGCAGTTGTGGCCCAAACTAGATAGTAACAGTGGAGTTAGAATTGGAAAGAAGTGACTGGATTCTAGATATATTTTAAAGGCCGAGTCAGTAGGATTCACTAAAGATATGATATGAGGTGTGTGGGAGAGACATCAAGAAGGACTTTAGGGCTTTTTATTTGAGAAAAAATAAGGGGGCATTGGCAACCACTGAGATGGGGAAGACTGGTGGCCCACATTTCAGGGGAGAGAGTTCATTTCAGACATGTTGAGTTTGAGATGTTGGTCAGAAATCCAAGTGGAATTGCTGGGCAGTAGTTGGACTTGTGAGTCTGGGGTTTGTGAGAGAGGTCTGGACTGGAGGTAAATTTCAGGATATATCAGCCTATCAATGGCCTTTGGAGCTGTGTAACTGCAGGAGATCATTATGGGAGTATATGTGAGGAATAGATGAGTGGAAAAACCAAAGATGGTAATTATTCCGGAGAGAAAAAATAATCAGAAAGGGTATGGGGGTTAGTGGGGCAATACAGTTTTAAGTAGGGTGATATTTATGAAATTAGAGATAAGTTATTTTCCCAAGAAGAAAGCAGGACAAGTCGAGAAGAAGCAATAATCAATAATACAAGACATAAAATAGTTCTCCACAGTGGGAAAAATAGTTAACACAGTTCACAGGATGGATTGGCACACCGTATTCCAAGCAAAGTGAATGAAAACAGGTCCATACCCATTAATATTTTCAGAAAAATGTTGAAGAAGATAAAGAAAGCATCCTATAGGCATCCAGATAGAGAACATAGGTTATTTATTTATAAAAGAAAGGCTACTTAGGTCTTTTCCATAAGAACACATGCCAAAAGAATATCATAGTCCATGAAGTTCATATAACCAGCCGAAGTCACACATATGGACAAGTGTGGAAAGACTCAGAAAATACCATTTTCCTCTTAACAACAACAAAAGATCAAGTGTATTTTTAGGTTACCAACAATGACACAAGAACGTGGTGAGCAATGATGCAAGGAAAGAGAGCAACCTAAGTCCAACCAGTTGTTATAAAAATGACAAGAGTAAGTGTGAAACTAAACAAAAAATTCTTAAAGGAGAACACCTTATAAAAATAGTCATGTATTTATAAATAACAATTCCAATAAAAGATTTGAGGTAGATGACATAAATAGAAAAAAGTCAGCAGGAAGACATGTTAAAAATAAGCAAGATAAATGAATCAAAACAAAAAACCAAAAGAAACCAAAGGTATAAAGTAAAACATAAATTAGCAGAAGAATGTCCTATGTATTTTTTTTTTGAGGACTTATATTTAAGATGCCAGAAATTCTAGTAGGCTAGTTATCTTTCTTGTATCTGTGTATTTTTTAATGGTCCAGGATCAGAAACTTGGCTCTAAGAAGTCTAGTATACAATATGAACAGGTGTCACAAAAAATTGTAAGATCCATAAGGTCCGCAAGGGAAACACACACACACACACACACGCACGAGTCCAGAAGTCCAACTATTCCTGATACTGTGACCTGCCTGAAAGAATTTTCTTTTTTACTTAAGTTAATTGAAAAAGGAAACATTCAGTTTCATATGACAGTATCTGTATATTAAATACCCAACAAATTTCATAGGGCTGTTCCTTTTTAAAAAATAATGTTATTTAACATAGGTTTATAATATTATGGTGACAAAGAAAGTTTACTAAAAGTAACATTACCAAAGGCTAATTTCTTTCTGATTGTGTGGTTTAATCCTGTCATAGATTTTTGAGTTCTTGAATAATATATATACTTTTGGCTATATTCAGTAAATATTGTCTTTCTTAGCTGAGATATTGAAAGTTCTTGAGAAGTGATTTTGAGATTGTACTCCCTGAAACTTGATAGTAAAATGGAATAATCTAAGTTGCAAAAACCATTGAGCCCAACAATAACTTAAATGGAAAACATGCTTAATTTGAAAGCTTTGTTGCCCCTATTGGGAGGCAAGAGTGTAACAATTAACAATTACCATCTTCTGTAATTAGCCCAAATCTACATTGTCAAAAAGAAAGTCACAAAAGAGAGATGAACTAAAAGCATGCTAGATTTCTTATAATTTAAAATTTTGAATTTAGATAAGATATATTTTAACTTCTTTTTGAAAAAATTGTATTACATTCAAATTTATATTGTTTATACTGTCACAGAATGACAGTACTTTGAGCTGTGTTGTTTAATGCATACAAGCTGATTTCTACTCTGTCCCATTTCATGCTCTCTCATTTTGTAGAGCTAGACTGTTTTTCCCTTCCGAAACATCAGAATGGTACCCTGTAAGATGAGACTAGGGTATGAGGAATTGCAGTGTGTTATAAACAGGTGGGGGAAAGGCATAATGTGTAGCACTCCCTCTCTCATATCAGCTTCATGATTAGAACAATTTCAACTTAGTCCTTGCCTATTTGTATTTGGGCCTTAAGCTTAAAAACTTGTGTAGTGTGAGTTCATTCTGCCCCTTCATGGTGCACAATATTAATGAGACCCTATTATGTGTCAGGCACTGTCCCAGGCACCTGGGAAGAAGAGATTATATTAAGTAGGATATGGCACTATAATAAAGAGATTAAAAATAAAGTGGATTAAATAGCACAGTTTATTTATTAAAAATTTGGATAGGTGTTACAGGCTTGGCTCAATGGCTCAGCCTTGTTGTTTTAATTTCTTACTCTGTTATCCTCAAAATACGACTTTCAATTCATGGACCACATGACCACCCCAGGTCTCATTTCAATTTTGCATTCCAGCCACTGAGAAAGGAGAAAAGTCAAGGGAAGACATGTTCCTCTTTTTAGAGCCTATCTAGAAATTACATGTGACTACTGTTCATACCCCATTACTAGATCATAGTCCCATAGCCACAACTAACTACAAGTGAGGCTCTGAAATATAGTCATTAGCTGGATAACCATATCAAATGTAACCTTCACAGGTTCCATTGCTAAAGGAAGAAGGGGAGAACGGATAGTTTTAGATAACTAGCAGGTTCTTTATCAGGTAGTGAACAAAACAGTCATGAACCTTGGCTTCTATGTGGATTTACTCTTTTAGACCTAGTCATAGTCTGCATGCTAGGTGTATGGCCCTTTTACTCAGCCTGCCAATGCTCCTCTTCCCAGCAGCCTAAGGGCATTTAAGTATAAGCTACTACACAACTTAAAGTATATTAACTACATGTCTTCTATTATATCCCAATACCTAGAGTTTCTGAGGCTCCAACATATCCCATCTAGTATCTGCACAAGCTGGATGCATGAGGGACATTCTACTGTGAGCTCATTTTAGGCAAGATATCTTAACCAAATGAGAAAATTGTGTTGAGAACAGAGCCAAATCCATAGTAAGCGTCCAATAAATAATTTGATGGATTTTTGTGAAATTGGTAATGAAAGCACGAGAACTGGATGCTGAATAGAGCAAGAAAACTCAATCCGATCCAGCCCAATTTAAATGTAAACTGAGCCTACGTTATTGCTACTTTTCACTGTCTCCTCACTATGACATTAAGTCCTTACTTAGTTTAGGGCTACACATAAAAATGACCAGGCACATTGACTAGGGAAAGGGGAGTCAGGAAATTGTTCATCTTCTTGATCATTTTGTCAACCTCTCTCTCCCAAAGGAGATATTTATGTAACCCACTAACTTCACTAAGCTGAATAAAATATATCCTCATGTTTTCTTTCTCTATAATTTCTGTAGAAAACAATTTGCATGCATTTTAACAGAAGGAAAGACTCTAGAAACTTTCAATTTTATATGCTAGTATATAAAATGTAGTCAATGAGTCCAAGAGAGTGACAGCATGAATGGGGGGAAAAAAGCTATGTGGGGGAGAGAGAGTAAAGGGAAGCAAGAGAGATCTATAATGATTTTATTTTTTGTTACACATAACCATTTATCCTTGCGGCATGAATGATCAATGAAGAACTAGTAGAACTGTAATACAGTGTAATACTTTGAAAGACAATTACTAATGATACAGGAATATTAAAAAACAACTACAACTAACTTGTAGCAAATCAGTCAGCATGAAGGAAAAACAGATTTATGCAATAGTGAAGTAATTTAAAGAACATCCACAAAATCAGAGACATAAGAATGGCCTTATATTCTAAGGTGATGATGAAAATGTTATAAATCATATCTTCTGACTTGGAAATTCTCCCAATGGTTTGAATTTTATTGCAGGAGAACCTCTATTTCTGAATTAAATGTCATAAATCTGAGAATTGTATTCAGTTTTGCCACATGATCCATTCAGTAGTAAATATATGGTCAGCCTCCATGAAACGTTTCTAGTCACCCTGAGATTCATAGTTTAGGTAGTCTGAGTAGTACCCTTTCCTCTTAAAAGATGCTCCCTTGGGGTTTGTCTACACTGTCCTCTTACAAGTAGGACTTGGAATTTCTGACCTCGGTGCTGCCCTTGACATTGCTTTGGGTTCCTTGGCATTGTAACTTGGCAGATTATGTCTTATATAGAATTGAATATAGATATGAACCAGACTTAGTCTCAGCCCATAAGTTGTGTTTTTCTTTTGTGGAGATGATGAAATAAACACCTTTATAAGCAAATTTTCTCTGTTTTAAGGTTAAAATTTCACATTTAGAAGATCATCTCAATTTAGTTTTAATTTTGCTAAGGAGCAAGAAAATGAAGTGAACAAGAAAAGAAAAAACACAAAGTAACTCTGTCCAGGAGCACAAAGGTTGTGATATCCAGTTTGACAGATTTGTCTAATGCTTATATATTCCATACATCCCCCCTTTTTCCCCAAGCATCATAAACACAGTAAATATATGTTGGGTACTTTAGCTGACAGTATACCTTCTGATTAATTATGAATCAGAGACTCTAATGACATTCATCACATGAAGGGAATCTCAAGGATTATGTGGTCTTGAGGTGATAGCTTTTTGTTAGATTATCAGGCAGTAATAAGCTATACATGTGTGTCACACACACATATTTCTGAAGTATTTAAGAAAACAGCCCAATTTAGATGCAAGAAACTTTTTCACGCTCTATGAACACAAGGCGAAGCAATAATAATACAGAAAATGAGAGCAAGGGAACAAAATACAAATTGCATGAGATACAAATCATCCTACTAGCAACAAATATAGTACTGAAGGATGGTATAAATTGAAACCATAGGAACTAACAGTAACTCTTAAAGGAGTCCTTCAGTCTTTGCTTGTAAAAATTCCTTGCCAAACTGGACACACAAACAATGCAGGGCCACCTTCTCAACGAGTATATGCTAGCCTCCAGCTAATTGACAGGGGCATAGAGGTACATTATGGCAACGTTTGTCACTGTTATATCTAGAGAAGGAGACAACTAGGTCAAAATCTGGTTCCACCACTGTTTGGACAGGATATTTTATCTAATTTGAACTTGGTTTTTTATTTGTAAAGTGAGTATATTAATATTCATCAGAGTATTTTGTAAGGATTGGATGACATAGTATATGTAGGCCGCATAGTAGTTGATCAGTAAATTAATTGCTGTCCCTACTGGCCTGTGGTTCCTCACTCAGCACTGTCTGCAGTGGGGAGCTAAGTCCACAGGAGTGCCTGTGACAGCTAAGGCAAAACACCAGCCAAACAAATATTATGGGGTTTATCCTTCATTGTTTTTTAATTTGCCCTTGGTGTTCCCTTTGACTTGTAGTGAAGATAATGGATTTGGGGAAGAGTTAGTAAACACTTTTGTTTTTGTGATCTTTTCTCTTTAGCATTCACCCAAATTTTCATAGTCTCGATGACTGATTAGTTTTTGACAGTTAAATGTGAACAAAGAATTGTAAATACTATGTAACATGAATGAACCAATAGGCAGGGTTTTATTCTGTACAAATTAGCTCTCTAGGGGCTAATATGACCATATTCTAAGTATTAATTTAGCTTGTGTGGCTTCCACTGAAACTGTTTTGGTTTCTATGGAGACTTTTGCTCTGGTTTACTAGTATATAACTGTTTCCTCACCTTTTCATTTCCTGAAATAGCACCAAGTACAGTATCTAAATTTTGACTAATATAAATCAAAGCACATGCTTTCCTTTCAGTAAAGTCCTCTATTTCAACATATGTGCAGGATTTTCCTTTTTAATGCATTAGACATCTGTTATTGCTAATGGGGATAAAATGTCACATGTTAAAAACAATAAAAGTTATTAAAAGCAGTGCAAGTTTGAAATATTTTGAAATTATGTTAGAAATGAAATTTTTTTCTTTTAATATATGGCAGTTTTTGAAAAGTACCTGAAAATGAATATGCATATGAATATATAATTTTGAGGATCACACTTATCTGGTTCTAATATATCCTTTTAAATAATGAAATAAACATTTAATGTTTACACACACACACACACACACACACACACACACAAGGCACATGCACATGTACTCATATAGGCATTGTAATTCCCATGGAGTTAAATAGGAAGAAAAATGTGGTGCTAATTGTTTAAAAGCCAGGAATTTTCTTAGAAATTAGTATAGTTTACTATAGTTGTTTTTATTAGGCATGTGTATGTGTGTAAATTTTGGGTAAACTCAGCTGTGTTTAAGAAGGCTCAAAACATTGTTAAAATTTCCATTTGCATTTTCCATTTCAGTGTCAGTAAAATTAAAGTGCATATTTGCTAAGTACTTTTCCTTTTAATTTTTAACTCTGTGTATTTTTTTTAAAGATTTTATTTATTTATTTGACAGAGAGAAAGCACAAGCAGGGGGAGTGGCTGGCAGAAGGAGAGGGAGAAGCAGGCTCCCCGCAGAGCAGGAAGCCCGATGTAGGACTCAATCCCAGGACCCTTGGGATCATGACCTGAGCTGAAGGCAGACGCTTAACCGACCGAGCCACCCAGGTGCCCTAACTTTGTGTATTTAATGGTAAAATGTATTCCTTATCTTTCTAATTAACTTCAACGTCTCTTGTATGTTTGGGGGGGGGATGTCAGAATACTTGTTTTATTGAAGACAGGTTTATAATTGAAAAGCAGTGTTTTCCCAAAACCCAATAATTTCCTTTATATAAAACATTACAAAAACTGGGAAGCTAATCAAGGCTGTTAAAAATCAGGTTACTGGATATCCTTGTAGGGAGAGATAGGCAATAATTGGAGGGAAGCATGAGAGGGTCCTCTGATATGCTGATAATGTTATGCTTTGCAGTATCCAAAGAAAAATATTACAGTATATCACACCTAAGCATGTTAAATACCTAGTTTTAAATGTTTTAGAGTTAAGAAGACAATAGTTCTCACTTAAGTAACAGTATCCTGACATACAACTAAGAGTAGAATTCACAATTTATATTGTGTGGCTGTTTTTAACTTAAAATAATTTTATTATTTTTTTGTTTTGATAACATTTAATATCCATTCTCTTACCAACTTTCAAGTCTATAATATTGTTAATTATAATCATCATGCTGTGTATTAGACCCTCAGAATTTATTTATAACTGGAAGTTTGTACCCTTTGACTAACATCTTCCTATTTCCTTTGCTGTACAACTCCATTCAGCCACCATTCTACTCTATTTCTATGATTTTGGCATGTTTAGATTCCACATATAAGTAAGAATATACAGTATTTGTCTTTCTCTGTCTGACTTATTTCCTGTAGCATAATGTCCTCAAAATCCATCACGTGTTGCAAAAGACAGGATTTTCTTCTTTTTTTAAAATAACTAAATAATATTCTATTGCATATATATTCCATATTTTCTTTATCCATTCATTTGTCAGTAGACACTAGGTTGTTTCCATGTCTTGGCTATTGTAAATAATGCTACAGTGAACATGAGGGGTGCAGATATCTCTTCCAGATAGTGATTTCATTTCCTTCAGATATATACCCAGAAGTAGGATTGCTGGGTCATATAATAGTTTTTATTTTAATTTTTTGAGGACCCTCCAAGCTGTTTTCCATAGTGACAATACTAATTTACATTCCCACCAACATTGCACAAGGGTTCCCCTTTCTCCACATCCTTGCCAGGACTTACCTCTTTTCTTTTTGATTATAGCCATTCTGACAAGTGTGAGATGATATCTCTTTGTGGTTTTGATTTGCATTTCCATGATAATTAGTGATGTTGAGCACTTTTTCATGTACCTGTTGGCCATTTATAGGTCTTCCTTGGAAAAATGTCTATTCATGTCCTTTGTCCATTTTTAATTGGATTATTTGTGTTTTTGCTATTGAGTTGTATGAGTTACTTGTATATTTTGGACATTAACCTCTTATCAGATAGATGGTTTGCAAATATTTTCTCTTATTCCAAAGGTTGCCTTTTAATTTTTTGATTGTTTCTTTTGCTGTGCAGAGCTTTTAGTTTGATATAGTCCCACTTGTTTTAAAATAACTATGCTATTTTTCTGACTACAAGAGAATGTTAGAAAACTGGAAAAATATATTCAAGTATAAAAATGACCAATTCTCCTATAGCATATATAAAATGAACATTTATATTTGTATACGTAAAGATATGCATACATACACACATATATTTACACATATTCCCATATTAAACAGAAATGAAATCATGCCTTACATTTTGCTTTATACTTTTTCATTTATCATTTATTGGAATCATTTTTCTACAGCACAGTCTCTTTCATACATCATCCTTTTAATGACCACAACAATTTATTTTATTTTTTTTAAGATTATATTTATTTGAGAGAGAGAGAGTGTGCACACGAGTTGGGGGGAGGGCCAGAGGGAGAAGGAGAAGCAGGCTCCCTCCTGAGCAGGGAGCCCAATGCAGTTCTCTATTCCAGGATCCTGAGATCATGGCCTGAGCTGAAAGCACACGCTTAACCAACTGAGCCACTCAGGTGCCCCTAACTGACCACAACAATATAAAACAAGAACTTACATTTTTTTTAAGGACTTACATTTTTAGATATCTAGGTTATTTTCTCAATTTTAATATTATGAACAATCCCTAGATGCATCTTTTTAATCTAATCTTTGTACATAGTATTATTTCCCTAGGCTAAATTCCTACCCGTGAAATTTCTGTAAGCAAGCTGTAAGAATCCACAAAATGTCCTAATGTTGTAAAATATGGTTTAGATCTTCCCAACTAGAGCCAAAGTTCAGAGAACATTCTTGAATCCTTTCTAACGCCTTTCTTTATATGGTAAATTACCTGAACTTCAGATAGTCTTGAATCTCTCCAAGAGGAAGTAGCTCTGCTCCCAGGGAAAATTCTGTTTTTCTCATTGAGTAAATGACCCTCATCTAATCAATGAGTGTTCTGAAGGTTTCCCGAATGGCAATTCCAGACATTTTCTTTTCTACAATTTACTGGCTGCTGGTCTTAGTAATTATATTCAGGTCTGATATACTTACATGGGGCTATGCTCAGTCAATAACTGGAGTAATTCCTGGGCTTATTTTCAAATGTAAAGACACTGATGCTCACTTGAATTTCGGTGACAAAAGTTAGAAATGTTCAACAATCATTAATATTATGACATATGGAATAGTCAAAAAAGAGGTGGCTATTAGTAAAAAAAAAAAAAAAAAAAAAAAAAGTGAAACTACCAAAGTATGGTAGTTTGGTATGGAGGAAAAGAAGAAAAATGAAACCATTTTTAAGATTTGAGCTAGTAGTGAAAAAATTTACATATGCACCATCCATTCTAAAATACATGTGAAGGCATTCTGATAAAAATACTTTTACATGTATGCATGTTTGCATGTATGTGAACCATACAATGGAAGGAGGGGTTATAACCAATAGAGAAACTCTGAGGATGTCTTGGGTAAGGACCTTGAGGTTTGAATTGAGGTATGGTGCATATTTTCATGTGGATGTAATGTGGGAAGATTTTTGTTGTGATTTGTTGTGTAATACTTTGAGTCCTGAGCATTTTTCAGCCTGCTTCATGTCAACTTTAGAAGCAGTTGAATGCATTTGATGAAATGCAATATACTAATAAGGGTATGAAGTTTAATTTGTGGTTGCATCATCTTGAAACAAAGTGGCATCCCATATGTATATTTTAACTGAGCTCATCTGCTCTAATTTCAATGGACTTTGGTGAGATTAAGCAAGCGAATATTGATGAAAGAACTGGTGTGGCATGTTCAGTAAGATCTACAATTAACAAAACCACTTCTTGTCAAATGCTTGTTAACTACAGTTACCACATTTTTTGGTCAAAATTATGAACCCATGGTGAGAATATTTGAAATTGGGTCTGTTCCCCAAGTCAGAAAAATTTTAGTAAATTTCAGAAGACCCTTTACCATCCCTCAAACAAACCACCTAAAGTTGAAATAAAGCTTTTAAAAGGAACAAGGTGTGATAATTATCCTTTTATATTTCTATGCAAGGAAGAAAAAATATTAAAATAGTAGATATGAAAAAAGAGTTACCCATTTTTATTTTTATTTTTTAACATGTATTTATTTATTTAGCACAAACGGAGGGGTGGGCAAAGGGAGAGGGAGAGAATCTCAGACATACTCCTCACTGAGCATTGAGCTGACACGGGGCTTGATCTCAGGACCCTGAGATCGTGACCTGAGCTGAAATCAAGAGTCAGATATTCAACCGATGGAGCCACCGAGGCACCCCCATTTTTATTTTTTTATTTTAGTTTTTTTAGAGTTACCCATTTTTAAATGTTGAGAAATTATCTGTAAGTTCAGACCAACTTTATCTTTTCAAAAAAACTCCTATTTAAATTGCAAATAAATCTAGGCCAAAGTGTACAAAACTTTTTAAAGATTTTGTATAAATTTTTGTCAGAGTGAAAAAAATTCTGTGAATAAAGAGAATAAAGCCAAGTGCCAAATTTTCAAAAAAGTGTAAATGGCAGAAATAGCACAGGATGTCCAAGAGTGCACTTTGAGACCCAGCTTCTTTCTCTGCTGCTCCAAAGAGGATCCTTTTCTCTTTTCCTCTCTGAGTCTCCTCTGTGGAAAGCAGGTGGCCATCATTTAACCTTCTTGGGTGCACAGGGACTTCTATATCCCACAGGGAACCTAAAACAAAGCATGATTATGTACTCCATTTGACTGAGCTGAGTTCTAGGTTTTCATATTTCATGTTTGTCTAGGTCAGGTATGCGTAAGTGCTTAGTAATTGAAGCAGTCCTACTTCTCAGTTGCTGTTACCAACACCACAGCTTTCAAGATGAATTTGCTCAAAAATAAATTCCCAGAGGATACTGGGAATACTACCTTTTCATATAAAAAGCCTTATATGCAAATTTTAGAGGTTATTTTAGAAATGTAGGTTTTACAGTGACCTTCCTGGCAGATCAAAGGTCGTGATTACATGTCATGGACCAGAAGCCTTGCCTTTTTATTTCCTTTTTAAAAACAAAATTAAACAAAAATTTGCTATTACAGTGGTGGATTGAATTTGGCATAAATGCCATGCTATTTAAAAGGCTGATTCTGTTAAGAAGAAGCAAGACAATTTACTACTGTTTCTGTATGTGTTTTCATGAGCCTTTCTAAAAGGCTGAATTGTCATTTTGCTCTATATACACATTCAACATTGAAATAGCATAAACAATAACAATAACAGCATTCACTAAATATTTACTTTGTATTAGGCACTGTACTAACCACTTTATGTGATCTCTTCTGATACTTTAAATAACTCTGTGTTTATTACTTCTACTTCACAGACCAGGATTGGTACTGAAGCCCAGATGTTTTAAGTGAGTTATCTAATCCAGTAAGTGGCAGAATTAGGATGTGTAGCTCTTCCAACACTCAAATTCATACTTGAGACTGTATCTGGCCAAGGAAGTCAGAATGGACCCAGGAACCTAGAATCAGATAATCACTTCTTGGCTATGACCTTCAGGGGTAAAATCCTGATTTTCATTCCAGGATCCACATAATACCATGCACAAAAATTGGTTTCACTTTCACAGGAAACACTTGAAGAAAAATTATAGACCAGGACAAGAATCAAGTATAAGTGAATGTCTCCTTAAAATTAATGATAATTTACATTTCTTGGGTGCTTTATAGGTTCAAACAAATGTCATAGTAATTAACTGATTTTTTTCAGTTTTTATTTTGAAATAACTATAGATTCACAGAACATTACAAAGGTGGTATAGAGAGGTTCTGTGTACCCTTCACTCAGTTTTCTCCACTGGTTACATCTTACATAACTACACTACAATATCAAAACCAGGAAATTAACACTGGTGTAAAAAGACATAGTTTTATGTCATTCTATCACATATGTAGGTCAGTGCAAGTACTGTTGCAATTAAAATACAGAACTATTCCATCAGAAATTATCTGATTTGAATAAATGCACACTTATTTAGAAAATATATACTTAAGTGTAATGTCTAGGCTGCTGATGGCATAGAACTTTCTTCTGCATGAATTGAGATCATTTTGTCTCAAATTTAAAGTCACTTACCTATCCTTTCTTTTTTAATATATATGCTATTGCAGTAGAAGGTTAAAGGAAGGGGTTTTGATCTCTCTGTTCAGGTTGGGTGTGTATTGTTCCACTTAGAAAGATGCATAGACCAGAATGAAATGCTGACATTCAAGTATTTCAGGAATAAAAAATATCAGAGGAAAAAAAATGTATCTGATTATTTTCAACTTATTTAAATGTACTTTATAATGAGTTCTGCTTTTTACAGATTTTGTACTTTCATATATTACCATTGGTGGTAAAGGTGATGCCTTTTTTCATAGAGTTTTGTTGCCATAGAATTGGAAGGGATATGATGGTGATGGTGGTGATGATGTTGACGATAATGAGTATCTTAATAGTAGTTACCATTTACTGAGCGCTTGCACACCATTTACTCTGCATACATACTTCAGTCAGTCCTTATAAGGGCCCTATGGGGGGATAATGTTATTATCCCTATTTTAAAGATGAATAAACTGAGGGTCAACAAGGCTAAATAAGTTGTTTTGGCTTCCATAATATGATGTAATGCATTTGCAATTCAAACCTGCTTCTGTCAAATTCCAGAGCTTGTGTTTATAATCATTATGTTCACCAAAAGAGTTTTGTCTCTTCTCTTCTGGTAGGATTGCCCTGAAGCCACTAGAGGAAAGTTTTCGCTTTAAAATATCCATAGAAGGTTATTTCAAGGCCTCTTCAAAAACTTACTACACCAGTAATCAACCTTGACCAATCTAATTGCAGATACTATATCCCTTTGGTACATGATAAATCCATGTCCACATTTCTGATCCTCAGGAAAGATAAAGGATACATATTTTTACTACATCATTTCTATTTAAAAATAATAATCATATATTCATTCACAAATAACCTCAGTCTCTTAAGAATTTGGTCTCAAATCCTTGACTGGGTATAAATCTTAGTTTTACTGTTTATTAGCTGATTGAGCCTGGGAAAGTTATTTAACTTCTCTATTCCATACTGTCCTCATCACTGCTAGGATGATCAGTGTTTATATCCTAAACTTATTATTTGAACTTTAATAGTTATGTAAAGAATCCAACTGTATTTAGAACAAGTGCTGTCATGTAAGTAATACAATAAATAGGATTATAGATATTATTACCTTTTATTATAGATATTGTTACTATTTCCAGACCTAATAATCCAATTATTTGGTTTTTCTTCTTGAGACCATTTCTAACTTCAACATTTCACTAAACCATGGGATTAAATATAGCCAACATTTCACTAACCTATAGGACTAAATATAGTCAGTTCAAGATCTGATTGGTAATAAATACAGCTTGTGATTTTACTAAGTTTTGGAGAAATCACAAAATTATCTGCAGTAAAATAATTGTGTAATCATAATTCCTTCATTTGTTCACTCATTCAAACACATATATGTGATGCTGCTGCCTTTTATTGTACACCAACTGTTTGATCTATTTCCAAATTCTCATAGATATTTTCCTCCCTTTTGAAGACTGGAAATTATAAAAAGGTGTCTGTCACAGCTGCTTTGAGGTCATCTGTGTTTGCTGACTGCAGGTGGAAATCTCTTTCACAGAGCTCTGAATAGAAGGTGGTAAAATTTGGCCTTTGAGGGAGCCAGACTCTACTAGCCTTTTGTATAATTTATCATCAACAAAGTGTGTTAAGGTGCTTTTGATCTTTGGAAACAATATCTTTCAAAGTAATGTGTTGCTTATATGTGACCATTGGCCCTCTTTAGGTGTCTCAGTATCATGCTGATTTCAATGAGTGAATGAATTTTTAAGATGGTACACTGATGACTCACTTTAATAGAGAGACTCTCGATCCTGTTGAAATCCATTTGGGAGGATCAAATGAGAGGAGGTTTGTGAGTGGTGCTTTGAAAACCATAAAGCACTAAGTAACCATAAGTCATTTTATTATAATTTCCATCATATTTATTAAATTTTTGGTTTCACTGAACATTAAAAGTTCTTTGCTTTCTGCAAGATTAAGGGTATGATTCTGCCAAATATTAACTATAAAGAATATTTTAAAATACATTCGTACTATTCTTTGCATTTCCTTATATTTCTTTATGGAGTATGTTTCAGGCAGAGAACTAAAAATTTGGGGTCACAGAGAAAGTTGTGGAAATTTATCGGCTTTGGTTTATAGAGACTTGAAGTTTTTTCCATCTTTCTGGTATTTTATTCATGTAAGTTTGCATGGCTTCTTTCCTTTCCTTCTCTTCCTCCGCCAGGTTTGGTTTTGAGCTTTGGATTCAAAGAAACCCCAAAGTCAAAACAAAATGGTCAGAAATGCTGACTCTTGTTTTGCAAACGTTTTTAGTCCAGCATTCACAGGAAAAGAGGGCACTGACCAGAAACTAGGACTAACTTCACCCAGAATGTTGGCAAAGTTCAGGAACCTTTGAGTGAACTTGCACCAAGATATAGATATATAGATATATAACAAAACTTAAACATTTTTTTATTTTACATTAAAGATAATTTAATGAAATAATATCACCCTATAAGAAGTGGATTTAGTACTTAAAATTCAGTATTAATCTACCATTTATTTTTGATAAAAACAAAATAATTTACATTTTGTATTAAATACAATCTCTTGGTTTTTCAAATTGCAGGTTCACTTTGGAAGCTCATATTATAAAATGTACCTAAGTGTTCATTACCTTTGAAATTTTCTTTGGAGATTTTTAATTAAGGAAACAGTTATGCTAAACTCTGCTTATCAGATTTCAAATCAGAATTTTTATAGCTTTGTTATAAACCTTCCACCATTGTGTTTTTATAATGGAAATGCTGACAAATGCAATAATAAATACCAATCCAAGGGTTTTAATTGTATGTTCATGCAGGAATTATGCATACTAGCATAATATTTGGTTCAGTTTTCAGTGTTAATTTTGCCAAAATCTGCTTTCACATTCGCAACCGTAAAAGATGATCGCCTTGAATAGCTGCCTGTTGATGTCAAAGGCTTCTGATTATTTTTACTTTCCTTGGAAAGTCTGACTATGTCTTTCAAATATGATTTCATTTAGATCTTTTCTTGGTTTACGTGTCTGAATACTAATAGTAACTGGATAATTATGGAGAACTTAGTTTGAGACCAAAAGGCAAGTTTCAGTCAGTAAATTGTGTATAAATAAATCACCTCCAAGCAACATCTGAAATGATACTTAGTTTCCAAATATCCAAATAACTTATAGATTTCAAAAACATTTTTACAATTTTCCAGAAGTTATTGACATTAGGACTTTTTTAATTGGTGGAAGATATTAAAAAACCAATATCTACTTATATTTTATTCATGTTTAAAAGATAAAGAATAAAACATTTTAACATAGGATGTGTTATAGACTAAAATCACTTGTACTAAAAAGTACACTGGGGGCACCTGGGTGGTGAGGTTGGTTAACCATCTGACTCTTGGTTTTGGCTCAGGCTTAGGTTGTGATTTCAGGGTCCTGAGATCAAGTCCCGCCTTATGTTAGGCATGGTACTCACTGCAGAGCAGCCTGCTTGGGTTTCTCTTTCCCTCTCCCAGCGCCCCCATACTCGCTCAAGCTCACTCTCTCTCTCTCTCTCCCAGGTAAATCAATCAATCAATCAATCTTAAAAAATGTACACTGACAGATGGCAGCTGCATCTGTGGTGAGCATAGCATAATGTATAGAGTTGTTGAATCATTTTTTTGTATGCCTGAAACTAATGTAATATTGTGTGTGACAATATTACAACTACAGGAAATATGTCAACTACAGGAAAAAAATAAAAGTACACTAAATTTATGGATCTTATATAAAAAAACTAGAATGGTCATATTGCTTAGAAAAGTTGAGTGTCGAAATATGGAGGTGTAGTGGATTCATGTTCAAGATGCAGATGATTTTGTCTTATCTCTATGGAGGATTTGGTGTGAGAAATAAGTCAATCCATTTCTTTTGTGTTTATAATCCTTATTTGGCTTCAAATTATTCTATCAGTACAATGATTAAGAAAGTACCTTAAGAGACTTTGACATTTTAAAGCAGCTTCTAAACATACAAAAACATTTACAAAGAACAAAACATTTGCACTTTAACAGATTCAAGATTGGTGGACATAAATATTTTAGTGATAATGAAGAAATCACTTTTCATATAGAGTCTTTTTAGATATTATTTACTATGCTGAAGAGGTATTCACTGTAGGATATTAAGTGCTTCCTAAGAATATGACAGAATGGTTCAGAGTATGGACGGGGTTAAGGATGATGGAGGCTTGTATTTACTCTTTAGGACCCAGTGATTTTTTTGAGGTCCTTTGTCTACACAGATTTCTTTTTTAAATTTCTGGTTTTCAAAAAAATATTGATGATTCCTAGAGTTGAACCATTTTTAAAAAAAAAAACATCAACTTTTTTTTTACATGATGTTTAATTCTCAGGAGGACTTTATATGGGGGAAGGAAGGGAGACTGTGCAAGTTCTTTCAATTTTGAACCCACTCTATATGTAAAATGTCAACACATTTTTCACTGATTAAATAAATAACTGGATAAGCATGAAGTATTGATGGAGTCACCAGCACTCCATAAGAAGTTGGGAAACAATACTGTTTAATGAAAAGTTGAGAAATAATTAGTTATGTTCTTTCAACATATTAAAATGAGTAACTTTAAATTTATCTTTAAAAATAGAGGAAGATACGCTAGTCTCAGTGACCAAAAAGTTATCTAGAAAAAGAAGAGAATGAGTAGTTTTACTTTATAAAACTGATATAGAGGTCATTGTCCAAATTTCAGTTCATTTTATTAAAGGCACTAGAGAATAAAAAAAAATACACTCCCTGATTTTGCTGTTTTGTTTTTTTTTAATCTTATCTGGTTACATTTTTTTTCCTTTTACCTGTTATACTGATGGTATGGTAGAGGTGGAAAGATATGGTGAAAAGACAATCAAAATATGAAATCATCTTTGGTAGGGTAGTCATTTCAGAACTATTTCAGTTCCTATAGATAGAAGAACTAAGAAAAATTTTAAATAAAGACACTTGAGAGACAAAGCAAATCCCTGCAATGCTGGTGGGCGGGAGTGTGGACTGGCAGAACCCACCTGAAAGACAAGCCATTTGTAGCCACAAACTTAAATGTACATTTGATGAAGAAATTTTACTTCTAGTTATCTAATACCAGGAAATTATCACAGGCAGAGAAGACATTTAGAAGAATGCTCTTTGCATCATCGTTTATTTTTTAAAAAAGGAAGTATCTTAGCTATCTACTTGTAAAGAACTGGCACTAAATTGTGATACATCATTACAGCAATAATATACAGTAATCAAAATTATGTTTGAATAATATTTAAAGCCAGGGAAAAGTGCCCATTCTATATTGCTGAATGGAAAAAGATCAATATCTAAAAGTATCTCAAATTTGTTAAGCATATTTAATTTATATCTGTACAGAAAAAAAGAAGGAAATAAAAATGCTAACTATGGTAATGTGGAGTGATTTAAATTTCATTTTTTTTACTTTTGTTTTCCAAACTTTCTAGGATGAATATATCGTACTTATTAATAAAAAATGAATTATATTCCTAAAAGTATAATAGGGAGAATTGTGTGTATGTATATTGTATGTGTGTGCACAAAGGTGTATGACGTGAAGTGGCAAAATAAAGTATTGGGCTTTATCCTTTAGAATTTCTGAATTTACGATTAGGCGGGGCTTGTTCACTCAGGTTCCTCACTTACCTACTCCTATCTGAAGAACCCCAGTTCAGGTGTTAGCAGGTCGCCCAGAAGGAAAAACCCTGGAATGGCAGAGGATCCAAACCAGAGGTGGGGGCCCTCGCCTAGGTTCTGCTTCAACCTCATCTCCATCACACACATTTTCCAAAATGGAAGAATGCATCTCCTCCTTTGAGTTTTTGCTTTGCCCGTTCCTAGATGCGGCTACAAAGAAAGGTATCTTCTCTACCTACAGCTAAAAATTTTAAAGTGCGCGCTCAAACTGCGCTGCGCCTGGGAAGACCAGGTCATTCTCCCGGAAGCGCAGGGGGGACGCCCCGCTCTGCGGCCAAAGTTCCGAGAGCCTAACATCCCGAGGCAAGCCCAGGAGAATCCCCGACGCTTGAGCCCGAGCAACCCCAGTCCACCTCCGGGTTCAAGCGTCGGTGTCCTGGAGCGACCCGAACAAGGTTTCCGGTTCTGCGAGTTAAGGGGAAGAGAGGGGAGAATGATGTCCCTCCTCAGAGGTCGTCTGTCCCCCGCACTCCCCTTCCTTCCTTATTTCCTTCCTTCTGTCTCTAGACAAGCCAAAGAGGACCAGACCAGAGGTCCGGAGTCCCTTGGCCTCTCAGAAGACCCCGCACCCCTTGCAAATGTTTCTGTCGCAGGACACCCCCCCTCCCCCCGCCCCGCGCTAAGGGCGCGGGCGGGACCGGAGCGCCTGCCAGAGACTGGGCAGAACTGACTCTTGAGAATTAAAAAAAAAAAAAAAAAAAGTAAGAACGTCTATTTCTTTTCTTTTTCTTTCTTTTTAAGGAAAAGAGAAGATTTTTGGACTCTACAGAAGCCCCCGAAGTCTGCAGTTTGGGGAGAGGATTAGCTCCTCACCCAATAGGCGGCAGAAGCTGTTTCTGGGCGCTCGCGTCAACAAGCCCAGCGCGTTCTAACTCCTAAGGCGCCACGCCCGCCCCTGCCCCAGACTCCACGGAGAGCGTTCGCGTGTATATTAACTACGGCTGCCACTCATCTCGAGGGCTGTGGGGATTTCGCAACTCCAAACCAAACTCCAGAAGGCCAGACATTCTGTCTTGAAGAGTCCCTCCTGGCCTTTCGGCCGCATCCTGCCGGATCCCGAAGCACCCCAAGGCCGCGCGCGCCCAGGAGGAGGGGACAGACCCCCCCCATCCCACTCCGCCTCAGCCGGTTTCCTTCTTTTCGCAGCCTTCCAAGAGCTCGGTCATGAAGGAAATGTAGACGATGGCCAGGCGTAGGGTCTCGATTCGGGACAGCCTCTTCTCGTAAGCAAAAGTGGGCACCTTCCTTCGCAGCTGGTCGAAGGCCTCGTTGAGGTTGAACATCCTCTTCCTCTCGCGGATGTTGGCTGCCTGGCGCTGAGCATAGGTGATCACCCTTTTCCTCTTGGGACGGCCCAGCGGGGAGGCGCCTCTCCCATGCTCCTCTTCCTCCTCCTCCTCCTCCTCCCCCTCGTCTACTTCGCCCTCCTCTTCTGGGTCCTCCTCCTCAAAACGTGCCAGCCTCCCGCGTCTTCCCTCTCGGAGCACAAGGTCCCGGTCCCCAAAGGGAACCCCGGGTACGAAGTCGCAGAGGAGAGGGTGCCCAGGGGAGGCCAGGGACAGGTCTGCGACGAAGTCCAGCACGGTGGCGTCCACGCACCTCTCCGGATAAGCCGCCATCGCATCGACTTGGCCCTGCCTCGCATCGGTTTCTCCCAGGGAGGGGCGAGACTCCTAACAGCTCTGAATCTGATGCGGCACCATCACCGAAGGGCCAGGGGGATTAATATTTATAACCAAGTTGATAACAGGATTAGTGGCACCGATAGGGAAGGCTCGGACAATATCGTCCTCTGGAAACTGATGGAAGAAGACAAGCTTGAACACGCATGGAAGTCTCAAAGGGATAGGCCTCCAATTCTGAGATCCTTTTCGATGCGCCACCTGGGACAGTTTGGCAACAAACCCCCAGCCTCTTACCTGCTGTGCTTTTTGTGTCTCTCCTCACCCCCCGCAGCCAACTAATATTCTTCAGGCTCCTTATCTCATGTAGCTCTTTAATTTAGCTTTGGATTTTCAAAGCAAGGATGTTTTCCACCACTCTGGCTTCTCCTTGGCTTCAGAGTAGAAGTCCTGAATCTTGCCACCCGAGGCTGCCAATGGGTGTGAAACAAGTGCATGTGCTTTTAATGATGTCCTGAAGAGGGGCCCTTTCTGCCAGGGGTCGAGGGGAGCTGTTTGTCTGGTATCCCAGTGCAGCGGCTACTGAAAGGCAAGATCTTCCATTAGCTTAAGTAAGCACGGTAGGGGGGGAGCGGAGAGCGCATTCCCAAGAGTCGCTGTTGGAACCGGCTTTCTCCTTCCAGGGCATCGAAACAGCTCTCCTGCCGCGTTACAAACCCTGACTTCTAAAGTCGGTTTTGTTGTAATCAGCCTAACAACTGAGATACTTGACTTTCCTTTCCCTACTTATCTCCTACTCATGTAAAGTGAAAGATTTTACTTCAGGGCAAAAGTTATGACGGCAATAAAATGAAAAAAAGGAGGCTCCTGATATTTTCTCTGAGTGTACTTCACTAACCCCAGAGTGGGGGGGGGGGCGGGAGGGCAAAGCAAACTCTCCCTCCCCCAAAACAAAACATCTTCAGTCTCCTTTCAGAAACGCGATTTACCCTTTGATAAGCCAATGGGTCTATCAGCTCACCCTCTGTTGCAAAGTCTTTGGACTTTTAAATTGCGGATTGGTATTTGTGAACAAAGATAAATCTTCACTTCCATCTGGCTTATTTTCCTCATTGATTGGTACTGCCCTACAGGACTTAAAAGTGGAAACTACACTGAATTCTATTTAAGGGAGATTTAAGAGTTATCATTAGATCATGTTTTTGAGATGAAAGGAAATTTAAAATTTGGTATAAGGAAAATGAAGTTTTACTGTTTTCATAATATCTCTAATATTTTAACGAAGAAGGGTTCATTTTTCCTTCTTTGCCAGTAGCTATATTTATTTTTCAGTGTAGGGATTTTTAAGAAGACATGGAAGAGCAGAATAACATGTTAGAAAATTGTTTTAAAGATGGATTAGAAGAAATAGCCTTAAAGGGTGAGTAAAGAGAGGCCTTTGTCCCAGGAAGAATTCCCAAAGATAATTCCTACTAAGGAGGTAAGTTGTGTGGCTGCTGTTAGTACATTGGACAGCTCCCAGAAACAGCCTATTTCTTACAGGTCAGCACAATTCCTTTTCTTCCTAGCCTCCCCTGTGTACTCCCAGATACTATTAAAGCAGTATCATCTTGAATTCTTCTCTCATTCATTTTTTTCTTTTACCCCATTTGTGTCTATGTTCTCCCTTACTCTTTTGTCCTTTAGTTGATTTTCTTTTCTCGCGTTTATTCTTCACCCCCAAGTGTGCATTGTGTTAGGTAAAGAAGATTGAAATATATGTTCTTGAAAGATGTTAATGAGTATGAGATCCTTGATTATGATTACCTATTGATTTTTACTCAACTTCTTTCAAAGAGAAGACTGAGAAATAAAAAATGAATTAGAATTTCAACATTGGTTAAAGGATAAGTAAATGGGAGAATTATTTATTTTTTTGGCAAGCAGTAACATGCTTTCTAACTCTTGTTTAACTTAATGTGTTTTTTAATATTTGGACACATTTTATACTTGATTTTTAGTTGTTAAATATTTCTCATAACTTCTCTTTTAAGCGCAAACGTAAGTGGATTAAATACCTCATCTTGTGAGAATCTAGTTTGACAACAAAATATATTAAGACACTTATTGAAGAGAAACATGAGAGACATTTAAAAGTAAAATTTAATAAAATAGATGTCAGAAGCTATCATGGGACTTGAAACATTTTTCTTGGACTAAAATTCTTTATGATTTTATGCAAGGGGGTGAATATTTCAATAACCTTATCACAAAGGAAACTGAAGCAAAATTAATGGAACCCAATGCATAGGATTGGTTTGAAATATTAATATTAAAATATTAGGGAATTTATTAAGAATGTCTTAATAGGTATGTCTGTAGCAATAATTTAAAAATATCCCAAGATTTTTAAAAAATCCCAAAATTTAAAAAAAAACCCAAAATGTAAAAAAATCTCAAGATTAATACTTCTGCTTATACCAAAATAATTTCAGTTTATCCTACAAGGTTCTAATCCTGGGGACACAAGTAGAGCAAAAATGTTAAAATCTAAGTTGTAATGATTGACTCTGTTTTTTGTTTATAAATATAATTATGGAACAGAAATAAGTGAAATTGTTTTTCTCTTCTTCTTTTGAAACATCTACTCTAATTTTAAAATGATCTTTTGGAGAGGTGCCTGGGTGGCTCGGTCAGCTAAGTGTCTGCCTTCGGCTCAGTTCATAATCCCAGGGTCCTGGGATGGAGCTCCACATTGGGCTCTCTGCTCAGCGGGAAGCCTGCTTCTCCCTCTCCCTGCCTCTCCCCCCTGTACTCTCTATATCTGTCAAATAAATAAATACATAATCTTTAAAAAAGAAAATGCTTTTGTGGATATTTGGTTTCACAGTAAATATGCATAGTAAATATAGTTAAGTTTATATAACTGATTTGAAACAGTTCATCCCAATGGGAGGAACCATTAAGCCTCATTAAACTTACTATTCATTTTGTTAAAATATTTCCAAATGAAATCAGTATCTTTTCTGCCCTTAGAAGCTCCAGGAAAAATTTCAAGAAATGTAAAAGGAAATCAATTCTAGGGTTTATCCATACTTAGAGTTAAATTCTTGCTTACATTCAAACTCACTTATTGCTATTCTACTTATAATCCTGAGTTCAAATGAAAGTAAGGGCTCCTCAGAATGTTGTAGTTCAGGGATTGGCAAACTTTCTTTTTAATTGGCAAAATAGTAATTTAGGCTTTTTACAGGTCATACAATCTCCGCTGAACTACTCAACTTTGCTTTTGTAGTATAAAGGTAGCCATAGACAATATGTAAATGAAAAAGAATGGCTGTGGTCTCTGAAACTTCATTTACAACATCATGTAGTGGGCTGGATTTGACTCTTGAACTGTAGTTTGCTGACTCTGCCCTATTTAATAAGCCTATCTTCGCATTCCTTGGAATACCTCTTATGGGGACTTGCTAACATAAAGCATTCAAACATATACCGGGGTGCCTGGGTGACTCAGTCATTATGTGTCTGCCTCTGGCTCAGGTCACGATCCTGGGGTCTTGGGATCAAGCCTCACCAGGGTCCCTGCTCAGAGGGAAGCCTGCTTCTCCCTCTCCCACTCCCCCTGCTTGTGTTCCCTCTCTCACTGTCTTGCTGTCAAATAAATAAAATCTTTTAAAAAAAGCATTCAAACATATAAGTGAATATTAAGTTGTTGAGCACATATCTTGTTTATATGTGTATATGTGTGCCAGGAAGATGCAGAGGAAGTGTAAAAATGCTCCTGAAGCAACTGAATTTGTAGGTACCGTCATTGAAATGACATTGAGGTATGTTATAGAGTAAGAAGAAGAGGAGGCATACATAACAGGCTAAAGTTACCATTGCCCAGACTGAAGGCTTTCTAGTCACTGAAAGAAAACAGATACCAAATATGATGATCTGCTCTTTAAAATATTAGCATTACCAGTTTTTGGGTGAATTACATTTAACTAAGAATAAGTAAGGAAAAGACAAAATTCCTGGAAAACAGTCTCCTACTTTGTGAAGTGCTTTCAATTGTCAAAATTCATTCAATGAAGGCAGATGTTTCAAGAGGTTTATTTATTTCCACTCTTATTTCCACCTACCCCCCCCCAACAACTGTGGCAGAAACTGCTCAGCGTTCCCCAGTATCTACTTACTTTTTTTCCTTTTAGTAACAGACCCACCCACACATATGTTAACTGGGCACATTTCTGACCCACTTCATTTTTGCTGAGCACATGTCTACCCCTTGACCATGGAGTAAATGAGACATAATCTGTGCAAGTTCAGGTTGGTCTTTGGAAATGAAATTGTTTGCTATCCACTTGGTGTTTTGTTCTCTTCGCCTAGCCTGGAAGGTGGGTGCTCTGGCAGTGAGCTAGCACTGACCATGTAAGCAAAGACAACACCCTATGGCAGGGGGTGGAAGACGTTTTCTATACAGGGCCAGATAGTATCTATTTCAGGTTTTGTAGGCTATATGATCTCTGTCACAACTATTCAGTTCTACCACTGTAAGGTGAAAACAGCCACAGAAAATACATAAATGAATGGAAGTAGCTACGCTCCAATTTTACTTACAAAAGTAGGTGGCAGGCAGATTTTGATTCTCAGGTTGTAGTTTGCTAAATCCTGCCCTAGGTGATGCAGAGCAACAGAAGGCTGGGACTTGAAATGCTCTCATGAAGTGAGCTGTACCTCTCAAATTCAGATTAGTATGTGAAAAAAATATATACTTTTCAGCGTATCTCAGGTCTCTTTACATGCTTTTTCTGCTGGTGCCTAAAAAATTAGACAATGATTTGAAAGATTAAACAGATGCACTACTTTATTTTTATTTTTTTCAAATTTTTATTTAAATTCTAGTTAACATATAGTGTAATATTTGTTTCAGGAGTAGAATTTAGTGATTCATCATTTACATATAACACACAGTACTCATCATAGCAAGTGCCCTCCTTAATAACCCATCACCCATTTAGCCCATCCCCCACCCACCTCCCTCCATCAACCCTCAGTTTGTTCTCTATCACTAAGGGTCTCTTACAGTTTCTTGCCCTCTCTCTTTCTCTCTTTTTCCCCCTTCCCATATGTTCATCTGTTTTGTTTCTTAAATTCCACATATGAGTGAAATCTTATGGTATTTGTCTTACTCTGACTGACTTATTCTGCTTAGCAGAGTACACTCTAGCTCCATCCATGTCATTGCAAAGGCAAGATTTCATTCTTTTTGATGACTGAATAATATTCCATTGTGTATATATATATATATATATATGTATATATATATATATATACACACCACCTCTTATTTATCCACTCATCGGTTGATGGACATTTGAGCTCTCTCCATAGTTTGACTATGGTTGATAATGCTGTTATAAACATCGGGGTGCATGAACCCCTCTGAATCTGTATTTTTCTATCGTTTAGGTAAATACCTAGTAGTGCAATTGCTGGGTTTTGGGTAGTTCTATTTTTAACTTTTTGAGGAAACTTCATACTGTTTTTCAGAGTGGCTGCACCGGTTTGCATTCCCACCAACAGCACAAGAGTATTCCCCTTCTTCTGCATCCTCACCAATACCTGTTGTTTCCTGTGTTGTTGATTTTAGCCATTCTAACTGGTGTGAGGTGGTATCTCATTATGGTTTTGGTTTGTATTTCCCTGATGATGAGTGATGTTGATGTGTCTGTTATCCATCTGTATCCAAAGAAGTTTGGAAAAAATGTCTATTCATGTTTTCTGCCCATTTCTTAACTGGGTTATTTCTTTTTTGGATGTAGATATGCTACTTTATATCTATTTTTAATTTTTTTAAAGATTTTATTTATTTATTTGAGAGAGAGAATGAGAGAGATAGAGCACATGGGGGGGGAGGGACAAAGGGAGAAGTAGGCTCCCAGCTGAGCAGGGAGCCCAATGCAGAACTCGATCCTAGGACTCCAGGATCATGACCTGAGCGGAAGGTAGTCGCTTAAACAACTGAGCCACCCAGGCACCCTATATCTATTTTTTTAAAAAGATTTATTTATTTATTTATTTGAGAGAGAGAAAAAGAGAGAGTACGTGCAGGGGGAGGGGCTGAGGGAAAGGGTGAGAGAAACTCAAACAGATTCCAAGCTGAGTGCAGAGCCCGACACAGGGCTTTATCTCATGACCCTGAGATCATGACCTGAGCCGAAACTAAGAGTTGGAGGCTTAACGGACTGCACCACCCAAGCGCCCCTATATCTTTTTTGAAGTATCACTTGTAAAAATGTCTTAAAGTCAGATATTAATTTTTTTTTTGTCTCAGGTTTTTCCTCTTCACGTGAAATAGTTCCACTTCAGTTAGCCTTTGGAATAAATGTATTTTCCAAATTTTCAATTATATTAGTTCTTGTATTGTTGTTTGAACCCTCTCCAAAGTCTTTCTGAAAAACATGTGGAAAACATGGAAGAAAAAAAAATCCCTCAGGATGTTATAAACTAATACCCTCAAATAATTTCCTTTTTCATCTCGTTTCCTATACTATAATTTTGCACATTATTTTTGAATGTGACTTTCTTTTGTAATAAACGTTATAGATTTGACAGTCATCCTTAACTCCGTAAGTCACATATGTGACTTTGCAATTTAATAATTGTTCAAAAGTTTTTCCTCTTATGCTATTTATGATATGGAGAAAATATTAGTATTCAGTTGAAACGTATGTAAAATCAAATCATTTTCTAACCTAAAAAAAAGTGGGCAATTTAATTTGGTTTAACTTAACATATTCAAAGACTCCTACTTAATAAGAAAATGAAATTATATTTAAAATTAATATTATATATGAATGTCCTACGTGCATTAATATATACAAATTATAATCTGTTATTCTATTGTACACTAAATGGATTGCACACTAAATTAAAAAACACACTATACAATGTTTTTCAACAAATTTTTATTGAATGCCTATGATGTGCTTGACCCTTGTGTCATTGATCTAGGAATTTGATATATGTCAGTAAACAAGATGGAAACAAAAAATTCTTTATGGTGGGCGCCTGGGTGGCTCAGATGGTTAAGTGTCTGCCTTCGGCTCAGGTCATGATCGCAGGGTCCTGGGATCGAGTCCCACATCAGGCTCCCTGCTCCTTGGGAGCCTGCTTCTCCCTCTGCTTCTCTCTCTCTCTCTCCTCCTCTGTCTCTCATGAATAAATAAATAAAATCTTTAAAAAAAAATAAAAAAAAATTCTTTATGGTGTTGAGGGTGGTAAGTGGTATGGAAAAAAATTGCTTAGTATAAGTGAAATCATGAATACTGACAGGGGCATGTTGCTACTTTAAATAGAGTTATCTTGTAACAGTCTGATTGGAAAGTGTTATTTGAATAAATGCTTGAAGGTGGCAGGGAGGTAGTTGGTTGCATATCATGTGAGAGTGTTTCAGCCAGAGGTATTTTGGAGAACATTTCAGAGAAGATAAGGTAGAATACTTGCAGTACTGAAAGAACATCACAGAGGCCACCAGACAGAAAGAATTGGGGGAAGGAAGAATGGTAGGAGATGAGGTCAGTATGGTAGTATGGGGCAGGGTTGTATTATGTAGGGCATTTTCAACCACTTAAGGACCTTGGCTTTTACTTTGAATAAGTTGAGGATCCACTGGACCCTTCTGAAGATTTACTTACTGTTTAAAATAATCCCTTTGGCTAATGTGTGGAGAATAAATTTGACTGGGAACGAGAAGGAGATGGTGAGAGCTGACCAGAGGCTCTTACAGTAACCCAGGTTGGTATCTGTTGCTGGGTTGTACAGTGGTTATATTTAGCATATATCTTGAAGAATATTCAGTAAGATTTGCTGATTGTTTTGTATGTGGCGTTTGAAGAAAAGAAAGGAGCCAAGGGTAATCCCAAGGTTTTGGCCTGAGCAACTGGAAAGTATGATCAGTTGATATGAGAAAGATCCCTGGAAAAGCAGATCTGGGGGAGGGTGAAGATCAGAAGTTCAGCTTTGAACATCTTAATATACTTATTAACAGTCAATTGGTTACACTGAATAAGTTTCTATCTCTCTCGGGGTAAAAGTTATCACCATGTCTTGAAAGGCAGCATTTTACATGATACATTATTTTCCCACCCCAGTACCCATGAGAACTCATCTCTTATTTTCCCCTTTCCCTCACTCTGCTTTAGCTATGCTGGTCTCTTTGTTGTTCCTCAAACATGTAGGCACATAATCTGTCCCAGTGCCTTTGCATTTCTGTTGCATCTGACTGTAATACTCCTTTCCTTAGCTATCCACATAACTCATTCCCTCTCTTCCTTCAGGTCCCTGGATGATGCTGGCTTATCAGAGAAGCACTCCCTGACCATCCTATATAAACTAGCACTCCCTCTCTCTTGCACTCCCTAACCCTCTTGCATTGCTTTATCTTTCTCCAAAGCACACAAAACATCTGGCACAGTGTATATTTATTTCTTCACTTGTGTACTTTCAGTTTCCCTTATTAGAATATGAACTCCAAGTGCTAACCAAGGAAGTGCACTGACTGGATTTCTTCTTCAGCTGCAAGGACTGCAATTAGCCAATGTGCTCCATCCTCAGTGCCTTAGGAGTCACTGCAACATTCAAGGTGAGGCTATACTCCTCCTGGTTAGCCTCAGCTCTTCCTGGTTAGCCTCAGCACAAAAGGAACTAGAGCCTGGCCATTTCTACCTAGTATGGGACTTCCTAATAGATGATATTTGCTCCAGAATTCCCTATTCTGTTTGCTGAGCTTTTTTTCAGCTCTGCATCATAGTTTGAGGTTCTTTCTGTGTTGCCTTCATTCCTCCTCTTCCCCCCACCCTCCGCCCCGATGTCATATAAGTATTATGGCCTCAAGCTCTTGCCAGCTCAATTCTGTTTTCTCCCCCTTTATCTTTCACAGGAGTTACCTGTGAGTAATCAAGCGGAGTTATCACTGCCAAGAAACTCCAAAACAATAAAAACCCCACCATTAAAAAAAAAAACACACAAAACCCCCCGCCACTTTGCAATAGTAATAATAATAAATGTTATTGAATACTTACTACATATTAAATCCTGTGCATATATTATTTCATTTAATACAACAGCCTTATGCAGAAGATTCTCTTATTTCCCATTTTCCAAATGAGTCTCAAGATGGTTGAGCTCACAAATGTGTAAATGCTCATGTTAGGATTCAAGCCTAAGTCAGAAACCAGGGATTTGATTACCCAGTTACAATGCTTCCCACTAACTCATGTCTTTATCTTTCTGATATCAGCACCTAGCACAGAGTTGAACACAATATTTCTTCAATAACTTTCAGTCTGTGGAATTACATGTTCAATTTTATTTGCATTGAGTTTGGAAGCTTTTTATCATTTTTTTCTTCAATGAAGAATATTGTGTTGGGTTCACTAGATATTTTCATTAAATAACTTTCTTTAAGTGAGGATACCAGGGGTATCATTTAGATTTATTTCTGTCCCATATTATCTCTTCTAAATTTAAATGATTTACTTAAGCTTAAAAATGCTGGCTGTTTCAAAACTAACAAAGTAAGACTTTGAAGTGAAATGGTTCCTAACCATTTTCCTGCTTCTTGACTCACCAGCCTTCCTTGGGCAGGGTTTTCTGGTTATCCTGCCACTGTCTTTAGCCTCTTTGTGGCTTCTTATAGCTATCATTTGAGGATTATGGAATCTCCATATTGGTTAGTATCATGGATGGAGAAAACCATCATCATGGTGGAAGCCATTACTGTCATTATCTCTGTGGGTCCTGAAGGATGATGACCCTCCAGAGGACTCTATGGCAAGAGAAAATTCTAATTTTTAAAACAAATTCCCTTTCATCCCAACCAAGTGGCATTAATATATCAGTCATCTTATTTGGCGAAGTGGTTTGCTACACATTTTTGTTATCCTCTTTCTAGATCTCTTTCAATACATTCCCTCAGGATTTCACATATTTCTCGGATCCAAATTTGAGCCTTTCCCACTTTTGTCTTTTAGGGCCACAGTGGCTCACCCACATACTAGTATTAACTTAAAGGACTTTTAAAAATTACTAGTGGCCATATCCATAGATCTATTCTCAAGTCTCCTCACACTTTATCTCACAAATGTATGCAGTCCCAGTTTGTCTCTCTTTTTCTCCAGGCTTTAAAATTTAGTCTCTGTTACCCCTACCTGGATTTATGATTATGCATTATGGTTTGATCTGTTATTCTTCTCCATGGCTAGTTGACTTTGAAGTGGCTCTTGGGATCATTATCTCCAGATTGGTTATCTTCAGTTGGAATTCATCAGGAAGTGAACGATAAACTTCTTTCAAGTCATTGCAAGGTACAGTTATAATACGGTAGACAATTGAAGATAGCAGGGAAGGTCAGATACTAGAGTTAAATTGTCAAGATGCTAGAGAAAAAAATGATCAAGTACTTTTTCAAGTTTCTGACAATTTATCTCTAAAAAGGGTAAAAAAAAAAGATTTGCATGATTTGTTTTGTTCTAACTGTAGCTCACAGTGTGGTAACTCTGACCTTGTTTGGATATCAGGTTTGAACTTGGCATGCTATGGAAAGTATATGGAAAGTGTGAGCTGGTTAGTGTTGTCCTTGGAATAATACCACACGTTGTTAGCTACTGTCAATTCTATTTGTCTCATCTGAGAAGAAACATGCCACACGCACACACAATATTATAATGGTTGGGCCTCTAAGGCCTTAGACTTTTTCAGGGTTCCATATTGTGCCTTTTCCTTTCTACCCATTTTGCTCTCGTCTTCTTGCCATATTTTTATTGATTGACTCTCAGATCTCGTAATGAATATCCCTTTCCGTTAGGCCATGGATTCTATATGACTCTTATTATGATATTAAAATCAAAAAGGGTGGCCCATTTTTAAGTTTTGTAGGTCACAATCCCACCGTGGCTCGCCGGCCCTGGAGCAGCACGGTCCGGACGCCCGCGCATGCCCTCTTCCCTGCTCTGCTCTTGGCGCCGCCGGCCTAGCAGAGCACGCGCCGGCGGGAAGAGCTCCTCGTCCGCCTGGAAGGCGCGGCTCACACGGGGCAGGTAAGCCAGGCTGAGGTAGACTGGGAGCTGGGCGGGGCTGCCGACCCGCCTGGGCCTCGAGTGGCCGTTTTGGGACTGAGGACTTTCTGGACAGGGGCGTCCAACCTCCCTAGTCGCCGGGCTTGCTTCGGCCGCGGGCTGGTCGACTCGCTCGGTACGCACCGGTCAGCCCCTTGATTTTGGCAGCGGTCAACGGGTGCTTTGGGGGCGGAAGTGCTGGGGTCGGAAGTGCTGGGGTCGAAGCGGGCTAGGGACTTCCGGTTATAGCCGAGGGCTTCTGTTGGTCAGGCCTGCTCCAGTGGCGGCGGCGACAGCACCGCGACCTCGGGGTCCACCGTGCAAATGATGGGCGGGGTGGGCAGAGGGGGGCGGGACTTGAGGCGTCGTCAGCGGGTCGCGGCGGGGGACCCCAAAGCCCTCCGTGTGGTCGGCGGAGTCCGCGGAGCCGGACTGCAGCAGGCAGGGGGCCCGAGTGGGATAGGGTGGACAGAGACTCGCTGACGAACGGGGGCGGCGCTTCCTAGGCTCCCGGGCCACCGCTCCGGGGACTAGGCGATGGAGCGTCCAGGGGACGCAGGTGCTGGCGCGACGGGCACGGCCTTGCGGTGCTCAAACTCTGGGCGAAAGCGGGCTCAGGTCTCCGTCAGCGCAGGCTGAGCGCCGCGCGGTGCAGCAGGAGGATCAGCTGGCTTCAGGCGCGGTGGTGGGCGGCGGCGGCAGCCCCTGCTGGGAAGGAGCCGGACAGGGACTGGTCCATCTCGGTGGAACGTGGGGAGCCCACCTGGGCGGGCAGTGAGGGCGTGGTCACCGTACGATACAATACTTGGAGCGCTTACTATATATTGTGCACCTGCTCTTTACCAATTATCTGTGTCCCTTCTCATCCAAAGTATGCGTAGTTGGCTGCTTAAGTATTTCGCTTAGTATGTCTCAGTCCAGACCAAGACATTTTCTGGCATGTAAGTAATCAGTTTTACTTTTCATCATGAATACCCAGAGGGAGTAGCTCTTTTTCTGATAGGATATGGCTATGAATAATACCCGAGTAAAGCAGTGAATTATTTTACCTTAGTAAAATATTGGTTTGGAATGTTCCATTTTAGGGTTCTCGTTTTCCAGCAAGAGAAGGTTGGTTTGGATGAATGTTGGAATCATTGTGGAATGAAGTTTTACATTTGTATCTTAAAATATGCCATCTTCAGAATCTTAATTTATTTAAAGTTAATGAAAATCTAAAGTTTGTAGGGTGCTACTGGAGTCCTGAAGGAATCAACTGAGACTTTTTGTAGTAACAGTAATTACAAAGAAAACACTAGCATTTAGAAAGAGCACAAGGCCTCTCTCTAGTCTCCATCTTACTTCACAGGGAGAAGTAGTTTCTGGTGCAGATTCTAGGACATTTTATTGGATGACAGTCCTAGTGGATACAGCTTGCATAGGTGGAGCTTCTGCTCACCTGGGTATTTTCTTCTTCTTCTTCTTCTTTTAACTGCTCTTCATTACATTGTGTGGAAGTTAGGAAAATGCTGGATCATTCCCATGTCACCCTGCCTCTGATTTCCCTCTCCTATCTGACTCTCCAGATTTTATTTGTCCTCTGAGACTGGGGATATGTACTTTAGACAGGCCTTAAACAGATCAGAAAAATACAAAGTTTGTTTTGCATTTAGGACGATGATTCTCACTTGATCTATACACCACCTATCTCAGAATGACCTGCTAGCTAAAAGGCAGATTTCTGGACCTACCCTTGAGTTATGGAATCACAGTATCTGAGGGTAAACAGAAGTTGCCCTATCCAGCGTATCGTTATGTATGCTAAAGATTTTGGTTCGTGGGTTAAGCCTTACAGTGATTCACAATCCTGTCTGCATCTCAGAATTGCTCTGAATTGAAAGCTATTGGTAGTGTGATAATATCCTGGAAAAATTAAATCAGCACTTGAAGTGAATTCCCCAGGTGACTCTAATGCACTTACAGTTGAATTCATGGATTAGGAAAGCAATATTGCCTAGTTAGTGAAATCTTACTTTGATTTTACTTTCTTTCTGACCTCATATTATGTGGGTTTAATCAAAGTTAGATTCCTAATAGAATCAGTTCAGTCAACAAGAAGAAAGATGAGATGCATTTAGAATCCATAATAACACAACTGGAATATTTGTGTTGAGCTTTTAGCCTATGAAACTTTGTTTTACGTAAGTTGTACAAATAAAAAATGTGATCATCTTAAAGTCAAGTTAGATAAATTTTGTACTAAAAAATGGAATAGGTCTTTTAAGAGTAATAACAGCTAACATTTGTTTAATATTTCTAATTTTTTAATTGAAATATAGTTGAAATACAGTGTTATATTAGTTTCAGGTGTACAACATAGCTCTTTGACAGTTCTCTCATCTATGCTCACCATGATAAGTGTCCTTACCATCTGTCGCTATACGACATTAATTACAATATTATTGACTATATTCCTTACACTGTACGTTTCATCCATGTGACTTATTTTATAACTGGAAGTTTGTGCCTCTTAATCCCCTTCACCTATTTTGCCCATCCCCCCAACACTTCCCCTCTGGCAACCATCAGTTTGTTCTTGTACTTATGATTCTGTTTCTGTTTTGTTTTTTAGATTCCACATGTAAGAAATCATATTCTATCTTTGTCCGGTTTATTTCACTGAGCATAATACCCTCTAGGTTCATTGTATTGTCACAAATGGCAAGATCTCATTCTTTTTTGTGCCTGAGTAATATTTTATTGTATGTATTTACCACATCTTCTTTATCCATTCATCTGTCTATGAACATCAAAGATTCCCTGAGTTTTGTAAGATAATGGTTAAAGTATCACTTAAATTGAAAAGAAAAATTCTTTACATCCATCTATCCACCTTGCAAGTGTTGGAAATCTGATGCTTAAAGGCCTGGTTACCACAACTGATGCTGGGTGTTTTCTTTCATCCTTATATTGCCAAGACATAATCAATACTCAGATTCATGTGCTATGTTTGTGTATCAGGTCATCTTCTAAATGACTTCTTGGAGTTTTTGTATATCAGGCCATCTCCTAAATGACTTCCTGAGGAATGGTGAATCATTTCTTTTTTTTTTTTTTTTTTAAGATTTATTTATTTATTTGAGAAAGAGAGAGAGAGAGCATGCACAAGCAGGGGGAGTGGCAGAGGGAAGCAGGCTCCACCCTGAGTAGGGAGCCCAACTCAGGGCTTGATCCCAGGACCCTGGGATCATGACCTGAGTGGAAGACAGACACTTAACTGACTGAGTCACCCAGGAGTCCCTAGTGAATCATTTCTTAGTGGACTCTGGTTTCAGTCATCATACACACACAGGGTACTGAAGGATGTATATTCACCTATATAGTTACTGAATTGTCATTTATAAATTTTAAGTCTGTGGTGATAATAATTTTATTGAACTTGAGCATTTGATTGATGTGATATAACTTTTTGGTTTTGAAAACAGTAATCATAATTTAGGCTGCAGGGAAAAATCGGTAGTCATTTCATAATGCAATTTTTGAATCAAATAGTCAAAACCAAATCTCAAATTTTAGCATGCAATATATTTTCTTTCCTACAGAGTGCAATTTCCTAAGAATATTTTCCATAAAGGGAAATGGAAATGTATCAGTCTATTATCATTTTGCCTTCATTGATAAATAATTATAGTCATGAAGATGTTAATTTGTTTTAATCAGTTTGTTGTCATTATTCAGTGCTTAAATAGGCTAGGGTATAAATCCATAGATGGATAGGATTTTTATAGTTAAGATACTAAATCAGAATTATGTGGTTTGAAATAATGCTAAATGTAATCAGAAATGATTTGCATAATATAGAAAGTGTTACAAAGTGGCATAGTAAAGATACTTAAAATATATAAAACATTTTAGGGCTGAGTAGTATTTTGCTTATAAGAAAATCATCTATAAATATGGCAGAACTGAGAAATGAGGTTGGCTTAATGAGTGACTGTTAAGAAATTGTGAGGCTTTAAAACTAGATAAAGAGATTTTTGTTCTGATTTCAGTTCCCATTTTAGCACATCTACCCAAATCGTTTATTGCTTTAAATCAATATCTGCAGTAATCTCTAAAGTCCTTAAAATTCACCCTCATCTCTTTTAACACATGGGCCATATTATTACCAACCTAAAGAACTTCTCTGATACTCTTCAACACAAAACCTTCAATTTGCTCAATATTTAATTTTGTTATTCATATAATATGAACTCCATTACGTACCATTAAAGACTTTCCATACTCCTCTGTCTTCTAATGTACCATTAAACCTCACATGATCTCTCTTAACCATGTAAGGAATATGCTTTCTTTGTTTCTGATTATTTTCCTTTGGTCACAGTACACTGAACTTGTCATCCCACACCGCTGACTTACTTTATTCATGTATCTGCTCCAAATGTTTCACATTTCCTTTTTTTTTTTTAAGATTTTATTTATTTATTTGTCAGAGAGAGGGAGCGAGCATACAAGTGGGGCGGGAGGCAAGCAGAGCAGGCAGAGGGAGGAGAAGCAGGCTCCTGCCGAGCAGGGAGCCCAATGCCGGACTCCATCCCAGGACCCTGGGATCGCGACCTGAGCCGAAGGCAGACGTTTAACCCACCGAGCCACTCAGGCGTCCCTGATTCACATTTCCTAACTGGTCTCTGAATATCTTACCCCACCATAATGCATATAATTTTTTACTCTGTAACTAAAAGTGACTCTTTTAAAATTGCAAATCTAATCACAACTATCCTGTTGACAACCTCTCGGTGACTTCAGTTATTCTTAGGATGGAATTAGAAATCCATTGTATGATTTAGGTTTTCACTAATCTCATCTCTCTCATCCTCTCCAGACTCACCTCCTACCTTTTCTCTTTATTCCATACATGCTTGGGCTCTCTGAATTCCTGGGATAGGCCCTTTTGATGTGAGATATTCTCCACGCCGTTGGTACCACATCCTTCTGGTTTTTGTTTTTGTTTTTTTTTTGCCTCCAGTTCTTCAGGTAGGACATAATGACAGATATTGTGTAGTTAGTTCTCTTAAAAAAGAAAGAGAAGAGGACTTTTGGGCGAGGTGGAACAATAAGGACTGAATTTACTTTGCTGCTTAAAACAAAGAAAAAATGGACAAAATATATGTGAAACATCTCAGGTGGTAGGATTTTAAAACGATCCTCAAAATCTTCCTGTATCACACAACCTGTGATTATAACTTTGGCCACTCACCTATCCACATACATTTCTTCATCAATAAATTTAATTTATGTATATTGAGAGAAATATAATGCTCCTCAAAATGGATCTTAGGCTTAAATGTAAAACCTAAAACTGCAAGACTTCTAGAAAAAAGTAAGAGAAAATCTTTGTGATTTGAGTTATGCAAAAATTTCTGAGATTTGACTCCAAAAACATGATTCATAAAAATACTACATTGATAAAGTAGACTTAATCAAAATTAAAAGCTTTGATTTTCAAAAGACATTCTTTTTTTTTTTAAAGATTTTATTTATTTTTTTGAGAGAGAGAGAATGAGAGATAGCATGAGAGGGAAGAGGGTCAGAGGGAGAAGCAGACTCCCTGCTCAGCAGGGAGCCCGATGTGGGACTCGATCCCGGGACTCCAGGATCATGACCTGAGCCGAAGGCAGTCGCTTAACCAACTGAGCCACCCAGGCGCCCTCAAAAGACATTCTTAAGAGAAAGAAAAGACAAGCCATGAGGCTAGGAGAAACTATTTACAATTGCATATCTGAATACATAAGAAGTATAGTTAGAATATAGTATATTTTTAATATTATATATAATACTATAATATAATACTATATTGAATACTATATCAGAACTCAATTATAAGAAAACAAACCACACAATAAAAAACTAGGAAAAATTTTGGACAAGCACTTTAATAAAGCAAATATATTTGTGATGAAAAGCACAAGGGAAGAGGCTCAACATCATTAGTTAATAAGGAAATAGAAATTAAAACTGCAATAAGATACTACTATATACCTATCAGAATGGAAAAATAAAAAAGATGAAATTTTAGAGAAACTGGAACTATTATATTCTTCCAGTTGGAATGTAAAATGATATGACTACTTTGTAAAACAATTTAGCAGTTTCTTAGAAAGTTAAACATATACTTACCATATGAGTCAACTATTCACTCTTAGGGTATTTACCCAAGAAACATGAAAGCATATGAGTTGCACATGAATATTCATAGAAGCTTTACCTTAATAGCCCCCAAAATGGAAAAAATCCAGATGTCCATCAAAAGATGAATAGATAAGCAAACAGTGGTATGTCTAAATAATGGAATATTACTCAGTAATAAAAAGGAATGGATTATTGATTCACACTACAACACGGATGGATCTTAAAAATAATTATGCTGAATTAGCAAACACAGAACAAAAAAGACTACATATATTATGATTTCACTTATTTAAATTTCTGGAAAATGTGAACTTATCCATAATAACTGAATGCAGATCCGTGTTGGCCAGTGAATCAGGGTATGTGGTTGGGAGAGAGGATTTAGAAAACAACATGAAACTTGGAGTTGATGGATATGCTTATTATTTTGATTGCTGTGGTAGTTTTACAGAGATGTACAGCTATGTGAAAACTTCCCAAATTGTATTTAAATAGGTGCAGTTTATTATATGTCAGTTACCAGTTACACTTCAAAAAGGCTGCTTTTACCAAAAAAAAAAAAGGAAACAAAATCCACACTTGTACACAAAACAGAGTATCTCTAACAGGCAAAACTTCCCTTGAGCTACTTTTTTAGCTTTCCAGAGTTGATGAGAGGTGTGATTACTCAGCAGACTGAGTAATCAGTACACTCCCAGAAGTGAGAATCACAGACTAGTGGGTTTGAAGAATGTGGCTGTTGGTGGCTTGAGAATACACCTGGGTTCTTGAGGTGTAGACTGGGAATTCCCAAAACCTTAAAAGTTGTTTTATCAGGGATACTTGGGTTAAATGTCTGTCGGTTAAATGTCTGCCTTCGGCTCAGGTCATGATCCCAGGGTCCTGGGATCGAGCCCCGCATCGGGCTCCTTTCTCCACGAGGAGCCTGCTTCTCCATCTGCCTGCTGCTCCCCCCTCTGCCTGCTGCTCCCCCTGCTTGTGCTCTCTCTTTCTTTCGGACAAATAAATAAATAAAATCTTAAAAAAACAAGTTGTTTTATCAGCTTAGAATTCTGGCCCATGGTGTCCCATTATACATTTCTTGAAATCAGTGTCCTGGTTTTGTGCCATTAGCAACTCTGAGATTGCTCAATACGCTATTTAGATTATGTATATAACATTGAATGTGGGTAGAGTGTTGTGGAATCCAGTTTGTAATTGCCTCAATTGCTTTTGGTAATTCTGGCAAAGGCCTTCATATCATAATTTTAAATTATTTTTTTTTTAGTGGATCACACATACAGAGCATGCTTTTAAAAAAGTGTCTTGAGGGGCGCCTAGGTGGCTCAGTTGGTTGAGCATCTGCCTTTGGGCTCGGGTTGTGATCCCAGGGTCCTGGAATCGAGCCCCGCATTGGGCTCCCTGCTCCATGGAGAGCCTGCTTCTCCCTCTCCCATTCCCCCTGCTTGTGTTTCCTCTCTCACTGTGTCTCTCTCTGTCAGATAAATAAATAAAATCTTTAAAAAAATAAAAAAATAAGAATAAAAAAGTGTCTTGATTACATTTATCATCAGTATGTAACCTAATGCAATTCTCATCTTAGACTTTGATGAAATGTAGTATGATTCTATTATTTCGGAAGCTTAGAAAGCCTTTCTGTGTGATGAGCAATTAAATGTAGGACCAGTGGTTTTGGTAAATAGACTAAAAAATATGAAAGCCACATAACCGAAGTAGTTATAAAATACTAAACAAACTTTCTGAAACATATTTTTAGGGCTTTATTCAGTACAAAAAACATGGAATCAGCAGTTTTCTCATGGATTATTTTTTTGATGGCTTAATATTCTGGTCCTTGCATGACTGAAATTATAGTTGGAGTACACTGGAATTTACATTGCTGTAAAATTTCCTTCCCTTCCTTTGCTGACTATTGTTATTGATTGATATGATGATCTTTATCTCATATTATGAAGATGTTCAGTTATTTATGTTGAAATCTCCAAATGCATTTTTAGATCACATAGAACAAATTAATTAGGATTTTTTGACTAATTAATAGTATTAGATATGTCTCCCATCAAACATGAAATCAGTATGATTATAACATTGCTCATATAGACAGTATTAGGTATTAACAATCAGTGAGATTCCACCTAACTTTAAACAGTTTGGTGGGGCAATTCTTAATAGGCAGTAATGATTACTCCTTTTTCTAAAGAGTATCACAGATTTCTAAGCAGTAGATTGTTCATATCTGAATATTTCTTGCTTATCTAAATTCACATTAGAAGTTTAAAATGTGGTTTAATTTGTGCTCATTTTTGCTAATTGAGACCTGGGCTAGAAGTTTGTAAGTGGTAAACAAACCATTTTTTTCAGATATTCATATTTATTTTGACCATGGCTTAACTGTACAAATTGGTATCATTTTTGATATCACATTGGCCTTTTCCAAATGTATCTATTTTGTATAAAGACTTTCCAATTTACTCCTACTTTTTTTTGCGGTGGGGGGGTCATGTCTACCTCTTCCCTCTCCATTCTTTTCTTCAGTTGAGGTATGGCTTAAACTCCCTTTTAGTGAGATAAATACTGTGACCCCTCAGGTAAGACTTCCAGACTTTCTCCATCAAAATCTTTGAATTTTAGTAGGTAGAGTCATATTTCAGTACCATTTTGAAGTTTCACTTTAAGTTCTTCATTTGTCTTTTGAAGCTTGAAATTATTTTTTAGTTCTTAATTTTATTTAAATATAATTTAAAAATTTAAATCATTGGTTTCAAAAATTTCTGCCATTTCCTCTCCCCTTGCCTTCTCTAGTTATATGCTCTACAGCAACACTACCTAAAATAAATATAATGCAAGCCACATATGTGATTAAAAATTTTCTGTGCCTGTACCCCATAAGTTTGAGTCCAATTAGGAGACATAAGTCACATAGTAATTTAAGCCGGGGAAGCTTGATATAAAGAATTATTGAGCTGAGAGAGAATAACTATGAAGATGTAAGGAAAACTATAAAAGGTACCCCAGAGCTGAGGGAGAGTACTCAAGGAAGGGTAATCTTGGCAGGGGGCACTACTCCAAGGTTGAGTTTGCTGAGGGACGGTGTACTCTAGAAATTTGGCTGGGGCAGGGCACCACCAGATGTCCTCAAACACGCGTACTGTTGACTATGCCACAAGAGCAAGATAAACATCACAAGCTCAGCATTCGGAATCAAGAAGAGGAGTCCCCTTCATCCTGGCAATGTCTGTCTAGCACCCTCAGACAAAACTTGAAAGCACATGGACTGTAAAGGCAAAATGCTTTAGGAATCCTGTCCAGGGTGCCAGGGTGGCTCAGTCAGTTAAGTGTCTGCCTTCGGCTCAGGTATCATCCCAGAATCCTGGGATCGAGTCCTGCATCGGGATCCCTGCTCAGCAGGGCACCTGCTTCTTCCCTCTCCTCCCCGTTCATGTTCTCTCTCTCTCAAATAAATAAATACATAAAATTGAAAAAAAAAAAAAAAAAGAATCCAGTCCACTCTTACAGAGCAGATACTGGAGAGTAAATTTGGAGCTCAAAGATAATAAATTGAAATTGACACATAACCATATATAAGATTAAACAGGTGAAATTAGTTTTAATAATATATTGTGTTTAATGCAGTCTATCAAAATATTATCAATTCAATTAATCAATAGAAGTATTATTAATGAGATACTTTCCAATCTTCTAAGTACTTAAGTACTAACTATTTAAAATCCAATGTAGATTTTATACTTATAGCACATCTCAAGCTGGACACGAAATTTTCACTGGGTATACTTGATCTGTATTTAAATTTCAGAAAACTTACAGTTGAAAAAGAAGATTTATATATCCAAATTGTTTGAAATATACCTAACAGTTTTCCAAAAACTTAATTAAGAACACAAATCATTTTCCTTTAATATTTACATTCATATTGATAAAACTGATTCATAGTTTTTGGAGGAATTGATATGAACTTAAAGGAAAAATACCAGTTTTAAGCTTGTGTCTAAGTTAAATAAATTCACTAATTCTTGTGATAACTCTTGTGATAATATTGAATTCAAGAGTATTGCAAAATGTAAAATGAACTGAATTCATCTATATCAACAAAATGTTCTTCAAAATTTCTTTTAGATTTGTAGCCAATTTGCATAATGCTATCAACAATTAAAATCTTCTGCATATAGATCCATGTTAGAAAAATGTATAAAAGCATTATTATTGACGATATTATGAAGTTTCAATTTTAACAAATTCTCACACCTGTCCGGCTATGTCATAAATAAGCTTTTCCTTTCCTTGGTGATTCAGCTTTAGCTCATTCATATGCAGTGTGGTATGGATTATAATTTGATAAGCAAGAAACCCACCTGGCTTTTAAAGAACATATACTAGAACATTAGGATCAGAGTCATCTTATAATGAAAAGAGGTCTGTGGGTCTTAAATCTTCTATAGACATGAAGCAGACAGAGAAAGTTAATTCAGCTCTAAACACGGGCCAGAAGGCAAAGCCAATAGCTATGGTAAATCACTCTCAGGCAACTGGTCTGGCTTCAATCAAGGAACTGATGTTGTGTTTAGCTGTATTTCAAGAGTTGTAATAGATCTGTGATTGCTATGAGCCTGCCTTCCTCTTCTTGCCCTTTCCCCTGCTTTCTGTGGCAGAATAGACGTAATGTGAAATTTACCATCTCAGCCATTTTAACTGTACAGGTTAATGGTATTAAATAGATTCATATTGTGCAAGGATCACCACCATCTAGCTTTGGAACTTGTTTCATCTTGTAAAACTGAAACGCTATACTCATTAAACAATAACTCCCTATTCTCCCCTCCCTCAGCTCATGGCAACTTCATTCTACTTTGTGTCTCTATGATTTTGACTACTCTGAGTACTTTATTTAAGTGGAATCATACAGTATTTGTCTTTTGTGACTGGCTTATTTCACTCAGCACAGTGTTCTCAAGGTTCATCCATCTTGTAGCATATCAGAATTCCTTCCTGTGTGAAGCAGAATAATATTCTATATGTATATACTACATTTTATTTATCTGTTCATCCATTGATGGATACTTGAGTTGCTTTCATGTTTAAGCTACTTTAAATAATGCCACTATGAACATGGATGTACAAATATGCCTTAAAGACCTTGCTTTCATTCTTTTTTATATATATCCAGAGTGGAATTGCTGGATCATCTAGTAATTCTATTTTAAACTTTTTGAGGAACCACCATACTGCTTCCCACAGCAACTATACATTTCCACCAACAGTGCACAAGAGTTCCAATTTCTTTACATCCTTGTCAACACTTGTTATTTTTTGTTTGTTTTTTAATGGTAGCTATCCTAAGGTGTATGAGGTGGTATCTCATTGTAATTTTCATTCATATTTCCCTAATGATTAGTGATGTTGATTATCTTTTCATGTGCTTATAGGCCATTTGTATATCCTCTGTAAAGAAATGTCTATTCAAATCCTTTGCCTGTTTTCAAACTGGGTTTTTGTTATTGTTGAGTTTTAGAAGTTATCTATATATCCTAGATATTAATCAATTATCAGATATATGGTTTGCCAATGTTATATCCCTTTTTGTGGGTTTATTTTTTAATCTGCTGATAGTGTCTTCTGATGTACATAATTTTTAAATTTTCATAAAGTCCAATTTGTCTGTTTTTTGTTTTGTTGCCTATACCTTTGGTGTCATATCCAAGAAATGATTGCCAAATCTAACACCGTGAAGATTTTCCCCTATGTTTTCTTCTAAGAGTTTTATAGGGCAAGGGCTTGGAATAGTCGGGGGAGGTACAGCAAAAATGGCCACCTACCTCTTTGTCTACATCTCTGTGATTAGAAGCACCAGCCAGTGATCAGAGTACAGATCCCTGGTTTTTGGAAGACAGTGTCCTTTTTAACCACTGTGGTTTTTAGAAATTGTATATAAGCTGTTCCTGGAACGCCCATATGGCTGCCTCTTATGTGGCTGGGGAGTAGGCACCAGGTTGCTGCTATTGTGCCAAGAGCTGAAATTGATCAAAATTAACCACAGTCGACCCTCCAAGCCTTCTCTTAGAGATTACAAACCCTCCATGGTCTCCAGAGTCCCAAAATAGTTGGACCAGACAGATATTGTAGTCTAGGTGGGGAGACAGATTTCTGGTGCTTACTATTCCACTATTCCCAGAATCCTTTCTGACTTACTTTATCTTTATGATAAAGTTATTTGGACATAGGGCAACCTTTAAAATATGCTTTAAAGAGCCCACTAACTTGGGCTGGAAAGGTGTGACTAGATCTTGGAAGATTCTAGTGGGCTTCCCTCTGGTTCCATATTAGATATTATTTTAAAATGACTGATTTTTTATATACAGTGATGTTCTAATAGTTTCTTTGTCCAATATGACATTTAACCAATAAGTAGTTGTATTTATCAGTCTGTAGAATTGAATCTATAATATCTAGTCACTTATAACATAAAACTAGGTGATAGTAATTGGGTCATAATTTGTTTTATTTGGTGAAAAGGACTAAATCAAGCATACCTACTGAGTTTGTAGCAAATCATGTTATTAGCCAGTGCAAAGTTTCTGTTTATTAAAAAATCATTTACCTGATTTTATCTGCAATTTCCCTCCTATATCTTCACCCTTATGAGCAATCTTAGAGTGTTTAAGGTATATCCTTGTGTTTATATTTGTTCTTGCAAAGACTACACATATATTGTTGTGTGGATTTTTAGTTTACATAAATTGTATCATTATATAGATCTAATTTTCTTATTTTTTCTATTCAGCATTACATTTTAAGATCTATGTTACTTTTTAAATATCTAGTCAATATTTTCCCTATTGCCACACAGTAGTTTATAGTATGTATATATACCCTTTATCTGTCTCCTTTCTCGATGGTGGACTCATACAGCTCCTATTTCTTATCATTGATTGCATAGCTTCTCTTGTGGATTGGATCATAAATTTTATTCAGCATCAAAACAGTGCTATTAAAACTGGATTTGAGATAACCTAACTTCATATATGTAACTTTAAAGACTCATATCCTATGTTTCTCCCTGGAAATTTAAATTAAAGGCTATAGGAAGAAACATTTTAGTCCCAAATTAAGGGGCCACTGGTTTTCCCACAGACTTACTAATGAAGTGAATCAAGCCATTATAGTGTGGTTTAAATTCTGTGTGAATATCAAGTATTGTTTAAATAGTCATTAAAAAATACTTATGGAAAGAAAAATTCTCCCATGGAAGTGCATGAAAATTGTTACTATCATTATAAAGTCATTCAAAAGGAGCATATTATTTGCTATGCAGTCTATCATAAATTCTTACTTTTCAAAATAATTTTAAGTACTATGAAAGAATTGCTGTTTTCTTCCCTCTAATCTTGAACCTTGGCAACTTTGCCAATTCTTCTGAATGGAATTGAAGCTATAATCCCCAAATAACACCATCCATCAAATTTTCAGACTAGTGGCTAACATGAATAAGTACACTTGAACCCCTGGTCAACCTTATGTACTAGTTATAGGCTAACTCAAACTTAAATTTCTAATAGAATATAAATTACTTTCTTCCTATGAACAATGACTAAACATTAAATTTCAGTACTTTTTGTTTTTCTCCTTTTAGACAATTAAGAAGTTAACATATTTATTTTAGGGGAGTGCAGGCAAGATGGCAGAGGAGTAGGAGACCTGGATTTCGTTTGGTCTCAGGAATTCAGCTGAATAGGGATCAAACCATTCTGAACACCTACGAACTCAACAGGAGATCGAAGAGGAGAGTAGCAACAACTCTCTGAACAGAGAAGCGACCACTTACTGGAAGGTAGGACGTGCGGAGAAGTGAATCCGAGACGCTATTCGGGAGGATAGACGGTGGGGGAGGGGGCCTCCGCCGGCCGCTTCTGGCAAGTGATAGAGCCCCGGAGCACAAAATCAGACCTTTTAGAAGTTGGTTCCGCTGAGGGACGTCGCTCCAGTGGCTAAGCGGGGGGTGGAACCCTCGCGGGACAGTGTGGTCTCAGGACCCTCGGGGTCACAGAAAGACCGGGGGTGCCTGAGTGCGGCAGAGCTCCCAGGTATCAGAGCGGGGAAGCCGGCTGCAGAGACGTAGCGGAGGCGCGGGCTCTCAGCTCGGGGTTGCCATAAACTGTGATCCGCGGCCCAGTCGGGCCACTGCTTCTCCAGCGGGGACCCAACAAGTGGCAGAGCTGGGGAGACTCCCCTTCCTCCCCCGGGAGGAGCGGTGCAGGAGCACACGACAGGGATCTGCTGGGTTTGGAGACTCCACACGGGGTCGGGTACCAGAGATAGAAACACTCGGTCACAGGCCGGGTGAGCACGGAGTGCAGCCGGAGACCGGGGAGATGGGAGTGACTGCTTTTCTCTGGGGACACACTGAGGAGCAGGGCCCCAAGTTCTCGGCTCCTCCAGGCGGAGATTGAGAGGCCACCATTTTCACCCTGGTCCTCCAAAGCTGTATCGAGAGCTTGCAGGGAACAAAAGCTCCTGAGAGCAAACCCCAGCAGCTTGCTTAGCCCGGACCGACAAGGGCGGGGCAATTCCAACTCCGGCAAAGACATTTGGGAACCATGGCAACAGGCCCCTTCCCCAGAAGATCACCACGAACAGCCAGCAAGCCAAGACCAAGTTTACCAATCAAGGAGAACGGGAGAACTCCAGCGCTAGGGGAATACTGCACATAGAATTCATGGCTTTTTTACCATAATTCATTAGTTTTTCAAAGTTAATTTTTTTAACTGTTTTTTTTGAATTTTTCTTTTTCCCTTTTTCAACCAACATCTTATCAATCCCCTTTTTAAAAAAAACATTTTTTATTTTTCATTTTTAGAGTCATATTTTTATCCCTTCAGAGTAGTTACCCTTATTTTTGGCGTATATATATATAAGTTGTTCTCTCTTTAAAATTTTGAGATACAGTTTCTTCTAACAGATCAAAATATACCCTAAATCACTAGTGTATGGGTTTGTTCTAGTCTCCTGCCTGATCACATTCTCTCCCTTTTTTTTCTTTTTTCTTTTTTTTTAAATCTTCTTTCTTTTTAAAAACAACTTCTTATCAATTCCTTTTATAAAATTTTTATAATTTTTATCTTTACAGTCATCTTCCATCCCTTCATTGTATCAACCCTTATTTTGTACATATATAAGTCTTTCTTCCTTTAAAATTTTAGGAGGCACTTTCTTCTAACAGACCAAAATACGCCCGAAATCTAGTGTGTGGCACTGATCTATGCACTAGCTTGATCATATTTGATCATATTCTGTTTTTTTTTGTTTTGTTCTGTTTTTGTTTGTTTTTATCTTTTTCCTTTTTTTTTTTTTTTCTTTCTTCTTTCTTTCCCTTTCTTGTCCCCTGGTTTCAGGTCTTTTCTGATTTGTATAGAGTATATTTGCTGGAGACGTTGTTAACCTGTTAGCATTCTGTTCTCTCATTCATCTGTTCTCCTCTGGACAAAATGACAAGAAGAAAAAAATCACCTAGGTGAAAAGAACAAGAGGTAGTACCGTCTGCCAGGGACCTACTCAATACGGACATTAGTATGATGTTGGACCTAGAGTTCAGAATCATGACTTTAAAGATACTAGCTGGGCTTGGAAAAAGTATGGAAGTTATCAGAGAAACCCTTTCTGGAGAAATAAAAGAACTAAAATCTAACCAAGTCGAAATCAAAAAGGCTGTTAATGAGGTGCAATCAAAAATGGGGGCACTAACTGCTAGGATAAATGAGGCAGAAGAGGGAATCAGTGATATGGAAGACCAAATGATGGAAAATAAAGAGGCTGAGAAAAAGAGAGATAAACAACTACAGGATCACGAGGGCAGAATTCGAGAGATAAGCGATACGATAAGACGAAACAACATTAGAATAATTGGGATCCCAGAAGAAGAAGAAAGAGAGAGAGGGGCAGAAGGTATACTGGAGCAAATAATAGCAGAGAACTTCCCTAATGTGGGGAAGGAAACAGGCATCAAAATCGAGGAGGCACATAGAACCCCTCTCAAAATCAATAAAAATAGATCAACACCCCGACATCTAATAGTAAAACTTACGAGTCTCAGAGACATAGAGAAAATCCTGAAAGCAGCTCGGGAGAAGAGATATGTAACCTACAATGGTAGAAACATTAGATTGGCAACAGACCTATCCAGAGAGACCTGGCAGGCCAGAAAGGGCTGGCATGATATCTTCAGAGCACTAAACGAGAAAAATATGCAGCCAAGAATACTATATCCAGCTAGGCTGCCATTGAAAGTAGAAGGAGAGATAAAAAGCTTCCAGGACAAACAAAAACTAAAGGAATTTGCAAACACGAAACCAGCCCTCCAAGAAGTCTTGAAAGGGGTCCTCTAAGCAAAAAGAGAGCCTAAAAGCAGCATAGATCAGAAAGGAACACAGACAATAAACAGTAACAGTGACCTTACAGGCAATACAATGGCACTAAATTCATACCTTTCAATAGTTGCCCTAAATGTAAAAGGGCTAAATGCCCCAATCAAAAGACACAGGCTATCAGATTGGATTAAAAAACAAGACCCATCAATATGCTGTCTGCAAGAGACTCCTTTTCGATCCAAAGACACCCCCACATTGAAAGTGAGGGGGTGGAAAACCATTTACCATGCTAATGGACACCAAAATAGAGCTGGGGTGGCAATCCTTATATCAGACAAATTAGAATTTAAAACAAAGACTGTAATAAGAGATGAAGAAGGACACTATATACTACTTACAGGGTTTATCCAACAAGATCTAATAATTGTAAATATCTATGCCCCTAACATGGGAGCAGCCAATTATATAAGGCAATTAATAACAAAAGCGAAGAAACACATTGACAACAATACAATAATAGTGGGGGACTTTAACACCCCCCTGACTGAAATGGACAGATCATCTAAGCAAAAGATCAACAAGGAAATAAAGACTTTAAATGACACACTGGACCAAATGGACTTCACAGACATATTCAGAACATGCCATCCCAAAGCAACGGAATACACATTCTTCTCTAGTGCCCATGGAACATTCTCCAGAATTGATCACATCCTAGGTCACAAATCAGGTCTCCACTGGTACCAAAAGATTGGGATTATTCCCTCCATATTTTCAGACCACAATGCTTTGAAACTAGCACTCAATCCCAAGAGGAAAGTTGGAAAGAACCCAAATACATGGATCTAAAGAGCATCCTACTAAAAATGAATGGTTCAACCAGGAAATTAAAGAATTTAAAAAATTCATGGAAACCAATGAAAATGAAAACACAACTTTTCAAAATCTTTGGGATACAGCAAAGGCAGTCAGTCCTGAGAGGAAAGTATATAGCAATACAAGCCTTTCTCAAGAAATAAGAAAGGTCTCAAATACACAACCTAACCCTACACCTAAAGGAGCTAGAGAGAAAACAGCAAATAAAGCCTAAACCCAGCAGGAGAAGAGAAATGATTAAGATCAGAGCAGAAATAAATGAAATGGAAACCAAAAGAACATCAGAACAGATCAACGAAACTAGGAGCTGGTTCTTTGAAAGAATTAACAAGATTGATAAACCCCTGGCCAGACTTACCAAAAAGAAAAGAGAAGTGACCCAAATCAACAAAATCATGAATGAAAGACGAGAGATCACAACCAACAGCAAAGAAATACAAACAATTATAAGAACATATTATGAGCAACTCTATGCCAGCAAATTAGAAAACCTGGAAGAAATGGGTGTATTCCTAGAGATGTATCAACTACCAAAATTGAACCAGGAAGAAATAGAAAACCTGAACAGACCTATAACCACTAAGGAAATTGAAGCAGTCACCCAAAATCTCCCAACAAACAAAAGCCCAGGGCCAGATGGCTTCCCAGGGGAATTCTATGAAACATTTAAAGAAGAATTAATACCTATTCTCCTGAAACTGTTCCAAAAAAATAGAAATGGAAGGAAAACTTTCAAGCTCATTTTATGAGGCCACCATTACCTTGATCCCCAAACCAGACAAAGACCCCATCAAAAAGGAGAATTACAGACCAATATCCTTGATGAACATGGATGCAAAAATTCTCACCAAAATACTAGCCAATAGGATCCAACAGTACATTAAAAGGATTATTCACCATGACCAAGTGGGATTTATCCCTGGGCTGCAAGGTGGGTTCAACATCCGCAAATCAGTCAACGGGATACAATACATTAACAAAAGAAAGACCAAGAATCATATGATCCTCTCAATAGATGCAGAAAAAGCATTTGACAAAGTACAGCAACCTTTCTTGATCACAACTCTTCAGAGTATAGGGATAGAGGGTACATACCTCAATATCTTAAAAGCCATGTATGAAAAACCTACAGCGAATATCATTCTCAATGGGGAAAAGCTGAGAGCTTTTCCCATAAGGTCAGGAACGCGGCAGGGATGTCCACTATCACCACTGCTATTCAACATAGTATTAGAAGTCCTAGCCACAGCAATCAGACAACAAAAAGAAATCAAAGGCATCCAAATCGGCAAAGAGGAAGTCAAACTCTCACTCTTTGCAGATGATATGATACTGTATGTGGAAAACCCAAAAGACTCCACCCCAAAACTGCTAGAACTCATACAGGAATTCAGTAAAATGGCAGGATATAAAATCAATGCACAGAAATCAATGGCATTCCTATACGCCAACAACAAGACAGAGACAAATCAAGGAGTCGATCCCATTTACAATTGCACCCAAAACCATAAGATACCTAGGAATAAATGTAACCAAAGAGGCAAAGGATCTGTACTCAGAAAGCTATAAAATACTCATGAAAGAAATTGAGGAAGACACAAAGAAATGGAAAAACGTTCCATGCCCATGGATTGGAAGAATAAACATTGTGAAGATGTCAATGCTACCTAGAGCAATCTACACATTCAGTGCAATCCCCATCAAAATACCATCCACTTTTTTCAAAGAAATGGAACAAATAATCCTAAAATTTGTATGGAACCAGAAGAGACCCCAAATAGCCAGAGGAATATTGAAAAAGAAAAGCAAAGCTGGTGGCATCAGAATTCCGGACTTCCAGCTCTATTACAAAGCTGTCATCATCAAGACAGTATGGTACTGGCACAAAAACAGACACATAGATCAATGGAACAGAATCGAGAAATGGACCCTCAACTCAATGGTCAACTAATCTATGACAAAGCAGGAAAGAATGTCCAATGGCAAAAAGACAGTCTCTTCAACAAATGGTGTTGGGAAAATTGGACAGCCACATGCAGAAGAATGAAAGTGGACCATTTCCTTACACCGCACACAAAAATAGACTCCAAGTGGTTGAAAGACCTAAACGTGAGACAGCAGTCCATCAAAATCCTAAAGGAGAACACCAATAGCAACCTCTTCGACCTCAGCCGCAGCAACTTCTTCCTAGAAACATTGCCAAAGGAAGGGAAGCAAGGGCAAAAATGAACTGTTGGGATTTCATCAAGATAAAAAGCTTTTGCACAGGAAAAGAAACAGTCCACAAAACCAAAAGACAACCGACAGAATGGGAGAAGATATTTGCAAATGACATATGAGATAAAGGGCTAGTCCAAAATCTATAAAGAACTTATCAAACTCAACACCCAAAGAACAAATAATCCAATCAAGAAATGGGCAGAAGACATGAACAGACATTTTTCCAAAGAAGACATCCAAATGGCCAACAGACACATGAAAAAGTGCTCCACATCGCTCGGCATCAGGGAAATCCAAATCAAAACCTCAATGAGATACCACGTCACACCAGTCAGAATGGCTAAAGTTAACAGGTCAGGAAACGACAGATGTTGGTGGGGATGCGGAGAAAGGGGAACCCTCCTACAACTGTTGGTGGGGATGCAAGCTGGTGCAGCCACTCTGGAAAACAGTACGGAGGTTCC